>NW_026125970.1:0-544132 GCF_943737965.1 Phodopus roborovskii | reverse complement strand
ATATGCCAATAATGTTACACGATGATTTTTTTTGCAGGTAGTGGTATCACATATAAATCATCCAGTTGAGACCAAACATGGTGACTGATAAGAAAAGATTTTGATGAAGAGATCAAAAGGCTCTTGCTTGCAATTAGAGCCAGTCCAGTGCTGATAACCATTTGACAGCCAAAAATTTGAGAGGCAACTGGGCTGAGATGCTGCATAAATGGATCATGTCAGCCCTAATATAAACAGTTGGTGCTCTTAAATGAGGAGAAATTATTTGAATTACAGTGATTGCCTCATTCCTGTGTATTCCCTCAGCAGCAACGCAATCTGTTCACGCAAAAGGGGCTTTTAAAAAGCATCCCACATTTCAAGGCAGTGCTTCCTATGATGAATAAATTCACTCTGAAACATCTGTTAAGGTAGTTTCTACAAGGCAGAAATTATTTCCTTAAGAGTAGTGAATTGCATGAAGTACTTCCCAGTTATACAAATATTGTCTGACATTTGGAATCCTCGTGATCTTTTTCAAATGATGTACAACAACAAGTAGGTAAAAAGGGAAGAAAAGCCAGGGTTTGAGTTTACCAGTTTCTGAGCTTTGAGTTATTTATTATTTCATTAGTGTTTCAGTGTATCTTTCTTTTACTCCTCATAAGCGCTTGTGATTTCTTGAATAGGTTATTATTCTATTTCTTGCCTCTATTATCTGTTCTATACTTTGCATCCTTCTCTCATTCTAAAAAAATCTTTTACCCCAGTTCCAGCTCATTTCAGGTACTTGTCTGTGCTCTCAGAATCCCAAACACATCTCTTTATTTTGTTGACATTCTACCCTAGTAGAGAAAGTATGGGAACATGCAGAGAAAATTTGTTGGCAGAAGCAGGAAGATGGCTGATGACATTTTTCACCCATATGCAAGACTGCACCTATTACAGTTTCCATAACCTCTCCAAACAGTGTGGCCAACTAAGAACCCAAGTGTTCAAATATGTGAGCCTATGGGATCCGGTTTTCATTCAAAGCACCATACCTTTCACTCATTCACCATATGGTATGTATCTCTCTGGAGAACCCTAACTAAAAGCAGGAGATCCTCATTGGGCTCACTTACTTAAAAACTTAATCCTAAATCTCTGAGTGAGTAATGAAAAATAACTTTCTATAGAGAATACCAAACAACTCTGACACTGAAGTAAGCATTTATTCTTTTCATGACTCATATATTTGGGCTTACATGCCTATAGCACTGCTGTACTCTAACAAATAACAGAAAGCAAGCTTTCATCCTACGCTCTGGCAGATCCAAAGAGCATTAAAAATACTACATTTTAAAATGTTACCTTGCTGGTCTGTCAAAGAAATATTATATGGTAGATTTATGAACTGCAGTGTAACTCAAAATCTTTGATTTTTACAGTAAATTTTATTTTTTCTTCTGAAGCACCATGCAGCTTGGAATTCCCAGTATTGGCACCCATGAGAAGTCAGATAACCCAGTCACTACACACATATAAATAAGGTTTCTATGGCTGGCTTCTCTTTTTCTCCTCCCTTCACCTTCAAGGGCTTACAAAGTGCTCCAATACATCTATTTTTAAAACTGTTTTCTATCCATCTGATTGATTCAGGTTGACAGCTCATGGAAGGGAATAGAATATTCACCATGAAGGATCCCCCTCTTAAAATGGTTTTCACCTTTACATGCAGTGTAATGTATTTGTTTTGTATTTGCTTTGTTCAATAAGCTGGGTATTATTAGCTTCTTCCTCCCTCTTAACCTCAGCTATTTGCAAGTTAAATTTGATTTTAGACCTGTAATCTTAAAATTAGGAAATATAGTTATACCACCTTGGACTTGGTCACAAAAACAGAAACCATTCTAGATGTGTTGAGCAGGTGGGGACTTGCCATAGGAAGTTAAGAGGCCCTGGAAAGAAATGGAAAAGCCGGGAAACTTGATCAAAGCATATAAGAGTTGCAGAAATTGCCATCCATAGCTCTAGTGTGAAAGTGGACAGTTTTCAAGGGCAAATTTGCAGCCTCTGTCCCCCCCCCCCACTTCCAACTCCCACTGAAAGACACTAGAATTTCACTTTTTTTATTTTTTATTATTTTATTTCAATAACTTTTTCATTTATTTTACATACTGACAGCTGTTTTTGCTCCCTCCTCTCCTCCCAGTCAAGCACCCCACCAGCTTCCTATCTATCCCCTTCCACTCCTCCTCCATCTCCATTCAAAAAGGGTCAGGCCTCCCATGGACTTAAGCAAAACATGGTACATGGATCAAGTGCCTCCCCTTGCATCAAGGCCTGGACAGGTAATCCAGCATGAGGAACAGGTTCCCTAAAGCCAGATAAGCACCAGGGACAGGTTCTAATACCACAGCTAGGAGCTCCACAAAGAGATCAAGCTACACAACTGTTACACACATCAGAGGACTTAGGTCAGTCCCATGGAGGCTCCCTAAATATTGGTCCAGAGTCCATGAGCTCTCATGAGCCCAGGTCAGCTACCCCTGTTGGTTCCTCCACAACTTCATGACCCCCCTTGGCTCACACAATCCCTCCTCTCTTTCTTCAGCAAGACTCCTGAGCTTGGCCCAGTGCTTGTCTGTGAACCTTTGCATCTGCTTCCATCAGTTACTGGACAGAGTATGTCTGATGGCAATTAGGGTAGTCACCAATCTGATTACAGTAGATGATCAGTCCAGGAACCCTCTCAACTATTGCTAGGAGCCTTAGCTATGGTTATCCTTGTGAATTCCTGGAGGGTTCCCTGGTGCCAGGTTCCTCCTTAACACCAAAATATACCCCACATCAAGATGTTTCTTTCATTACTCTCTCCCTCTGTACTGCCTCCCAGCATTTTAAAATGAGAATCCTAATCATAAGGGAATATGGGAAGCATAGTTTCTGCTCTCCCCACCTCTGTAATACAGGAGATCCTTAAAGGTGTAGAAACAGTACTCAGTATCCACACTTAGTATGTGAACAAGCACAGTAAAAATACATCAGTGCATAGTTAGCATTCACTCAATGCTGGTAATTCCAAATCAGAAGCAAAAGGGCTTAACATCATTCAGGGGCAGAAATGACTAGATGGAAAGAAAGGAACAGAAGAGGAGGTAAACTTCATCTCAGATCACATTATGAAAATACTGCTATGTTTGGGGTTGGTGAGGTAGTTTAGGGGTTAAGAATACATACTGCTCTCAAAGAGGTACTGAGTTCTCTTACCATCAGCCATATAAGGCAGCTTACAATAGCCTGTAACTCTAGCTCCAGGGGAACCCAATGATGATTGTCAATGAGGGAACCTTCACTCATATGCATCTCCTAACACCATAAAAGTATAATTTTTATGTTATGCTAAGTGGTGTCTCTAGTCCACTGTACAAGCGGGAGAAAAAAAAAAAAAACAGCTAAAACTATAAAATGTGAAAGTACGTGTAGATATTGTTTCCCTCATTGTGAGTCTTGTTCCTGGAGGGGTTTCCCTCATAGTTTAGTCTCTGCTTGTACATGAGACAACTGGGTTTCCATGATGTCAGAAGGTCCTTGAAGCAGAATGCAGGAAGGTATGTGCTTGAGGTAGAGTCTCGTAAGTGTAAGCAGAGTTGGTTTTTTGCAAGGAACTTTCCATTTCTGCCACAACTGAACATCAAAGATAGTGCTAGCAGGGATAATGTAGGTACAGAGGCACCAGTAAAAGCTTCTGTTCCCCGGAAATACTTTCCTGGGTCATTCTAGAAAGAGTTCATCTCCACTATTTCAACAGTCGTTTGACTTTAACCCACTGTGATGGAATTTCAAGCTCAATGAAGGCAAATTTCTGTGCATTTGGTTGTATTGGTGTCCCCAAATCAGGCCATCACTTCTTAGATTTGCATTTGCGAGTCATTGCTATAAAGGTGTATTTATGTCATGTGACTGGATCAGGACATCAGGGATTTAAAGATCAAAAATATGACTTGTGCTGAAACAAATTATTTTGTTTAAGTGAAGAGACAAGCGATGGTCTAAGCAGGGATCGAAAGCATGTACTAAGTGCCCATCTGGGCCCTAACATCTGTTCTTCCAACATGACATTAGAAGTCATTCTTTTGTGCTAGGAAGACTTTCTGTTTTCCCGGATCCCTAATTACATTGCTAGGGAATATCTTGGGCTTTCATGAACAAATATCAGAACAGGAATAGTCACGAGACCACAGGCGGATAGACAAATGGGCCACAGATTCTGTGCTGGGGAAATGTGCCACCAGAAGTGATTAAGGACTGCCATTCATAACAAGTTTGCTCTACTTCTCAGTCTGCTGTGGGTCTAGCCTGCATGCCATTACTATCTCCCACAACTCAGGTAAAATGTAATTTCTTGTTTTACTGCCACTTATTTTCATTGTTCGTTCTTGAATTTTGCTGTTTGTATGTGTTTATGAAGATTATGAAGAATACCATTTTACTGCAAAGTTTTGGGAGTTTTCTTTTCATATCCAAATCAGAGTACTTACTATCCACGAGTTTGCTTAAGGGTGAAAATATTTTAACCATCCCAATATATGAGCTATGATCTTATTCAAATTCTTCAATTAATTAATTATGATGGTAAACTATAGTAGTATATTATGAATGATTATTATTGATATAAAATAGACCAATAATAATTTATAACATATTGGCATTTCACTAAAAAATTGATTGAATGAAGGACCTCAAAATTGCATGATTTTTCTGGATGTTGCCAGGAAAACAGACTTGCAATAGCTTTCTCTAGTCTCACCAACCTCTTTTATACCCACAGGGAAACAAAATCAGGAGAGAAATGAATGTTTTCCATGAAACAATCTAAAGGCCAAGGCAGAGTTGGGTGCAGAAAATGGGTCAGAAGAGAGGCAACAGCATGTCATCACCTCGTTTTCTACCTGGTCACTGCTGCTTCACCTTCAAGACCTTCCTTTACCTCTGCAAGCATGACATTCTCAGGCAGTGGTAAGAACTGCCCCATATACCAGTATTGTTCACCCTGTTGCCACACCTTACATCTTTGGCTGGCAAATCCTTCGCTATGAAGGGATGACCCTGCACTGCAGTATGCCTGCAGCATCGTTGAACTCTGCCCAAGGCATGCCACGAACTCTGTCCGGTTGTGATAATCACAAACTATCTCCAGAAATGGTCAAATGTGTCCTGGCAAGGGGATGAGTAGCTCTCATTCCCTGTACCACATCCTGAAGAAGTGAGTGATCCTGTGGGTCCTCTTTGGTTAAATGTTAATTGTCAGCACTTACTAAACCATTGTCAGGTGGGTTGAGGAACTGAAACCGAACTGACAAGCACATATTTGTCAGTCTACAGAGTCTAGGATCTAGCAGATTTTTGTTGTTGTTGTTGTTGTTAATTGTGTTAATTGATTTACTTTGTTTGTTTCTGTGATCTCCTTTTCCTTTTCTCCTTCCAAACCATCCTATATACCCCTCCCTGCTCACTTTCAAATCCATGGCCTCTTTGTTTCATTGTTATTGCATGACTATATGTATAACCTGCTCAGCTCACATAAGTTTTTAATTAATATTATTTCAATAGATCCTTTAGCCCAAAGAATGTCTGAATAGCCAAGCCCTATACACAAATCCCTGGGTACCTGAGAAAGAAACATCACCACTGCTACTGGCTGCTTGCAGCGCTCACCCATTTCTTTAAGCTTTTATTTTGCCCTCAGCAGTAATAAGCCCATTCCAGTCCACCGCTGATCTGATAATGGGATGCATTTTCATATTTATCTGCTTTCACGTTGGTGGCCTCTTCAGGCATGCTCCCTGATTGCTCTCCAATCATTTCCCACCTCTTTTGAGAACATTAGATATTAATTCAAGCTTGTCAAATCTTATAAGATATATTCCATTTCGGAGCTAATATCTCATCAACCTTACCTGGCACTAGGAAATTCAATTTCTCAAGATACCAGCTGTTATCCTAGAGACCTTGCATATCTTTTTGGAACAAGTAATCAGAAGTGTTCTTGTGGAGCACAGATCTATTTATTTATTTATTTATTCATTATTTATTATTTTTTGTAGCTGGTAAAAATTCTATGAATTATATATGAAGTATATATGTGAGTCTTCCAAAATAAGTAAAGTGAAAAACCTGGTATAAGAGCTTCTCTGTTGTGACCATAAATAATAGTAAATAACACAACACACATATAAGACTTTTCACAAATTTTGAGTTCTTCAAAGCCTATTGTCATTTCATCCAAATTAAAGCACTCTGTAGTAGTCTCTGATAAGACTCGGACTCACCATGCTAAATATCTTATAGACTTCAATTATTCCTCTTAATGGATGAAAACCTTGAAAAATTCAATCTGCAGCAACACATTGTAGCAAATTGAAGCTTCCACAGCTCATTTGCATGACCAAGATTATGTCTCAAGACATCAGAATGGTCCAAAGTTCGCTGCACCAAGCTCTGGTAATGAAAATATACAGTGTGTCATTTGATCTTGAGGCATGAAGACTGTGGTCTTGTGTACTGCAGCAGCAGGCTAATACTACAGTAATTTCAAAAAAGGACTGAGCATAAGACATGGTAATATTAAATATATTACCATAATTGTGATCTGCTATAAAAATCTCTGTGATACCGATGAGTGGCAACTGTAAATACTGTTAAGACTAGAACAGTTGCCTGTACTCTTCATTACAAGGAACGGTCTTGGAAAGAAACAGTCTTTTTTCAGTTAGAAATCAGTAAAAATGAAATGTTTTAAAATTTAAATGTATGATCATCCCAAATTCTCCCTATATAGTGCCAAGTTAAGATGTCCTGTTCTGTGAACTGACATGTCTGGGTACAGCATGAAAGAAAAGTCAAGGGTGGTTGGAAAGGATTTGATCATGCAATGGAGATTTGTACCGAGCACCCTGCATCTTTGAGGACGTCTCCTAAATTTCCACTATTCTTCATCCAATCTTACCCTCAGAAACTACTTTACTTTTCTCTGAACATGGTCCAGGTGAAGGGCCTTTACTCATCCTGATCTTTGTACCTAAAAGGGCAAAAAAAAAGGAGATTTAGGATTTCTGCATAGTGGTCTCTTTAACAAATGTTATTAAGGGTCCTCAGAGAAACAAAACTTGTGGAATGAAACTATATTGTAAAGAGGAGTTATGGTGTTGGCTTATATGACCTGGGTTGGGTAATCCAACAATGGCTGTCTTCAGGCTAGAGAGGCTGAGAACCTGGTATTTGCTACATCAATGAGGCCACGTGGTTTTGTAGTTCTTTTTCTTTGTTGTGTCTCTTCTACTTAAAAACAGAACTGGGTAGGTGGTTCAGTGGTTAAGAGTGTTTGCAGTTTGGTGCTCTTTTAGAGAACAGGGATTCAGTTCCCAGAACCCTTGTCAGGCAGCTGACAACAGTCTGTTTCTCCAGCTCCAGGGATATGATATCCACTTCTAGCCTCTTCAGACAACAGCTCACATGTGCAAATGCCCACACAGAGGCACTCCTGCAATGCATACATAAATAAAAAAAATAAAATAAATTGTTTAAAATAGAACTAGCAATTGTTTTAGCATTTTCATTTAGGACAATGAAAGCATGAAAGATTCCTGGAGAGTTGTTGGTCTTTAGTTCACACTAGAAGCCCAAAGAAAATGGGTTCTAATGTCAGCCAAGGGTAACAGCAGCAGCTGCTGCAGCAGCAGCAGAAGCACAGAGTAGAACAAAGGCAAGCATGAAAAAACAATACTGATTTTCTCTCATATTTCTTTTTGGGGTTTTCAAAACAGGATTTCTCAGTATAGCTTTGGCTGTCCTGGAACTTGCTCTATAGACCAGACTGGCCTCGAACTCACAGAGATCTACCTGTCTCTGCCTCCTGAGTGCTGGGAATAAAGGTGTGCACCACCAGCACCACATAGTTCCCTCAGATCTCTTATATCTGGGGCACTGAGAGAAAGTACTAGCTACTCTGGAAGAAATACACCCCTTTTACCTAATCCTTCCGAGATATGTTCTCATAGGTCCACATAGGAGCAAGTTTCTTATTGGTTCTACATCCAATCTAGATGGAACCAAGATTAGCCATCACAGCTACCTTGACATTTTGGCCTGCTGTTTAGAACTGAAATTTTGAATTTAGAATTGGCATTTTAAATTGCAATTTATGTCAAGAGAAATAATTTCTACATAGGTATAATAGGCCTAAGCCTAGAGATTCTATTGAAATAAGAAATGCAACTATATAGCACTGACCCCTGACCAGGGCTTGAAACCTAACTGATCATAATGTAACTTTGAGTGTGAAGAGTTTGTAGGAACTTTGTACAAGCTTATCAGAACAGTATATTGATAACAGTAAGATTAATAGCTTGTTCCTAGTCATAGTGAGACCGTCAGAAGTCTCAGCTGCCAATACTGGTCATATAAGAATATGTATATGCAGCTAACAAATCCCTATTTCTCAGATCCAAAAGTCTCCTGATGAAGAAACATGGCTGGCTCTCAATTGATTCAAGATTCAATCAGGTTAGTAACAAAGATGAACTGTCACAACCACCTTAACATTTTGCCTTTGGCCATGGATCTTCCAAAAGGTGATCAATGCATCCATACTCCTGATCTCTCAAGATTTCTTATTCAAGATACCCTTTAGTTGTTGTCTTAGTTTCTTTTCCTCATGCTGTGATAAAATACCCTGACAAAGGGAGGATGGGTTTGTTGGGATTCACAGTTCAAGGTGAGGATGTAAAATCAGCAGGTACTTGAAGAAGCTAGTCATATCACATCTACAATCAGGAAGCAAATAGAGATTAATGTTATGCTTTTGCTTAGCTCTCTTTCCACACTTACACAACGCAGGATCCCAGCCAGAGAATGGTGACACCCTTAGTAGATATTTATCATTTATCTTAGTCACTATTCTGTTGCTGTGATGAAACACCACGTGCATAGCAACTCATAAAATAAACCATCTAATTGGGGATTACTTACAGTTTCAAAGATGTAGTCCATCAAAATCACATCAAGGAGTATGGTGGCATGTAGGTAGACATGGTGCTGGAGGAGTTGAGAGTTCTTTATCAACATCTGCAGGCAGCATGATCAGACAGCCACTGGACCTGGCTTAGGCTTTAGGAATTTCAAAGCCCACCCCCAGCGATACACTTCCTCCAACAAGGCTACACCTGCCCCAACAAAAGCATACCTTCAAATTCTCAAATAGTGCCACTTTCTGATGTCTAAGTATTCAAATATATGAGCCTATGGGGGGGTCATTTTTATTCAAACCACCACAGCAAGTCTTCCCACCTCAATTCACATAACCTAGATAATGCCTTACGGCCATGTCCAGAAGCCTGTCTCCAAACTGATACTAGATTCTATGAAGTGTCAACACTAACCTCACATTTGTGGTGTATACATTATTTTAATTCTACTTCTCCATTGTGTATGTTTTTTTTTCTTTTTTAAAAATTGGCATTCTTATTTAGAGTCCTTGAGTGTTCTTCAGCAACTTTTGTCTTACTTAACTGCCACCGTTATGAGTACACAATTCCTACCCACATATCTCCCTCCTTCTTGCTTCTTGATGACTTGTTCCCATGACATTTATCTTTATCTCCCACACTATATATTTTACTTATTCACTTTATGTTATATTCATTTCTTTTTGCTTTGCTTATTTTTCTCATTTTACTTCTACTAGGAGTTCTATAAAAGCAAGGTTTCTGGCTTTAAGTTCTTTTATTTTTTGTTTGTTTTTATTTTGTTTTGTTTTTGCTGCATTATTTTCATTATCCGGACCATAGCAGACTTTCTGCTAATATCCAATGAGTGAAATGAAGAAAGAGGGAGAGTAGAAAAATCATTTTGAGTTCAAGGCAGTTTGGGCTCAGCTCTGAGGCTAAAAAATCAATGTATAGAAGCTTAGAAAGATGGACAATGATAAAGAGGGTGTTCACCTGCTGATTATATTCAAGTCAGTTATCATAAGAGACAGAGATGTTAACTGACAGGCAGCTGCAATAGGAATTGATGCACATAATCTACATTGACTTAAAAACCAAAAACTGATGTCCATGAAAGGCCACAAGTAGCTAAGCACTTCTCTTTCTGACAGTTATTTTAGCCTCTAAAGGCAATCAGAATCACTCAGGTGTGGCATCTCTTTCAGAAGCTTTTGTTTTTTCAGGGACTCTGATCTAGAAGAGGGAGAACAAAATGGCTGGCATTTGGCAAGCACCACAGAGTTTGTCAGTCAGCAACATAAGCACTGAAGTTTGGGAATCTAAAATTTTGACAGTGAACTGCTTTGATGCTCCACTGATTCAGGGGTTAGCTTTCTCATCACTGGAAGCACTAGTCTGTAAATGCCCCTGCTTGGACTTCTGATAAGAAAATGAACATTGACTTTGAACTCTGCCCAGTTGAACAATAACCAACTGCTTGTTTGTTCTACAACAGTGATTTCCAAACATTGATCTGTATCAGAGTCATCTGAGGAGTATTTTAAGAACACAGACTCTGGGATCTGGTGATATAGGTCAGTGAAGCAATGTAACCTACCATGTGTGAAACCCTGAATTCCAGCACCACACACACACACACACACTGATTAGAATTCTACAAGACAAGATCTGAGGTGGAGATGAAGTGCTGGGATTCAGATTTTAGAAGGGGTTGAGTTTTGTTTTGTTTTGATTTTTAGTATCTGTGTATCATTCTATGGTCTTGGACATTTGCTCTAAATTGTGTTGGAAGTGATCAATGAGTTCAAAACTCATCAGTATTTTAAATAAGCAAGTTATTTTATTTTTTCTTTTTAAAATGGTGTGTGTGTGTGTGTGTGTGTGTGTGTGTGTGTGTGTGTGCATGTTTATGTACATATCTACACGTGTGTGGAAGCCAAAGATCAACCTCAAGTGTCCTGCCTTTGTCTTTTAAGACAGGGGCCCTCATGTTGACCCCTTCTGGAAGGCATCACCCTCCCTGTGCAGTGGTGGGAAGAATTGGATGGGAGGGAGCAAGGGAGGGTGGGAGAGAGGGAGAGAGAGAGAGAATTGGGATTGATATGTAAAATAAGATAGATAGATAGATAGATAGATAGATAGATAGATAGATAGATTAAAAAGACCTAGGGATTCCAGATTAGTCATTATTCTAAGATCTAAGATAGCTGGTCATCAAACTACAGGAGTCCACAATCTCTGCCTCTCCACTACTAAGCCAAAACACCCAGCTAGGAATCAAATTCAGGTTTCCCTGATGGTATGGCCATGCCTTACTATGTGTGGCGTCTTTCCATTCAGGAAAAAAGTTTCAACTGTCAAAGCAGTGAAATCCTTTAAGAGGAGACTGTGCGGCTTGCTGCAGGCTTAGTTAGTGTGGTGATTGACATCTTGTTTCTGTCTTCTGTTCATTGTACAATCGTTTCAGACTCCATACAGTAAAATGCACAGCACTGCCGGTTTGCTCTTGACTTGGTTAAGAAGTTGGTGTGGGGCTTCATTTTTTTTTCCCTATGTTTTGAACTTTCTATTTGTTTGTTCTTGTTGCTATTTTGTTTTTCTTGAACTCATTAAGCTCTTTTATCCAGAGGGTCAGAATCTGAGAAGGTGGCAGGTTAGAACCCTAAAAATGTCTTACATCTCATCTCCAACCATCAGGCTATCTAGGGCAAAGATGGCCAAGACACACCAAAAGCAATCGATCATCCTGGAGCCCAGTCTTGGCCCTCTGGCCAGGTGGCCAGCCATATAGCTGAGACTTGGGATGTTGGTGGCTTCCTTATCATCCCTGGCACTTCTTATGAAAGAATTTCCCTCTGTGGCCCACTAAGGCATGGAACCCACTATATATCCTAAGTTGACTTGAAACTCGCTATGAAACCCAGGATACCTTTGAGTGCATGGGCACTCCTTCTGCCTCAGCCTCCCTATTGCTGGGATTACAAGCATGAGGTACCATGCAGGCTCTAATATTTTGTTTTTTATTAATAAATTATGGGGAAAGAAACATCATAGTTAGCATCTCTTGTTAACCTGACATACCTGATAAGAAGGACCCTCAATAGAAGAATTACCTCCATCAGACTGGTTCCTGAACATGTCTGTGGGACATTTTCTTAATTGCTAATTGATGTAAGAAAGGTCACCTCACTGTTTATGTCAATCCTTGAACATGTGATCCTTGGTTGTATAAGGAAAGTAGCTGAGCAGGCCAGAAGCAGTAAGTTTATAAGCATTCTTCCATGGTTCCTGCCTCTTCTGCTTGAGTTCTTGCCCTGACTTCCTTTTATGATGGGTTGTGATCAGGAAGTCTAAGTCAAATAAATCTTCCCCACCCGTAAATTGATTTTAGTCCTGGTATTTATCACAGAAACAGAAAAACTAAACTAGGACAAGAGAATGGAGGTAGGTGGCATGTGATTTTTCCAAAAGTGAAATAGTCAATAATAGCTTGAGAGCAAAATGTTTTCATAATATGTTACCAGCCTCAACCCAAAACAAAGTTCTTTCCACAGTTGTACTGCCACAACAAAAACACAAAATGGGAGATAGTCACAAACAATTCACCTAAAGTAATCAAATAAATCTTCAAATTGTGCAGGCTCCTCTTCAGCTTGTATAAGCCTAATAAATGAGACAGAGACACAATTGAAAAGGATATCATCAAAACCTCTCTCGCCACCATCCCCACCAGCTGACAATCTGCTAAAGCAGTTAACAGGGGCCAGCCACACTGCACATAATCTAACAATCACTAATGACAGTTAGGTCCAGGACCAGCTGCTATAAGTTTCTGAAAGCTGACTGTGTAAAGTTATTGCCAAATGACACATTCTACGTCTTTATGTTTATAGCATGAAGGCCAGCTGTTATGGATCTACTGACACCATACGAATTGGTAAATTGTACAAATCAGATGTTTGGATTTTTCCTGTTTTCTTGTACATTAACTATTTTACCAGCATCAGAGGCTGTTTCAGAGCCCAAGTAGACAAAACCAACCTTCTGTTGTGTTGTCACTGATTGACTTAAGCATGAACTTCTCTATTGAGAGCAGCCATATATGAAACACAGCCCAATTGTTCCTCACTGGGAAAAAATGAAACTACCTCACTAATTCTTGAGTCGTTCTTGTAATGACAAAAAGACATAGTTCAAAGAAGAAAGCTATTGTTCACTGGGTCATGATTTCAAGAGGAATCTTTGTCCACTGCAATAAGCTTAAAACAATGAAGTTTTATGGGGGTTGGGGAATGATCTGTTCTGTTGTTGTTTGGTTGGTTGGTTCAGGTTTTTCTGTTTTAGCGGTGTCTATTTATTTATTTGTCCGTAGTGTTTATTGCTGGGTTCTTTCAACACAGCACAGCTGAAATGATCATATCAGAATAAAGTTTTCCTTTTCTAAAGTAGCTGTCTCCAGTCCTGACATGGAATGGAAATCACATGTGTTACAGAGATTCACAGTCCAAGGAAAATGTTCTGCCAGCCTCATTCAACAACTAATTTGGCATCCCCATCACTGGTGGTGGCACCCACTGTACAACAGCTTCCTCCAATGCACAGACTATCAAACTAAAGACAGAAAACTGATTAGTAATTAATGGGTGGTCATCACAGGGCAGGTAAGGGAAAGAGAATATAATGTAAAGCCTTAGAACTTGAGTCATTAGGATTCCTATTACAGAGTCTATCTAGATCCCTGGCGTAGTGTCTTTCTTGCAGTTGGTATGGTTTGCATTTCCTCTCCCTCTCTTCTTCAGCTACAAATAGCACTGAGAAGATTCACTAAACCAAGCTAACATGGGAATCCATGGCATCAGAATCTGTTAATAAGCCAAAAGTTTTAGTTATTAACAGCTGGCAGCTACAGGCTATGCAGAAATTTATTTATTTGTTTATTTATTTATTTATTTATTATTGTCACCAGCACAACTGAGACATGACATTTAAAATACAAACACCATAGTTAATATCAGTTTGGGAAAGTACAGAGATATAATGGCCAGGTGATCCACTAGTTACCAAAATCTTCCAAAGAAACAATATGTACCTTCAGTCCTGTGTGTTAGCTTTGTCTAAAGAATCCCTTATGCTGTATTGGTGTGGCAAATAACCACAGTGGCCCTGAAATTGAATAAAGTCAGTCTTTTCCATTAAATCTAGACAAGTATATCCATTATGAATTATGTGATTCTGTTTTGACTGAGTTCATGCCACCACCGATGGCCTTTCTAAGAGTATAACTTTGATTTTTGTTGCTCCCTCCATATTCTCTGGTGACAAGAGGCATGATGCACTACTGCCCTGGGTACCATATCTTATGTGAAACCCTGAAAGAGACAACTGATGCTGTCTGCTTATGACTTGGTACTCACAACTATTTCATAATCATTTAGTTATAATGAATAGAATCTGCTTATGCTAGTTCAAGCAGAGGGATAAAAATGTCATAGAAGAGGATCCTGTATAGATTCCAGGTTCCAGAAGCAACAGAAATAAAGAAGTTTCAAAAAAGCATGACTGGAGAAGCATAAAGTGACTGGTGGCATTCTGGGGCTCAGCTCACTTTTTCTTTTTTGTTCAATCCAAGGCTCTAGCACATGGAAGAGTGCTGCCTATGTTCTTGGTGGCTCTTCCTTCCAAAGCTAATGTTTCTGGAAACACCTTCACAGACACATCAAGCAGGATATTTCCATGGATATTTTAAATCCAATCTACTTAGCCATCACAGCCTGTCTTGAATTTTACCTTACTTTAAGGCTTAAAAAGAAAAAAAAATAGATATTTGCCCTGAAACTAAAGCAGTCGCCCATTTTGTATTTTCAATAACCCAGTGAGCTGACTCATTGTGGGGAAAATTCAGCTGTGTCATAATTGTCCATCTGGTGACCTGCCTTACTATGAGAAGCACATGATTTGACATTTATGCTGCACAAAATTTATCAGAATATTAATTATGCTTACTTATTGCTGTGAGGTTAATAATATCTTCACACTTCATTGCTAATTCTAGATCAGAGATCATAAAAACTATTTTCTAATGTAAAAGACCAAGCAGTAAATGATTTGGGGGAGTCTCTGTGAAAATTCACTGCTGTCATAGGGCTAAAACAGACATAGACTACTCATGCGTAATAGACATACCTAGATTCCAATAAAGTTTTAATTATAGGGACAGAAATCCAGGAATGAAGCTTGAAATTTACCTTACTTTAAGGCTAACATAGGCTGTAACTCCAGCCTTTGCAAAGATGAGCCAGGAGAACTGACATAAGCTTGAGGTTAGTGTGGGTTACAAGTGAATTCAAGGCCAACTTGGGCTACAGGCTGAGAAGTGTCTAAAAACCAATAGAAGGTAAGAAGGAGTCGTTCTGGTAACAAACCATTTTTTTTTTTTTTTTTTGGCCAAACACTGTTTTACACCATTTCTTCTTCCTCCTAACCTCTTTTAAATACACACTATTGGAGGATACAACCCACCTGTCAGCTTTACTGTAGTCATCAAGAAGCATGTGCTTTTTAGGCCTTGCTTCCCATCTTCCTCCTACTCTATGTTTCTCATTGCTGTGGGCAACTTTTCCTTTCATGAGAAGACAATTCAAACTGTATCTTAGTCTTTGAAAACTACAGTTCCAAGAATCACTTGCTCTGCTCCACCTGATCTACTCACTTTCTCCCTGGAGACTATCTCCAATGACCAAACTGACCTCTAAAACATGAATTTCGAGTTTCTCAGTAATGGTCAGTATTTCTTCTAATTCTCTGTGGAAGAGTGACCCAGATACTATTATTCCTTTGAGTCACTTAGGCCACTGAGGCTTCTGATAAACTTATAATTATCTACCAGCCCTGTCTCCCCAAGTCTTCATATCTCTCTTTGCTGAATTTAAATAGGAAACATTCCATGGTACCCTACTCATTTACTCCATCATCTCATTTCCCAGTGCTCTACTTATGACATACCTGCACCTGAGCATGAAGTGCAATTGAAGGATGAATACCACCAGAGACTCAGCTCTCATAAGGGCATACCATACACTAACAATCCTACTGCATCGCTATAATAAAGTTCATTTTCCACTCTTGGGGAATTTTTTCTTTTCTATTCTTAACCTCCCCACAAAGCCACTTCCCCATCCTCAGCTGTCCTGTGTAAGCTTGTACTTCTCTAGGTTCCAAAACACTGCCATTGGAGAGCTGTGACTGTGGTTCCCTATAGGCAGGCTCAGTCTTAGCTGAGCACCCACTTTCCTGCATAGGATGCCCATAATCCACCAAGAGAACTATGTTCATTTTCCTAGAGCTGAAATGAAGAGAACAATGACATGAGAGACATTAACTGCCCCCAAATGAAATAGAACTATGGTTTTGAGGTGGGTTTCAGAAGCAGATACTCATATCTTATTCCCACATAGAGGCTTGAAGAGGTATAGAATGGGGTTTAAAGGAAGCTGCTACAGGTTTCTGTGGGAAGGCTAGGTCTCAGGCAGTATGGCTCCCAACTTTAGCCTGAGTTACATGGCTACCTGCACTTCTTGTCTACAAAGAACCATGAAAACCTTGAAAAGAAGCATCATGAATGATCAAGAATATCTTTCTTGCAGTATTCTGGACAACATAAATCCTTTAGCAGTTTTGCTTAACCCTTCACTGGAGCCTAAATTTCCAGCCAGATTGATGGTGGCTCATGGCCAGCTAAATCATTTCAGAGAACTAAAGGAAGGAAAGCATTTTATGTGTTATATTGAAAAGCAAAATACAGCCCGCTACATTTGATCCTGTACAATGCAACTCAGAGGAATATGTTTCTGCCGGTGGCTTTCTGAAGTGCATTTTTATTTAAGTGAAGTGCACAAAATGTGAACTGAATGAAAATGAGGATGATATTATCCCGAGTCTTCACAGCCATGGCTTAGCTTTAGAGTAAAAATTCTTGGGTTTCCAACTATGATACAATAGAGTTATCTTTTTGAGCCTATGAAGTTTACACACCTAGAATATCACATTAAAATATCTGCACAGGCCCAGAGAACCTTCCGACTTCACTGTACTCAAAAAAAAGGATAGAAACAGGCACGCTTTTCAAAAGGGCATAGAAAGTTAGAAATCTCCTATCACCAGGAGTGAGCAAAGAGGCCTTGGGTGGGGAAGAAAGTGAGCAAAAATCAATTTTACTTGCTTTGGTCTCACAATGGATTTTGCAAAGTAAAGGGTAGAAAATCAATCTTGTCAAATCAGCGAGTATTTATATACTTGAAGGAGTCTAAAGGTCTTGGATTGTGTATTAGGCCATAGAACATCCTTGTCCTCTCTCACATCATGAAGGCTACAACATGAAGGTTGAACTCCTTTCTGTACTGAGAGAACAGTGACAAGGAGTTTTGTCATGGTCACCATCAAGATGCATCCAAGGTAGAAGGGAAACCTGGTTAACTTTCCTCAGTCTCAGCTTAAACACTTTGAAGGCATTGCACACAACAGAGGTCTATTTCTTCTGCATCTGATGGTATGCACTGGGAAGCTGGGTGCTAAGCTGTCTGATAAGACTGATGTGATCTCAGCTCACACCATAGTAACAAGTGATCACTCTGACTGATGTTGAGGAACAGAGCAGGAAATCAGAGTGTGGGAGGTATGTGCCTTGAGCCGAGGGATGCTGTGTCCTCTCTGAAATTCACTTTCCAGGGTACAGAAGAGTGATCCATAATCGACTGAGACATGAGAAAGCAGCCTCACACTTCTGGTTCCTCAGCTTCAAGCTGGAAGCTGCTCCCTGCCATAATGACTTCCCCACCATAATGGAACATGTCTCCTTAAACCATGATCCAAAATCAAACGTTCCTCCGTCACTTTGCTTCTTCTCAGGTACTGGGTCACAGGCATGAAAGAAGTACCTAATATACTGTGCCCTCAGTCCTGTGGAGACTCTGAACAGAGAATCTAGCTCTCTATACCTAAAATTCTGCCCTATAAAAACAATGACATAAGCAATTTCCAACACATTTGTAACAATTTCTTGTGTAGCTGTCTAAAACTATTACAGCTAGAAAGAAAACAGCAAACAGGTGAGTACCAAATGAAATCAGTGTTGTCCAACATGTAGGGGACATCCCTATCACCCTAGCTCATGTCAGGGAAAGAATTTGTCACTGACAAGGTCAGCTCATACACAAAAGTTAATATGCAATGCCAAGCATGATCTTCTAAGACCATACAGCGTGGTGCCCTATCTAACTGACTCATTGGAAGGACAAGGCTGACTCACTCACCCCAAGAGCTACCACGTTTTGGTTCTCTCTGGCTGAATCATGCTATCCCAGACAGCACTATGTAATGTCCAGACCTAAACATAACATTGCTTCTCAGTATCACACAGTGGAACCTTTGACCTACAGACCAGCTTCCTAATCCATGTTCCAGGGACCACCAGGAAACTGGGAAGGGTGTTTTAGACCTAAAGAGGAAAGTTCAGTGGCTGCTTAAAGAAAAGAAATGGCAAAGCACATAACTGGTGAGGGACTTGACTTCTGAGTTGAACCCTGACTTTGCCACTTGCTAACTGTGACCTTTTAGCCCTTCTGTTCCTGTCCGTAGAGTGGCACAACAGTTGTAAAGATTTATATAAGTCACTAGTGCTTCACACCTACCTTTTTAGTGGTCCCTGGGAAATAGAAACTATTTAGCTACATGATGCTGATCTGATCTTATTTGGAAACCCATAGGCTAGGCTTTAATCATATTGTAAAGCTCCACCCCTGTGCCCAAAATAGACAGCAGAGCACAATTTGTTTCCTTGTTCCTGAACACTTAGTGTCTGTTTATTAACTGGCCACTCCAGATTGGTACACAGAGTACCAGACCATGTCAGTCAAATCCAGACTTTAGAAGCCATCATTTTCTAGTCTTTTTCTTTTGCTTTCTTCATTCATCATAATATGAATTATGCTAGCCATGTACACCTACTGAACCAAAACAAGAAAAATATTGCAAAGTAAAAATACACTAGTCTACAGAATATATTAAGCTGTGATGGGAAAACAAATAAAATGCTAACTAGCTTTAAAAGATGGTATAACGAAGCTAAACTTGCAGCCATCATTCCTGTAAGTGGGTTTTCAATGCTGGGATAAAACACACGACCAAAATCAACTTGGGAGGAATGGATTTATTCTGCTTACCACTTCTACATCACTGTTCATTACTGAAGGCAGTCAGGGCAGGAACTCAAACAGCAGGAACCTGGAGGCGATGCAGAGAATATGGAGCAGTGCTGCTTACTGGCTTCCTCAGCCAGTTTTCTTAAGAACTCAGGACCACCAGCCCTGGGGTTGCACCTCCCACAGAGAACTTGGCCCTCCTGTGTCAGTCATCAATCAAGAAAATGCCCTACAGGCTTGCCTGCAGCCCAGTCTTGGACAGGCATTTTCTCAATTGAGGTTTCCTTTTTTTCAGGTGACTTTAGCATATGTCAAGTTAACATAAAACTAACCAGGACAGTGAGAGTGTTTAAGTCTAAGTCTCATTTATACAGCTTTTATGACGTAACTGGTTGCATTGCATCAGGTTAACAAAGCATTCAAAGGTGTACACAACTAATAGACACAATCACATCCATACTCATAAAAGTGTATCTTTTAATGGAGTCTTCTTACTGGGTGTTGCTGAGTGAAATACTTTAACATTCCCCTGAACAGCAACAAGGGAAGTAGTGGTAGGATTTTTGTGAGGATGGGCATTTGTTACATGGATTTTCCAATTGCATAATTGACTATAATACTTAACAAGAAAAACATGTTCTTCTAATAATTCTGTCACAGTTTTAGATTACCATAGAAAGGGTTTGTCTGAGACATTTTATAACATCAGGCTATTGTTTAATTAACAGTGTGTGCATATGTGTGCATGCGTGTGTATGCAGTGTTCATATTGTATATGTTTACATGTGCATGCACACTTGTACCCTTATGTGTAGATGCTATGGGTTGACGATAAGTGTCTTCCTCAGTTACTCTTTTGTTTTCCCCTTTGAGACAGGGTCTCTCTTGAATTTGCAGCTTGTCATTCTGGCTAGATTGTCTTTGCCCCTTCCAGCACTGGGTTTAAAAGTGTGTGCTCCCATGGGTTCTAGGGATCATCACGGGGGCTTGGGTTGCCGTGCTTGCGTTTACTGAGCCAAATCCCTGGGCCCGAAACTGATGTTTCTCCAAAAGAAAACACTGGAAAAATGCTCACAATTCCTGCCCCTTGGCAAAAGACACTTTGACTAGAATGTGAGAGCTAGAAACAGTATCTGTTGTTAGATATACCTCTCATTAACTTTAGCCTCCTTAGTGTCTAGAATAGTGCCTATAACAGACACAGGCACTCACTAAATAATCCCCAAATAAACAAATTCAGGGAATGAACATAATTGAAGAAATTAGCAAGATGCAAGGATACTTATGTTCATTAGCTATCTATAAATTCTAAGTATTGAACGTAAAGACAGTCATGTTACGAAGCCAACAAACGGGGAAGGGAGAGGTTTTTTTCGAACCAGAGCTAGCGGCTACAGCACCAGGCAAAGAAACCATGTCAGTAGAATATATCACCACAAAGTTTTCATTCCCAAATGGAAATTTCCAGAGCCTCTGTGGTAAACCATTTTGTGACTAGTCATTTTTTGAGGAACAAGGCCTTTGCTTGAATAAGTATGTGGCAACAGCGCCATCTACTGCAAGAACTAGTTGGAAATTTTAAAACCATAGCCTAGGCTTTTTCATATAGCAAATTAAGAATCACAGAAAAATTATATTGGGTATCTTTTAGGAGAATATTCTAGGCCATGTGGAACATATGTCATCTTATACATAATTATTTTCTTTAAATGGTTACAATATTTTATTTATAATGATATAATGGAACCCCGAATACATCTCTCAGTGAGATAGCTGCAACCATCCATACTAAACTGCATCACAGGTTTCCTGTAAATTTGAAACTGAAAAGCAGTTAAAATCTGTTAACTTACAATCTGAGGAACACTGTCCAATAGAAGTGCCTGTGTGTCTGTGTAATACAACACAGTGGCCACTTCACACATTTGGTATGTGCCTGGTGACTGGTGACACTGAGCTGAAGTTTTCATTTTACATGGATTTAACTAATTTTTTTTAAATCACCATCTGTGTGTACTTCATGGTTCAAAACCTAGACACCACTTGCATGTTGACCTGGATAATGCTTTGTTGTGGGTGAGGGGCTATTCTGTGATTGAATGATGGTTAGGAGAACCCTGACCTCTGTCCAGCTGTCTGTCAAATCATGAACAATTGAGATTACCCAATAATACAAATCTCTTTAGTAAAGACAACTAAAAATGCTTGCAACCATTGTCAATATCCTAAGTTGGGGACGGGAACTGAAAAATCACCCACGACTGAAAGACCTAAACAGCAGCTACTATATTACACAGCAGGGTTCTAGAATGTGTTTAATGTGCATATGGGATTCGGGATGGAATAAAACTTGCTTCTACAGCTAATACAGTCACAACTGTGTCATAAACTGAGAAAAGGTTAATGCATAGATGCAAACAAAGAAACACTGTCCTTCTTTGTCCCCCTTTCCATGCCATGGAGATGGAGCCAGGACCGTAATAACAGAAAATTCTGCCTTAGCTGAAATTGTCCAGATTAACGGCAGACAATTTACGTTTGCATCTGGTTCCTCTGTCGTTGATCTGGGTAATTGGATATATTGATCAGTCTGAGCTTTAGTGTATTACCCAGCAAAGGTAATACAGTAAACAGTACCCACACGGACAGTTAGTGTGAAGGCTCAATTAGATGCTGCATAACATGTTCCTTGTTTCATGCTTGCCATATGGAACATGTTCAAGACCAATAGTTAATGTTTAGACAGTCATGTTTAAGCAGAGGGCAGTCTTTACACTCTCTAACCAATAACACAAAGGACCTTGTGGGTTCCCATTAAAAATAATGGTCTAACTGGAAAAACCTGTAAAAGAAAACACATGCAAACATTATCAGCAAGTTTATTTGACACTCCAGTGGCAGAAGTTTCAACAACCTTTTTCAGTTGTTTGTGGATCCACTCCCTAAACAATTAAAGGTGTAAAAGGAAGCGCTTCAGGTCTTCCGGGAGGAGGAGTCCAGTAATCTTATGATGTTGCCGAATGCCAAAGCATTTCCTGATTCTCAGGCGACATAACTGCATCAAAGAGAGGGGACCTGGAGAAAGAGCACGGGACAAGTCACACATTGGCTTTGCTGACTTAGGGACTGCCTTTTAAATATAATGCAATATATACTAATATTCTAATACAGAAATACTGTATACTTAAGACTAGGTTCCCTTGGGTTTTTGGTTGTTTTTGGTTTTGTTTTTTACTTTTTCTGAGATTATAATATAGTTACATCAATTCCCCCTTCCCTTTCCTCCCTCCAAACATTCCTGTATACCTCTCCTTGTTGTCTTTGAAATTGTTATGTGCACATATGAAGGGGCATTTTGAGACCATGTAACTGGAATTCCAGGTGGTTGTAAGCTGCCAGATTCAAATACTGGGAGCAAAACCCCAGTCCTTTTCAACAGCAGGAAACATCCTTTAACTGCTCAGCCATCTCTGTCTTTCAATGGATTTTAATTTATGGCTGAGTAAAAGATATTTAAAAGTTATCCTCACTAACAGAGGCTAAAGGATACTAACTTGGAAATTAAATAGCTATACAAAAATTCAAATCATGAAAAATAGAATTCATGCTTCAGGGTGCTGTCTTTTACTCTAAAAATTAAATCATATTTATAGATACAAGTATGTCTATGTTATAATTTTAACAACTTAAAGATATTCAAATATGCTAAGCTCCAAATGAATCATAAGTTCATGTTACTAAATTGTGTTTACTTTTCTATTCTGTGTTCTAGGCTATTCCAAAGCTTTAGCCCATGGGTAAAAACTGAACTAACAAAGTTGCACAGGAAACCCAAGAGTTCACATTTTAGGATAATGATTCTCAACAGGCTGGGAAGGGGAAAAGAAAAGAGAAGTATTTTCTCCCTGGAGTCAGAAACAAAGCACTGTCAATGACTCCAACTGTCAATGGTACCAAGGTTTAGAACCCCTATTATGGAATGAAAAATAAGGTATAATCACCCATCCCATTCTCACCTCCACTCCTTGCACCAAATATAAATGGAAATTATTTGTTCTACTTTTTAAAAGAAAATTATATACCCTTAATAATTCCATGAAACAGTAGCCTTCAATCTAGGATGCAATTTAGATTTGGCTGAAGTTGGTGAAGTTTAAACTACATGATACTATGTCCCATCCCAGATTCACTGCCTCAGTTATCACTGGTTTGTGCTTGTGCATCTAGATTTTGTTAAAGCCATGGGCTCAAGGTCATTTTATTATTTAAGTCAGGCTTGAGACTACAATTGAAATGATACTATAGGCCCTACTGCCCTGTAGCCTCACTGCAAGCTACAGGTAAACTTAGTTATGGGTCTCTCTGGTTTTGGAACACATGAAGTATAAACAAATAGTCAAAAAAATGTAAGCTCTGGCTGGAACCCTGACAGCACTTTCTAGAAGGGACAGCTGGAAGTTGGAGCACCTTTCAGACTATGTTCAAGGCACAGACCAGCAAACTTCACAGCATATACTTAGTAAGAAACATATATGTGTGAGTGCTGGAGGGTGTGACTATCACAGGCATCTGTAGGAAATCCTCAGAAAGCTCAATGAAGAAGACTTCAGTGCAAGCTTCTTGGCCTGATAGAGTCATTTTACATTTTCAATTTATGCCATGAAAAAAAAAAGTTTTAAGACTAAGGCAAGCGCAAGAAGAAGAAGAAAGGATAATATTCCTGAAATCCTTTCCCTTCCGATGAAAGTGAGATCCCCATCTTCCCTAACTTCCATGCCAAGCCAACTCAGAGCACAGTTAATTTCAGCTTATATTCCCCAGCCCCCACACCCTGGAAGGACAGCAATTTAATTAAATGGCCTCCCTGGGCACAGAGAATCAGAAGCTGAATCAGCAAGAAGACCCAGAGACAGAAAAGAAACTGGTGTGTTACATCTGCAGCTCTAACTTTTTGTGCTTGCCTGGGACTATTTCTGGTGGGCTATCGGCCTGCTATGAAGTGGCCCCACCAGAACCCTAAAAGTGACTCATGAGAGTAAAACAGGTGATTTTATTCGCTGGCAAATTATACTTCGTTGGTTTGAGGGTCCTTAGGATGGAAACTAGAGTCTTTCATTGTAGCAAGCATGTGCTTCACCACCAAGCTGCACCCCTAAACCAGTAGGATCATACTCAAATTGTCACCATGTCAAGTGTGAAAAGAAGAAATTAAGGTTAATCTAGATCTCTATGAATAGCTTTGGGGATTAGAGTAGAAAGAAAGCACCAAGCTGGGCATGGTGGTACACATATACAATCCCAAAAATAAGGCAGAGGCAAGGATATCTCTGTGAGTTCAAGTCTAGCCTGATCTACATAGCAAGTTCCAGGACAGCCATAGTTACAGAGAGAATCTGTCTCAAAAAAAAATTTTAAGGAAAATATCAGTGAAAACAATCTGAAAATTTTATGATTCATCCCACTGTGTGACTTCAGAGGATCCTGAGGCACAGCTGCCTCTGGATATCACATTCCCAATTAAAACATTTTATAACTATGTAAGTATAAAGATGAATATAATTCTGGTTAGGTTTTATTCATCTTCCTTCTTGTTTTAATAAGAATTAATTAAAATATTTTTGTGGGCCTTGAGGGACAATAAGAGAAAGTGGCCCTGTGTGTATACATAGAACATTTTAAAAACACGAAATAATCAAAATGCAGGCAAAAATGTCCAATGATAATCCAACTGTTTAATGGAAAGAGGCCTCTAGTTTATTCCTTTTGCCTACATCAGTCTTCCTTAGCCTGACCTGCAATGCTAAAGAGTGCAGGCAACTACAAGATGGGCACTTGCCCTGGGGCAGTAGGAGTAGGAAGAAGTCCTTGGCCAACTTTATCATTCTGCCCAATGTCAGCCCTACTTCTCAGCCTGTGGGCAGAAAATAACCAGCTTATTTGACATCATATTCCTTCAGGTATGGAGACCTGCTTCAAAGTTCCATAGTCCAAAAAGAGTGCAATCAACACTCTGGTAAGAAAGCAAGTCCTGAACTGTCTTCAAGAACAACTGACAATGTAATCAAGTATCCTCATAACCTGAAAGGGTTCTTTGCTCCAAGAAATGTCCCTTCTCTTGTGCACACCACTGTTTAGTTATTTGGGAGAGCAGTGTGAGGTCATATTTATGGAGGAGTGTACTTAGCTTGCAAGATTAAATGTATCTTGATTGGTGTGAATCATTAAATAAATACCCTAAATTCTTGGTTAGCTGCATCTTAACCCCAGCCATCAATTACTCCCGGATTTGCCTGATATATGGAGCAATTAAACATAGAAGGCTTCCGCTGAATTACTCTAAAGCAGTGGTTCTCAACCTGTTGGTCACGAACCCTTTAGGGGTAAAACGACCCTTTCAAGGGGTCATCAGGAAACACAGATATTTACATTATAATTCTTAATAGTAGCAAAATTACAGTTATGAAGTAGTACAGTATGAAGTAATGGTTGGGAGTCATGACAACATACAAAACTGTATTAAGGGGTTGAAGCATTAGGAAGGTTAAGAAACACTAAAGTATGCTTCAGTTAACTTAAACATCAAATACTTTTAAACAATAGCTGACCTCCTTAGAAACTGACCTAACAGCCTGACTTCAACATATCAGAAAACAAAAGGCTATTTACTTCATAAGCAGTGTTGTGCCTTGTGGAATTATCTCAGGTTCCCCATGCACAGTGATGACAGAAAGTAACCTCTTCCAGGATTGGAAGTCAGAATTTAGGAAACGCCTGCCTCCTCCTAAAGATCAAAGGAGTCTCATGGGTTAGGGCTTAGAATTGGGCAAAGCAGCGGTACCTTCTCTCTCCAAGAAGATCTCAGTAACAGGACTCTCTGGAGGCACCAAGTCCACAGGACGTTTCCCTTCAGCGTTCTTAGCTTGAGCATTTGCTCCGAAATCCATCAGCAGGTGCACAAGATCCCCACTAGACATCCTGGCCACTACATGAAGAGGAGAATCCAAGCCTTTGCCTTTATTCACAGATGCTCCTAAATGGTTACAAGAATAAAACATGGAGTGTCAAAAGTGTTAAAATTGGAGAATCATGATGAACACAATTGTGTGAGATTGGGAACTGGTCAGACTTTATATCATTTACTATAGTAAGAGGGTAACTGGGCACTGGATATACACCTCTGTTGTTAAAGTGCTTGTCATGCAAGTATGAGAATCTGTGTTCAATTCCCAGCACCCAGAGAAAACCGTGAGTGTGGTAGCACACACTTGAGATCCTAGCAGGCTGAGGGGTGGAGACTAGCAGACCCTTGAAGCCAACT
Organism: Phodopus roborovskii; assembly: GCF_943737965.1. Classification (NCBI taxonomy): domain Eukaryota; kingdom Metazoa; phylum Chordata; class Mammalia; order Rodentia; family Cricetidae; genus Phodopus; species Phodopus roborovskii. Next base: position 517,649 of record NW_026125970.1, on the reverse strand, counting down.
GAGCTTAATCAGTGAGCCGGTCCCAGTGAGAGCATGGGCTCTGAACATCAAGCTGGATGGCTCCTGAGGAATGACATTTAAGGTTGACCTCTGGCCTCCAGATGTGTACACACACACACACACACACACACACACACACACACACACACCTTGAAACTATGTGAGCTGAATTACTAAACACAACCGATTAAGGGAGGCATTTTTTCCTAAGATGGAATAATGGATCCTGTTATCACAGGAAGGGGTGGCAAGTTCTCTTTAGGAGGAAGATGTATTTCTGGAAATATCCCCACCCAACTCTATTAACCCTCTAATCAAAACCCCACCCCAGCTTTTGTTTACTTTGTGAGAGATACCAAACATGGCCCTGTCCTGAATAACAGCTTTAAATGTCTCAAAGCTTAAAATCTACCTAAAAGTAGTAATAGGAAGTAGTGAGAGGGGCAGAGAAAAATGGTGAATAAAAAAGAAATAGGGAACACAAGAACAGTCAGTGTGGGGGAATGACTCCTGGAGTTTTAAAAGAGGAACTGGATTCAGAAAATTAAAAAGTTGGAATGGTGTCCCCAGTATTAGAAAGAAAAATGGACAAGCATAGGGAGATATGGAATGATAGAACATCTCTTCATGTAAAGGAAAATGATTATGGCAGACTAATTTCCTAATCAGAAAGAAACATGGAAGATAGTCCCACATAGGAAGAGTCAGCTAAAATCCAGTAGTTTTGCAAATCTTGCAGAGCTGAATCACGATTGCCCAGCTAGAGAGAGAGGCAGAGGAAAGGATGGAACAGCTAGTGGTAAATGAGAAACACCCTGGAAGAAGGCATGGGTAGTATAAATCGTCACTTTCTTCTTCATTGTCATGCTAGTTAGAGGTGAGAATATCGAAGTGTGCACGGTGTAAAACAACTCTTCATAAGGACACTGTGGTATTTGTCAAGACCCTTTCCCACTCTTCCCTTTGTATGACAGTAGGATCTTCACAATTCACTTAATTTACTTTTCATTTTCATGCCTTATTTTGTTTTGCTGTTTTGCCTTACCTGACTCCAGAAGTTTCTTGACACAGGCTATCTGCTGGTTTTTGCAAGCCACGTATAGAGGTGTACCCAGGTGGCTGATGTTATAGTCAATATTGGCACCAAAAGCTGCAAGGGACTCGATGCATTTCACATGGCCTACAGCCCCAAAAGGGAAAAAAAAGAGGGTTACCTCACAAATTACCTAAACAACACATCCAGCAGTCAAAAGCCATATTCTTTCACTTAGAATGGAAAATAATTTTAAACACTGGCATCAGAGTAAATGTCTGTTCCAAGGTCGGTTAGGTCAGCTCCCCCACTGGACATCCTAGCCATTCCATGAAGAGGAGAATTAGGCTTTTGCCTTAGTTCATCAAAACGAAAGGAGGGTCAGCCAAAGAACAGGCTCCAACCACCAACATCCATAGTAGTGGGTGGAACGGCACCTCCATTCACTAGCCATGGAAAACAACCAGCATCCACTCACCTTTGTCAATAGTTTATGTGTTTGTAAGAGCCATGGACTAAAATGGTCCTGAACAAAGACATGGAATGTATCACAGAACAGGGAAGAAAACTTACAGCCTTTACAGGCTGTAGAAACAGGCCACAAAGAGCACAGGCAAATCTTAAACACTGCCAAATCCCATGGCAGCAAGGCTCAGTGTTGCAAATGAAGTTTGTTCAAAGCAGATTGACTCTGCCTTGGCCCAGAATGCCATACTTTAAACACTGCCCTTTGGGGTCTCATGTTGAACCATTTTAGTTGTATGTATCCTGTAAAAATGTTGAGTTACTATGGCTCTTCATAAAGAAACACCAATGTTTCCTAGTTAATTATAACATCGGTTGGTCTGGTTGAGTGCAAAGCCATTCTAGAAAGGCACTGGGGATACAGAAAGCCCTTCAGCAACGTATAGACATGCAGGTGACTATAAAACACCAAAGAAAAGCAAAACTTCAAACTGTACTTTATAGAAAGATTTAGCCTCTTGTGAGAACTGTCAACTTGACAGAAACTAGAATCAGCTACAAAGCAAGCATCCAGGCACACTTGTGAGGAATTATCTGGATTAAGGTTGCCCTCTGAGAATTTCTGAGTGATTAGCTTGATTACTGTTAATTATTATTTGAAACTCATCTTAATTGTAAGTGGGACCATTCCCTGGACAAGAGAATTCAAGCTAAGCATCATGTCATCATGGTTGGAGATGTCATGTGACCAGCTGCTTCAGGTTCCCACTGCCTTGAATTCCCCACCATGTCAGGCTGTACTTAGAACTGTGAGCTAAAATCAGTCATTTCTCCCTTAAGTTGCTTTCATCAGAGGTCAAAGTATTTTATCACAGCAACAGGAAAAAAAAAATAAAACTAAGATCATCCCTGGACGTATAGACCTCCTAAAGCCAGTACTGATGCCCTAAAATAGAAAATAAAGGTTTGTTTTATAAAGCACACAACAAATGCTGGTAAGGGACCCTTATCCACTGCAGGCAGGGATGTAAACAAGGACACCCACAATGGAAATCATTATGGAGGTCTCCAAAGAAAATTGCAATGAAATTATATACTAAAGGAACCTGAGCCAATGTACCTCAGCCCAGGTCTCAACAGCTGAATGGATAAAGAAAAAATGGTACATGCATAACACAGAGTTTTATTCTGCCACAAAGAAGAGTATTATATTATTCACATGAAAATGAATGTAACTGGAGAGCACCATACTAAGCAAAATAAGCCAAACCCAGAAAGACAAATACAAAATATGCATTCAATCATATGTGGAACCTAGATTATAAATGTGTGCTCCACCACACACGTGTGCGTGTGAGGTGCACTCACACACACACACACACACACACACACACACACACACACACACACACCATAAAAGTAGAAGGGGATCTACTTGGGAAGAGGGAGATGGGCAAGAGGAAGAAACGGGGCTGAATATGATTGAGGTACATGACAGTATTGAATGAAAATTTTAGTATGAAACCTACTGTTTCATGCAATTAAATATGGACTAACAAACAACCATTGACTTCTATGGGATCAAGTTTCCACAAAGATCCATAGTATAGTCTAGTATATACCTTCCCTTGTTACGAAAATATATCTCTGAAGGGGTCATTCTCAAACTTAACTGTGGATCAGAATCTTGTGCCGACATCTGGATCAAAAAGGGATAGATCAGAGCCCCAGAGTCTGCCTTCATAAGCCCAGTCATATGGATGCTCCTACTACCAGGCACCCTTTGAAAACTTTTGCTCTAAAATGTCCCTCCTCCTTCTCATTTCAGTACTAAGAAAATCCTCGAAGGACTGGGTAAAAACACTCAAATTCCAGATGGATTTACCTCTCTTTGCAGCCTCGTGGATGGGAGAGGCCAGATCACTCTCAGGGTGGGGGGCAGCGCCATGTTCCAAAAGTAGATTCACACAATCCTGACTGCCACCGACGCAGGCATTAAACAAGGGAGTTCGCCAGTCTATGGCCATGCCATTCACCTGTGAAGAAAACCCAACTCCAGGATGAAGACAGTAACTGATGAGAACTGAATTCAAGGTTAACACTCCCATTTTCAAAGGGTTTTCTAACTTCTCCATCTTCACACATAAAATGAGGGCCACCAAACTGTCATGAAAGCAAATGAAGTATAAAATATAAGGCAGTAATAACGTTTCTGAAGATTCCATCTCCTCCCTGCCTTCCTTGGGGTCATGAACTTTAAAACTAGTTGTGATAATTTCCATAGCATAGCATACAAATTTAAACATCCATCCTAGACAGTAGTCAGAGTAAGTTGAAATTGATTTTTTTAAAAAAGCTTTTTTTTTTTTTACTTAAAACTTGATTCTCATGCAAATAAGCTTAACCTATACCAAAGATCTTATTCAATTCATTCACTAATGAGAAGACTGGTAAGATGGTAGGGTCAGATCAAAGAGTTTATACAGTCAGTCAATATGCTACGTAAATACACTTGTAAATAGATATAGAACTCATTAACAAGACTATAAAAATATAGATTCTAAAACTATTTTTTTCTAATGTTAGAAATTTACTAACGAACATGCATGTGGATATGTTTGGGCTACAAGCAATAGATAGCAAACCCAAACACACACAGACCCTTCTATCTCGTCATATATTCTGATGTATCTGTTAAATGAAGATATTGTGGGAAAAAACTGAATTCACTGACACACCCTCTTTCCAAAGAAGGCCCAGTACTAGATGACATACAGGAGATGCTCACTCTGGAGTTCCCATAGTTCCACAGGATGACAGAGTGCCTGTTTCTTTAATGTTTAATGTTTTCAACCCAGTTGCCTCTTTTGACTCCCCTTACCCTTGGCCCAGTTCTCATTAAACTCACAAGAAATCTTCTCACCAACTATTCTCCTGCCACAGAAGGTTGGCAAAATTTGCCCAATTTTACTTCCAGGCTTTTGTGTCAGTTGTGTCTCTTGCATTCAGTGTCTTTACCTTCCTTCATTTCACCATTTGGCTGACTGGTTCTACAGTCCTTCTGGTATAGATTAGACATCATTTCCTGAAGAAAGTCCCTTTTGATCTACCCACTAGAAATAGATGAACACTTGGATGTGTACCCAATAATCCCTATCCTATGACTTTGTGTTAGTTTCCAAACTGGCCAGAGGTTCTTTCTATCCCACAGTGCAAATTCCTTTACAATATGGCTCTGCTGTTTTTCCAATAGTTGAATCTGGTCTTGCTTATACGACTTACTTTGGTCAATATAGCAGTAACAAATGTAACATAAGAGAAAGGCCTGCCTTCTTTTGCTGCCCTTGCAATCCCTGCTCTCCAGTGAACAAATCCAGGATGAGAGATTCTGACATCCCAGCCATGCCAAGCTGAATTTCTCACATTTTCTACAGCATTTCATTAAGCAATACTTAATGCTGTATGATAAGGAAAATGCTTCAAACTCTAAACATGATTTTTGTCATGGTTTGAATTAAAAATATCCCCCATAGAGACTTCAATAAACCACTCTCAACACTAGACAGGGCCACAAATCAGAAACTCAACAAAGAAACAAAAGAATTAACAGAAGTTATGTCTCAACTGGGGTTAACAGACATCTATAGAACATTCCATCCAAAGGCAAAAGAATATAACTTCTTCTCTGCTCCACATGGAAACTTCTCTAAAATCGACCACATACTAGGTGACATAACAAACCTCAACAGATACAAGAGAATAGGAATAGTCCCCTGTATCTTATCGGACCACCATGCTTTAAAATTGGAATTCAACAACAACACAAACAGCAGAAAACCTGCAAACTCATGGAAACTGAACAATGTACAATTGCAACACTCCTGAGTCAAAGAAGAAATAAAGAAATTAAAGACTTTCTAATATTCAACGAGAATGAGGATACAACATACCCGAACTTATGGGACACCCTGAAAGCAGTGCTACGAGGGAAGTTCATTGCACTAAGTGCCCATATGAAGAAAACAAAGGATAGTCGCATAAGAGAATTAACAGCCCAACTGAAAACCTTAGAACAGAGAGAAGCGAATTCACCCCATAGAAGTAGACGCCAGGAAATAATCAACTTGAGGGCTGAAATCAACAAAATAGAAACCAGGAAAACGATACAAAAAAATCAATGCAACAAAGAGTTGGTTTTTTGAGAAAATCAACAAGATAGATAAATCTGTATCCATACTAACTAAAAAGCAGAGAGAGAGAACATGCAACTTAACAAAATCAGAAACCAAAAGGGGGATATAACAACGGACAAATAGGAAATCCAACAATTTTTATGTCATACTTTGAAAACCTGTATTCCACAAAATTTGAAAACTCAAATAAATGGACAAATTTCTGGATAACTATCACTTACCACAATTAAATCAAGAACAGACAAACAACTTAAATAGACCTATAACCCACAATGAAATAGAACCAGTCATCGAAAGCCTTCCAACCAAAAAAGTCCGGGGCCAGATGGATTCAGCGCTGAATTCTACCAGACATTCAAGGAAGAACTAATACCACTACTCCTCAAACTGTTCCACAAGATAGAAACAGAAGGTTCATTGCCAAACTCTTTTTATGAGGCCACAATAACTTTGGTACCCAAACCTCACATAGACACAACTAAGAAAGAAAACTACAGACCAATATTCCTGATGAACATCGATGCAAAAATACTCAATAAAATACTGGCAAACCGAATTCAAGAATACATCAGAGAAATCATCCACCATGACCAAGTAGGCTTCATACCTGGAATGCAGGGATGGTTTAACATATGAACATCTATCAATGTGATCCACCATATAAACAAACAGAAAAAGAAAAACCATATGATTATCTCCCTAGATGCGAAAAAAGCCTTCATGATAAAGATCTTGCAGAGGTCAGGGATGACAGGAACATACCTAAACATAATAAGAGCAATATACAGCAAACCAACTGCCAACATCAAACTGAATGGAGAGAAACTTAAGCCTTAATTCCTCTAAAATCAGGAACAAGACAAGGCTGTCCTCTCTCTCCATATCTCCTCAATAACGTACTAGAAGTTCTGGCTAATGCTATAAGACAACAAAAGGAGATCAAGGGGATCCATATTGGAAAGGAAGAAGTCAAACTGTCTCTATTTGCAGATGATATGATAGTTTATATAAGCGACCCAATAAACTCTACCAGGGAACTCCTACAGCTGATAAACACCTTCAGCAAACTAGCAGGATACAAGATAAACTCAAAACAATCAGTAGTCCTACTTTTTTCAGACGACAAAGAGACAGAGAAAGAAATCAGAGAAACATCACCCTTTACAATAACCACAAACAACATAAAGTATCTTGGTGTAACACTTACCAAACAAGTAAAAGACCTATATAATAAGAACTTTGTGGCTCTAAAGAAAGAAATTAAAGAAGATACCAGAAAATGGAAAGATCTCCCATGCTCTTGGATAGGTAGGATAAACATAGTAAAAATGGCAATCTTACCAAAAGCAATCTACAGATTCAATGCAATCCCCATTAAAATCCCACCACAATTCTTCACCGACCTTGAAAGGATAATAATCAACTTTATATGGAAAAACAAAAGATCCAGGATAGCCAAAACAACCATATACAATAAAAGAACTTCAGGAGGCATCACCATTCCTGACTTTAAGCTCTACTACAGAGCTATAGTTCTGAAAACAGCCTGGTATTGGCATAAAAATAGACAGGTAGACCAATGGAATCGAATTGAAAATCCTGATATTAATCCATGCACCTATGAACAACTGATTTTTGACAAAACAGCTAAAATTATACAATGGGGCAAAGACAGCATCTTCAACAAATGGTGCTGGCACAATTGGATGAGGGTGTGTAGAAGACTGCAGATAGACCCATGTCTGTCGCCATGCACAAAACTCAAGTCCAAATGGATCAAAGACCTCAACATCAATCCAGCCACATTGAACCTCTTAGAAGAGAAAGTAGGAGGTATCCTTGAACAAATTGGTATAGGAGACCGCTTCTTGAACATAACTCCAGGGGCACAGACACTGAAAGAAACAATTAATAAATGGGACCTCTTCAAACTTAGAAGCTTCTGTAAGGTAAAGGACACAGTGGACAAGACCAAACGGCAGCCCACAGAATGGGAAAAGATTTTCACCAATCCTATATCCGACAAAGGCCTGATCTCCAAAATATACAAAGAACTCATGAAACTAGTCAACAAAACACCAAATAACCCTATTAAAAAATGGGGTACAGAACTGAAGAAAGAATTCTCAATGGAGGAAATCAAAAAGGCTGAAAGACACTTAAGAAAAAAAAATGCTCCACATCCTTAGCTATCAGGGAAATGCAAATCAAAACAGCTTTGAGATACCATCTTACCCCTGCCAGAATGGCTAAAATTAGAAACACCAGTGATGACTTATGTTGGAGAGGATGTGGAGAAAGTGGAACACTCCTCCACTGCTGGTGGGAGTGCAAACTCATACAGCCATTTTGGAGATCAGTATGGCGGTTCCTCAGGAAAATGGGAATTAGTTTACCACGGGACCCGGCAATCCCCCTCTTAGGCATATCCCCAAAGGATTCACATCCATGCAACAAAGACATCTGTTCAACTATGTTCATAGCAGCACTATTTGTAATAGCAAGAACCTGGAAGCAACCTAGATGCCCCTCAATTGAAGAATGGTTAATGAAGATGTGGCACATCTACACAATGGAATACTACTCTGCAGAAAAAAATAATGGTATCTTGAAATTCTCAGGCAAGTGGATGGCACTTGAAGAAACCATCCTGAATGAGGTAACCCAGTCACAAAAAGAGGAACACAGTATGTACTCACTCATATATGGATTTTAGATCTAGAGCAAAGGATCACCAGCCTATAATTCACATCACCAGAGGAACTAGGATACAAGGTGTATTCTAAGAGATTCATATAAAGTCCCTCACAGAACTGGGCAGGGACAAGTCCCCCAGAGCTCAGGGGAAGTGGGGGGGGGCAGCGAATGGAGAGAGAAGTAGGAGAAAACGAGGGGGAGGAGAGGAAGGCATGTGCGACCAGGAAGATTGAGCCTGGTTAGGAATGGAAAATAGGAAAGAGAGAGAGAGAGAGACAGAGACAGAGAGAGAGAACATAAAAGAGGGAGCCAATATTGGTTTGAAGATAAAATTGAACACAAAGAAAGGTCTAGAGAACTACAAGACTGCTGCCAACTAACAATTTGAGCTTCTGTGGAAAGGCTATCATAAATCCCCTTCCCGGAGAGTGAGATCAACAACTAACTTATCCATGGAGCCTCAACTAGTGCCTGTTGAAAACAGAATCAAACACCCATACATAAACACTGAGTCAAACTAGAACCCAGATACAGATGGAGAAGACAAGACCAGTCGGCAGAAACACATACAGACAGCTTACCTGAACAAGGAGGAGCTAACAGCTAGGAATCCAGCATGGGACTAACTCAGGCCCCCCTGAATATGGGTCTCAGCCAGAAGGACTGAGCAGTCTAAGAGACCTCAGACAGTGAAGCCAGGATGTATTCCTGGTCCACAAAAGGACTCTGCAAACATATCCCCCATGGAGGGATAACTGCTTTAACCTAGAGACAGGAGAGAAGCCCTAGTCCCTACTTCACATGACCTGTCAGATCTACAAGACCCCAACTGGATGGCATTCCCCTACATAGGGAATTGGGGTGGGGGGATGGGAGGGAGGGTGATTGGAGTGCTTGTGAGAGGGCAGAGAGGGTAAAAGGGAGGGACGGAGGGAGGGAGGGAGGAGAGGGAAGTGGGATCGACATGTAAAATAATAAATTAAATTAAAAAAATGCTTTGACTCTAAAATTTAAGTTGAAGGACAAGTTACTGGGGGAAAGGAAAATGAAAAGTTGTGGATTCCTTCCAGACTAATGTGGTTTGATCACGCCAGACCGCCTGAAACCGAGTACAAGGTGATCCTACATTCAAAACAGCTGGACAAAGCAGCCTTACAGACTCCAGCCAGGATTTCTGAATCTTCTTCAAATCCCCCATGACAGCGCCCCTTACCAGCAGGAAGTAGTTTGGAAAGAACAATGCCCAAATTCCCAAATATTGTGTATAAATGTTTGTTTTCATTTAATTGGACTTTGTTATATAAAATAAAATAAAATAATAAAAATAAAAAAATACCTGATCTATAAATAAATGCAAAAAAAAATATCCCCCATAGGCCAGGTAATGGCACACACCTTAATCCTTGCACTTGGGAGGCAGAGGCCGGGGAATCTCTGAGTTCAAGGCCAGCCTGGTCTACAAAGCAAGTTCCAGGACATCCAAGGCTATATAGAGAACCTCTCTCAGAAAAAAAAAAAGGAGAAGAAATACCCTCCATAGGCTCAGGGATTTGAACACTTAGTCTCTAGTTGGTGGGACTATTTGGGGTGATGCTGTGGCCTTACTTGAGCAAGTTTGTCTTTGAACCATTTGAACCACTTCCTTTTTCTGCTTCCTGATTGGTGTTGAAGATGCAAGCTCTGAGCTTTCTGCTTCTGCTATGGTGCCTGCTGCTTGCAGTCATGCCTCTCCATCATGGACTCTTCTTCCTCTGGAACCCAAATAAATTCTTCCATCCCTGAGTTCCATCTGGCCATGGTGTTTAATCATGGCAATAGGAAAGTATATACCCTTCTAACTAACAATTAAATATTTCACCTCCTGGTAAAACACTTGCATTTTGACATAATATTCTTGAAAAGTACATTTCAAATAAGACTAATCAAAGGTACTGAAAAATTATTCAGAGGTATAGAAATAGCTTGTTTTCTTTCTTCCTTCCTTCCGTTCTTTCTTTTTTGTTTTTGTTTGTATTTCTTTTTGTTTTGTTTTTTGAGACAGGGTTTCTCTGTGGCTTTGGAGCCTGTCCTGGAGCTCTTGTAGACCAGGCTGGTCTCAGACTCACAGAGATCCACCTGCCTCTGTCTCTGGAGTGCTGGAAATAAAGGCATGTACCACCACCACCCATCAGGCCAGTTTTCATTTTTTGGATACAGTTTGTTTCTATTATTTAAGCTTCACTTACCTGAGCTCCATGGCTTAGTAAAACACTTGCACAAGAAAGATGTCCTCTCAGGCACGCTTCATGGAGTGGAGACACATGATCGGCAGTGATGATGTTTACTGGCCAGCCCTAGAAGAGAAATTGGCTCAAAATGGGAGAGAAGACAACAGTGCCACCAGAGGCTGGTTTTCAACTATATAATTCCAGTACTATGTGAGTCTCATATAAGATAATGAAATGACTTTACCAGGCTCTACTGAAGTCAGCAACTCAATAATTTCACTCATAATTATATGAACTCAAGGAACAGGATCCTAGGGGTCTGGGGATGAAGCTCAATTGGTAGAGTACTTACCGCTCTGCTTGATTTAGCACTGGCTTCACCGATAACTTAGGAGAAGGAAGAGTATGAGACAGGGTAATGAGGAAAACCATCCATGAACCTCTGCTTGCCTGAGTGGGTGTGACTGGGAAGCCCTCCAGTGAGTCTTACCTTCTGGCAGTAATGGCCTTTGTACTCGGCTTCCCTTTAATGGGGTATTTACTCATACTGCCTCTTCCCCTTCCTTTCTCCATTTTCCTCCTCCTTCTCCAGTCTTCCTCATCCTCCCCTCCTTCTTCCCTCCTCCTCCTAGACTCTTCCACTGTTCTTTCTCTCTATTCCTTCTCCTCTAGTCTTCCCTTTCCTCCTCCTGTCCTGCTTCTCTCCTTCCTCACCTGTGTTTCTCCCCCCCCCCATCAACTGTTCTTCCACGACTCTTCCTCCTCACTTCCAGTTTCTCTCTTCCCCTTCTTCTCTCTTCGTCCTCATCTCTTTACATATACTAAATCACTACGCTAACACTGAGCTACATTTGGGCCAAGATATGCTTCTAATTAAGAAAGTATATAAAGGTGATAAAAGGTTGTTTCTTTAGTGTTGGCATCATTTCTTGGCTTATTCTGGTGAAGTCCTTGACAAGAAAATGAGGATGCCCCCCGCCCAACAACCAGCCAGGAAGTGAGACCCTCGGTCCAATGGCTCAGGAGGAGTTGGTTCTTGCCAGCTGCTCAGTGACCTTGGATACAGATTTTCAGATAGTCAAGCCTTAGGAAGACTGCAGACATTCAGTCCAGGATACTGACCCCAGCAAAATGTCGTGTAAACTCCTGACAGTCTGTAACAATGCCACATGTGTGTTGCTTCATGTTGCTAACTTTGTAGCATTTATTTTTACACATAAGTGATGCTGGCCAAATGATCCAGAGCCAAAGCACTAGGTGAACCTCCTTAGATTAAAAAAAAGTTCCAAAGCAAAGGGACAACTGCATTCTCACACCAGGCCCCTGAAGTCTGGAAATGCAAAGAAGTCTGAAAGTTTAGCCTCAGGATCCATCACCCTCTGGGAAAATATACAGTCCAAGAGATAATAGATCATGAGCCCATTTCAAGCAAAACAGCCTGAGCCATATGCCCATCTTAGAACATGTCCTGGGAATCACAGATACAATCAAAGTACTTTTCAATCCATATATGCTAAGAGTTGTTTCTCTCTGTTTCTTTCTCTGTCTCTCTCTCTCTTTATCTCTCTCTGTGTGTGTACATGTGTGCTTATGTGTGTAGGTGCACAAGTATGATGTAGACGTACACATGTGTTTGGGTGCATGTGTCCTACTTTATCACAATCCTGCTTATCCCCTAGAGATAGGGTCTTTCACTGAACCTGGAGTTTGAATGGCAGTCCCAAAGTCTCAGTAATCCTTCTGTCTCTACTCTTTCTACCATGTGACCAACCAAGATTTTCACATGGGTTCTGGAGATATGAACTCAGGTCCTCATTTTTGCATAGCAAATGCTCTTATCCACTGAGCTGTCTCCTTAGCCTTTATTCATGGCTAATTTAGTCATGTCTCCCTAGCCCTTATTCATGGCTAATTTAATCAATGGCTCAAATATGTATAATATGTTTTCTTCCTGGAATAGTATAAAGTTGCCCCAAATTGTTGCAATAAATGGCCTTACTCTCCATTAGTCCTGACACATATTTTTTTAACTTCTGCGAGCGTTTATGAGGGGCCAGCCAGTAATCATCCTGTGCCTTTGGCTCTTACCTTCTGATCAGCTGAGCCACATATTTTGAGATGTCAAGTCACTCTGTGCTTACACCCCAGTGCACAGGAGCTCAGATGCAGAGGCTGGGAAAGGATTCTGGGAGACTTGCCATAATATGCTTGTAGATAAGAGGCCTCAATGCCCTTGACAGTCTTTCCCCATCCCCACTCTGCTGTTTACAGGGAAGGAAGAGCCTCAAATCCCATCTGGACATGATGACTCCTCAAACCATGGCTCCCTGTGCCCTGACACCAGGAGAACTTACCCCTTCCCAAGAGATTTGTCCTTTCCCAAGTGTCACCATGGACTTTACAACACAAAACTTGTTATTTAATTATTGCCATTATTCGTTTGTTCATTTTAATGAAAGCACCACCTCAAATCTTCTGCCTTTGATTTTCATTCTCAGTGTTCTCCTATATGTCTAATCTATGCCATTAACGCTGCAGAATGTAGGAAAATTCACGGTGAAGCTGTTAACTGCAAATTTAGGCTTGTTTCAGCTGCTTAGGAGACTGAGATGGGAGGATCAAAGTGTCAAAGCCTGCCTGGGCTCCAGAGCAAAGTTCAAAGGCTAGCACCAGTAACTTAATGAAACCCTCACTCAGATTTAAAAAAAAGCTGGTAGCATAGGTCAGTAGTAGAAGATTGCTTGCAAAGTATGTATAAGGCCCTAGGTTCAATTTCTGGTAACGTGTGCACGCGCGTGTGTGTACACACACACACACATACACACACACACACACACACACACACACACACACACACAAACTGTATTTTACCTGTGCAACAGGTCATGAAATGAAAGACAAATGTCCTTTAAATGGAATGCTCTACTCATTTTGTATTATTAAAGGTAGCCCTCTAGACCTCTAGCTATGACTACTACTTCAAAGTCAGCATTTGGATACTTGTATATAACCCCAGGAAAACACAAGGCAACACAGAAATTAGCTCCAATGTGAAATCTTTTCACCATACATTTTATACTAACATTACAACACTTTAGGTCTCATTCTGAAAGTTTAGGGCTTATTTAGAGTTCATCAAACCACAGCTGTATTATAATAATTTTACAATTATTTGTCTAACTAATTGACAAATCTGAATCATATAATATCGGGCGTAATTTTTATCAAATTACTTCACAGTTTTAGTTCACAAAGGGGCCTGCCTGTATAAACATATATTGACTAGATTACTTGATATTCAATTTTCTATTAGCAATTGTCACCTCTTTCAGTCCATGGCCACACACTTTTTTTTGGTAGGTTGTTTGAGTTGTACAGGATTGGGGACTGAGCCAGTCCCCAGTAGCATCCTGTTATAACACATAATGTCATGTGATCACCTGGCTGAAGCCAGCCACAGAACCTCTAGGCTCGTCAGCTTTTCTGTCCCTGGTTACCACTTTCCACTTCTCTCTATACACTTGGCAGAAAAGAAAGCTGGTGACTACCTGTCTCGCTCACACTCACTCACTTACTTCACCACCAAGGAGATCACAGCCATTTGATGTGGCACTCCTACATACCCCTTGTTCCCACTCCTAAAGTCTGTCTGCACCTTTCCACAATCTTCCTTCCTTTTGGTCCTCTCTCTTAGGAAACAAATGTATGAACTTGCCCTCATAGCCCTTGGAATTATCACATTCTTTACTTTTACTTCCTACACCTTCCTATCTTTAAGTCCCAAAGCCTCTGCCAAGCCATCATTCAATGTCCTCCTTCGTTTCACTATCTCCCCCTTACCAAAAAATAAATAAAAAATAAAAAAAAAACATTGTCTATGCTCTTTGTTTTGTCTTCTCCCTGATAGCCCTCTCTACTATGCAATCCTGCCCAAACTTCTCCTAATGATCTTAAAAATGGAGGATAAAATCCACCAGAAGGTGAAAGGCTTTAATCAGTGATGGGAGAGAAGACAGGAAAGAGAAGGTGGGAGAAGGTCAACCAAAACTAAGACTGGATACAAATGCCATAAGTAAACCAAGGCTTATACAAATGTCATAAGTAAATCAGAATTGTATGCACATAACCTAAGGAAACCTGAAGCTTTGGAAGCTCCATTGAAAATAAAATAAAAATGAGTAAAGCTCACCAGTGACTTCTTTGTCAAAGCCAATATGCAGTGTGCTCAGCCTTCAAGTTCGTCCACCTCTGATTCATTTCGATCTCCAGAACCCTTTTCTCTGGCTTCTAATATACTGTTCTCCCTGATTTCCATCTTTAGACTATGGGTTTTTCTCTTTCACTGTCTGTCTTTTCCTCTGTACCTCTCCTGGCATGGGCATTTCATCAAAGTTTTTCCTCAAATGATTTGCTTTTCGAGTACATTCAAAACAGCTGGACAAAGCAGCCTTACAGACTACAGCCAGGATTTCTGAATCTTCTTCGAATCCTGCATGACAGCGCCCCTTACCAGCAGGAAGTAGTTTGGAAAGAACAACGCCCAAATTCCCAAATATTGTGTATAAATGTTTGTTTTCATTTAATTGGACTTTGTTATATAAAATAAAGTAAAATAAATTAATAAAAAAATGATTTGCTTTTCTCTAAGTCCTTTTCTGCGTTGCTTGCATGTGAATGCATGCAAATGTCCACATACGCACCCATGCTCTTAATCATCCTTGGTATTTTGTCCAATTCTATGCCAAGACATAATCACCTAGGGACCCAAATAACAATATAAACTTAGCCTTTTCCAATTTAAGGAAAAAAATCTTTATCAATCCCATTTCTCTCCATGGCATTAAGATCTTGCTTGCTTTCTAGAATTGAGACTTCAGGAGGCAGAATGGCAGAGTGATTTCCATGTTCAAATGCCAGCACCAGAACCTAACAAGCAGTGTGACTAGCAGGCAGTTACCTATCACTAAGCTTCAACATGCTCATATGTAAAATGGCTACAACTGCACCTGCCTTCTAAGATTTTTATGAAGGCTGGAAAATGGTGGCCACAAAAGTTTGGCACTCAGTAATTTCTTCTGCTTCCTCACTTAGCCTTCAGTCAGTTAGCAATTACTAAATGCAAGTGATTTTGTTTGTGTCCTGATCTTTAATTAGTCTTTTAAAGATCCCAGTGTGCAGGCTAATTTTAAAGCAACTTGAAAACAGCTAGAGTCATTTCAGAAGGGGACCTCAGCTGGAAAAAAAAATGTCCCCACCAGATTGGCCTGTGGACAAGCCTGTAATGTATTTTTATTTCTTAACTAACAACTGATGTGAGAGGCACCAGCTCACTGTAGGCCATGCCACTCATAGGCAGGTGGTCCTGAGTGCTCTAAAAAAGCAGGCAGAGTAAGCCATGAGTAGTTACCAGTAAGTAACCCTCCTCCACAGCCTATGCATCAGTTCCTGCCTCCTGACTTCCCTCGCTGATAAACTTTTACCTTTTTCTCCCCAAGTTGTTTTTGGCCATGGTGCTTCATCACATCAAATCCCTACACATGCAAGAAGGAATAACAGTTTTACTCAAGTTTCTGGGGGATAAAAATCTACTCTTCCCTAATTGCTTGTGGTGAGAATTTACTTAGATGGTTCTTGATTTTGACTCCATAGAGGAATCATATAAAAAGCTTACAAAATGTCCTGGTGCCCAGGCTACATCCCAGAGTGATGGTAACAAAAAGAAAGGAGGCTGAATTCAGCTATCAGGCTGTTTGGTTGATTCATTACTGTACTAATCAAGATTGAACCTAGGCCCTGTCATTCATTAGGCCAGTGCTCTATCACCTAGCTATATCCAGTTCCCTTTTTTGTCTTATTTTTTTGTTTGTTTGTTTGTTTTCTGTTTCCTTTTTCATATTTGTGTGTGTTGTGTGTGTGTGAATGTTTGCATTTGTGTGAGTGTACATGTACATCTACAAGTGCATGTGGGTGTACCTACTTGTGTAGAACAAAGGCCACTTTCTGGAACTGCACTTCCTTATTCATTAGTGGAGGCTCTATCAGTCAAACCCAGAGCTTGCTGATGTGACTAGTTTTGCAAGCCAGCTTGCACTGTGGATCTCTTGTCTCTGCTTCTGAGGCCTGAATTGCATGTGGGCCACATCCTCACCTGGCATTTGTATAGGTTCCAGGATCTAGTCTCTAGTCCTTATACTTGATCCACAAGCACTTTAACCACTGAGCAATCACCCACTCCACCCCAGTTCTTTTTAAAGGTGTGAAATATTATCTGAGTTGCACAGACTGGGCTTGGAAAACACTCTGTAACAAGCCTTGAACTTGTGGTCTTCTTGCCTCAGCTCCTGAGTATCTGGGATTATAGGCTTGCATTAGCAGGCCCAGTGACAACTCCATAATTTAAAAGACAACAACCAGGCAGCACCCTGTGGGAATTCTAACACAAAATCTGGAGGAAATGCCACTAAATCAATTACTTCCTGCTAACCTAACAAACAACCACTGTCGGTTTTTAATGATTTTTAATTGAAATATAATAGATATATTAAACAACTCACACATCCTAAGTGTTATCTCAGTGAATCAGCCTAAAGAAATAAAACATTTAGTTGCCATCCAGATTACTGATACCTCTGGTACCCAAAAGGATGCTAAGCTGACATTTAACACTGGACATTCAGTTTCCTCTCATGTGTTCCTTAACTGACACAGGAAACATATGTTCTGTTGCATGTGTTTGCCATTTTCAGTCAACATGTTGGTCAGATTCATCAATTTACCTTCACTGTTGTATGCACATCATAGTTGAGAAACTATATGCTTCCCTTGATTTGCTTTATTCAATTTGATGTTAGCAGATGTGGCAGAAACCAGGACTGTAAGAATTCCATCCTTGGATGGTTTAGCTTGTCCTGCTATGCAACAGCATTTTGCCAAGAAAAGCAAATCCCTTAGGCATCCAGAGGTCAAAGATGTATGAGGGACATGTGTGTCACAGCTTAGAGCTGAGCCCAGCCAAGTCAAGCTTATGTCAAATGACTCAAACATTCATTAGCAAGAAGTTATGGTTATTGCATCCTGTCACTATATTGGGATGAGTTTTAAGGTGGACTAATAAAGGTGAGTATTAGAATTTTTACTTTATAAAGACATGGATTGATGTCCAAACATGACAACTCACTTAACTGCCTTAATAGACTTTAAGTTGATGGTCAGTAAATATCAAATATAAACAAGCACCTTTCCTGTTAACAAATGATACATATAGATGGAGATATGACTCACTAGTAGAGAGCATATTTATGCCCCTTCCAGAAGTCCCAAGTTTAATTCAAAGCACCAACATGATGGCTCATAATTGTCTATAACACTAGTTCTAGAGGACACAGCACCCTGTTCTGTCTTACTGGGGCATTGCACAGACATGGTACACAAACATACATGCAGGCAAAACACCTATACACATCAAATAAAAATAAAACAGACAAAACCCAAATAAAAAAGTGGTACATAAAAGCACCAATGATCATCTGTAGTATTATCCAAATAGCATAAATATTTCATTAGACCTGAGTAGACTAACATCTTTTAGCTAGAGTTATATGTTAGAATATATTTATAATAGGCTGCTGCTTCCAAAATTACCTTATCACAGTAGTTTAAGATAGTAAAAAAAAAATTTGTAGGTGTTCCTTCCTTAGCAATTGAGCAATTCAAAAACAACACAATAGCATACAGTATCCAGACTCTCTGTGTATTTTGCATCAGCACGTGGCTTTTTTATTACTCTATTTCTTTTTTGAATTTTTACTTTTTTAATTTAAATATATTTTAACATTCTTACATATTGGTTGGTCCCAGTTCCATCTCCCTCCATCTCATGTCCCCTGAACCCCCTTCCATCCCATTCTCCACCCACTCCACAGAGTGGGTGATACCTTCCAGGACAGATCATCAAAATCTGTCAAGTCATTTGGAGTAGGCTCTAGGCTCTCCTTCCTGCCTCTAGGTTAAGGGAGTATCCCTCCATGGGGGATTTGCTCCCAAAGTCCTTTCGTGCACCAGGGATATATCTTGGTTCCACTGTCAGAGGTCCTTTCAACTGTCCAGGCCTTACAACTGAGACTCATGTTCAGGAGGTCTCAGTTGGTACAAGCTGGTTTCCCAGCTATCAGTCTTGGGGTACGTGAGCCCCCCCATTCAGGTCAGCTGTCTCTGCTAAATTAATCCAATTTATATATTTTTAAAATGCTTTGACTTCAAATTTTAAGTCTAAGGAGAGGTTACTGGGGAAAAGACTTTCTATGTTTGTTTCCACAGGAAATAAAAAGCTGTGGATTCCTTCCAGACTAACATAGTTTGATCAAGCAAGACACCCTGAAACAGTGACACAGGTAATCCAACATTCAAAACAGCTGGAACAAGGTAGCCTTACAGACCACTACAGCCAGGATTTCTGGGTCTTCTTAGGATCCCCAAGATATTACAGCATCCCCAGACAACAGGAATCAGTTTGGAAAGAAAGATGCCCAAATTCCCAAATATTGTTTATAAATGTTTGTTTTCATTTAAATGGGGTTGGTTATAAATGGTTAGTGATCACAACCAATCTCTTTTTAAATGTCAAAGGGGATTATAGTATAGAAATGAATACTTTGTATTGGAATTGATTTTCAGTTATTGATAACAAATTTATGATCAGTTTTGTGATATGTATGTTTCTCCTCTTGTTTCGGTATTGTGTTTGTATAGCTCATTTTAAAATGTAATGTATAATTAAATACAATTATAGATATTTATCTGTAATAGTCAAAACCTATGTTTGTTAGGTTTTTATACATATATAGAGATATATTTCAAATGGATAGGCATCCTTCAAACATTTCAAAGACCTACAGAATATGGCATTTAAAATGGTTTGGGGTTTTTCTTGACAGTGAGACATAATTGCTCCTGGCAACACCACCTGCATCACAAAGGAAGATGGACATTGAAGAAACTCATTATGGAATTTACTCCCAATATGGCAAGACTATGGGCAAGAAACTCTTGTCTGGACTGTTTGACTTTATGCTGTATAAACTGGACATGCAGGATCCACAGGAAAGTGACTGCTGAAACAAGATGGACATTGCTACAGGGTTCCTGCTTCATGGAAGAGTCTGCCAGACATTCTCCAGGACACAGAGAAAAGTGACTGACAAACTGACAATACAGTTGGACAGTTTAAAATTTCCTACTTTGCTGAAGAATCTGCCAGACACACTATGGCCTATATGCTGAAGATGGAACATTAGAGAAGAACTTCGAATGACTGACCAGGCAGTGAGTTGTCTCTGTCATTTCTAGAGTTTATATACTATCCTTCCATGGTCTTTGAAGGAGTTGAAGACAGATAGTTATGATTATAGTTTTCCTCAGTTAGGATTAAAGATAAGTTACATACAGGAATTTAGACTCACAACAATAGGATAGATGATGAAATATTTTCTTTAAATCTTGCTAAATGTTAATGGACTAAATATTAACCATAGTTATTATTTGATAACTATTTTGTTATATAATTTGCTATGTTAAAGTTAAAGCTCTTTTTATTTTAGACATAAAAGAGGAGATAATGGGAGATGTCATTCTGCAAGTATATTTCTCTTATTGGTTAATGAATAAAACCCTGTTGGCCAATAGGAAAGTAAGATATGTGGGACTAGGAAACAAGGAGGATTCTGGAAGAAGTAGTAGAGAGAAGTCAAGATGTAGGACATGAGAAAAGTAAGAGGTCTGGACCCTCTCTCTGGTAGGATAAGACCACATAGAAACACAGATTGATGAAAATGAATTAATATTTAAGACAGAGCTGGGCAATAGGAAGCTCTAGCTATTGGCTAATGGATTTATAACTTAAAATAAATAAAAACATTAAAAATAATAATAATTTATCAGTATTAATCTCAAGTACTTGTTCACATAGAAAAGTTAATTTTTTAATTAGGATAAAGTAAAGGCTAATAGGAGTATCAAACATTGAAAAAATTAAAGACCTTAAAGTTACAAAGAAATCAGAAACTGAATCACCTTATCCCTAATATTCACCTCAATTTTTACATGCAAATAGAATCTCCTAAAATACTCACCAAAAACATACAAATAAAATATACATGAATGATTAAAAAATGTTGGAATATTCCTATAGACAAATTTCTTATTTTAGACAGGTTAGTGAAATTGAGATGTTTTCTGTATTCAGTTTTATTTTCACTGCTTTTATGTGTACTGAAACTAATAGCATTATCATCCATAGCTATTACAGACATTTTCAGTGAATCGTGGTTACTAGGGAAGTCTCACCCTACTTAGAAATTATGGTACTAAAACTTTAACAAACCAATCTATAAATCCATATGCTATTACATCACATTTGTTTCAGTATTTTGATAGGTTTTCTGATTTGTATTTTACATATTTAAACATTTAAAACTTTGCTTTGATAATGTGTCTATCAATTTTAGTGGCTTGAAAAAGAGCAAGAATATTGTCCTGGAACAGATCCTGGGTTCCGTCCCTAGCTCTACACATCTCTACACACTCTCTCTCTCTCTCTCTCTCACACACACACACACACACACACACACACACAGAGAGAGAGAGACAGAGACAGAGAGAGCGCACAACTCACAAACATATAGTCTCTATTTTGGAGAATAGAAACTTCTGATAAAGATGTTAGGATTTAAATTGATTTTACCAGTGTCTGTACAAAGGATTGTAGTAATTAATTCAAAAGCAACAAAAATCAGTAAGTGCAGGCAAGTTACACCTAAGGAGAAGAAAACTGAAATCCAACTGTTGAGAGAGCCTCAGGCAACTGGGGATTTGACCAAACTGAAAATATGACTGAAATTATAAGTCTGCATGTATGAAATGACATTTTCAAGCATTTATTCTACATTAGGGGCCTTTATGCCTTGTGCTGCTGGCATTTAGTGCTGCCTAATTTTTGACACAAGGGCTGTCCTATGCACTGTAGGGAACCTGGCACCATCCTTGTTTTCTACTCACTAGATGCATTAGCACCACTCTAGGATGACGACCAATGGCAACTCTAAAACTTATTCTCCTGTCAAACCAGGTCACCTGAATGTGGGTGTCAGTTAGGAGGCCTGGACAGTCTATGGAGCCTCTAGTAGTGAATCAGTAACTACTCTCTCAGCCTAGACACATAGGGGAGGGCCTAGATCCTGCCCCCAAATGATGTGACAGACTTTAATGATCCCCCATGGAAGCAGAAAGGGATGGGATGGGGAGGTCAGTAGGAGGCATTGGAGGATGGGAGGAAGAGGGAATTGGAATTGATATGTAATATAAGATTGTTCCTAATCTAAATAAAAAAATAAAAATAAGGAAATTATCCTCCTTAGAGACAAAGCTGCTGCAGTTGAAATCTACATTTTACCAGATGAATTTGTTCCTGTGTTGCAAGTCTGTGTGTGTATGAGAGAGAGAGAGACGGAAAGAGAGAGAGAGAGAGAATATGTGTGTGTGTTGTGTGCACATGGAGGCTACAGGTAGAACATAGGTATCTTTCACTTTTGCTTACTACCTTATCTTTTGACACTTGTCTCCTCTATTGAAGCCAGCACTCATAAACTGGCTGGACCACAGCTCCAGGGATCTTCTTGTCTTTGTCCTCTGAGTGCTACAGACATGTGCCACTGAGCCCAGTTATCATTTGTTATTTTTATGTAGGTTCCAGGGATTCCTACTTGGGTCTTCGTGCCATCTCCCCTTGATAAATAAAAGAACTGAGTTTATTTAGAAAACTGAAAGTGACATAAATTATCACTTTCTGTGATTCATTGAATAAGTATTTAGCATCGTTCCCACTGTGTGCTTAGATTTTCACAAAACACTGACATTATGACAGCTTACAAAGAAGGAAATGGTTATTGCAATGAGATTCACTTCATTTTGCTGATTTTACTTAAGAGGAAATGCCTGTCTCTTTTCTCAGTCTGGGATAGCAATGGGATATACAGTTATCATTATTTTTAGAACTACCTGGCTGATAAGGTTCCTCAGGGTCAGCAGGCGTCCATGGATTGCAGCATCGTGCAGAGGTGACCAATCAGACACAATATCTGCATGGAAAGGGAGGAGTGGGTTATATCATGTTAATGTGCTTAAACAAGCACCCAAACTAAGGCCCAAAGAGGCAGGCTGGGAAAGAATGCTGAGTGAAGTAAGCCAAGCACAGAAAATCAGTCCAACATGGTCTAGTTCCTATGCAGGAAATGGAGAGGATACCAGTGGTCATCAGAAGCTAGGGGAGTAGGAAGAGACGAGATATAGGAAAGACTGACTAGTGGACTAAGGAAAGAGAGGAAAAGAGATACTGTGCTCCAGTGCTCCTCCATAGGGTGATTTTAAATAGCAACTGCCTGATACAGATTTCAAAAAGCTACAAATTGTGTGATGCTTTTAGCATTAAAAGAAAAAAATCAGTGTTTAAGGAGACTATAACATGATTTCAACATGGAACAAGCCATTACAAAGTACCTCATAAACACATACAATTTGGAGCTTTATGCATCCTTCAAAAACCAAATCTGATTTAAATTAATATTTTAAAGAGGCAGATTGGGATGACAGGTAGATGACTTAACTTCCATTTTCATACTGGTTTCAAAGGCAAATGATTCATTTGGTTCCGTGAGAGTTTTGCTAATTACCAGCATTAGTGAGTTCAGCTGTGGTTGCCAGTCTCACTTCCTGCATGAAACCCAAACTTTGGCATCTCAGCAAACAGTAGCATGCACTAATAGTAGCAATCATATAATTACATACACCATTAGGCTTGGAATCAAATCTAAGCAGAACTGCATCTATTTGTAGGTTACCGGCTGTCCCCATATTAAGCACAAATCAGAATTCAGTCTGATCTTGAAATCATGGCATTATTTGTGGCCCTCCCCTCTAACCAGGGTGCTAATGTGGTTAAAAGAGCAGTCTGAATTCAGACCAGTTGACCTCTTCTTAACAGTAGCGCCCTGAACAAACTCTGACTCTCAGTTTAATTTTGCATAAAGACAGAAATATACTTACCCATGGCTCAATACATATTAGCTATTATTATCTTGTCATGACACTAAACAGTGTCTTGATTACACTCCATAAGCATTGCATTTCAAACAGCCAATGTAGTCTACCATCATTCAAGAGGAATACAGATTTTCAGGAAAGAAGCCTGTAAACCCTGTCGTGTTGGATAAGCTTTCCTCTGCCCTTGTAATTAAGTGGAGATATAATTGAATGCAGTGCAGACCAGATTTGTTTCTCATCTCAAGCTGCATCTGATTTCCAGAACAAACAGATGCAGGAAGCTACAATGGGGGAGGTTTGCCTGAGTCGACATCAGGTCCAGCTCTGCCTTGCTTTGATAAACACGTGACACACAAGCAAGGCGCAACTGTGTAATGCTCTTTGCTCCTTCATGAGCACTTATGTGCTGTTAAAGGCTGAGAGGGCCTGAGTACGAGGGGAATTGCTAGTGCCTTGCTGACTCAAAGGCCACAAAGAAGAAGACAAGAACATTTTGTACCTAATGCCTGTTAACTGAGGACTGCCTGCCACCTGGAGCCATCAGTGCCCTGGAAAATCTGTCACAGTGAGCAAATTACCATCCTTGCAGGTGGATGTAATAAGCATTTAGTACATGCAAGGTCTCTGTGTGGGCCACCTACACACAGTCCATCCAGTGCTTTCTTACTGGGGTCACTAAGATCTGGAGACAAACACCTTAAAAGAAATGGCTTTTCCTATCTCCAAAATCTTGGACTCTGTACCTAGCCTCACAGCGTTCACAGAGGTTACTAATTCTCTTGGGAAAAAGCACTATTGCTTCTAGGGAGTTTTAAGTTCAGATTCTAGACATGGAAAAATTGGGTTCTGAATTAGCATAAAGAGTGCAGGTAATCCCATTGGAGGACACCATTCACAGAAAACCTTCAGCAAGAAAAGCTGAATTTTGAGGGCAGTTTTGAAGATCAGTTTTAGTACATGTGCAACTGCACACCAATGGCTCACTAAGTGTGGCATGATCAGCTTATTTTTTCCATCCAAACACTCAGCTGCTAAGAAATACAGCTGTCAACATTCTTCATATTTTAAAGCTGTCTAAGATTATTATATCTGATAGCCTAAACAGTCCAGGAAAGTAATTTAGGGCTTAAATTACAACTCTGTTCAGATGTCACTAAAGTCTTGAAACTATATTATTAAATGAAGGCCAGAAACTGGGTCTTGGAATCCTACTTAGTCATCAAATCCTACTTTGTTACAACAAATACAGAATGAAGCTCCTCCCCAAGATAAAAACCAAGTCTGTTTGATGCTTTGAAACCATGCAGACTTCAGCATTTAGGAGACAGCCTGTGTCTTTTAGAGTGTGGTTTGGGAACACACCACAAGGCTGACAATACAAATACTAACAATTTGGATAGCTAGTGAACATCTTCATTCAGCTAGTACAATCTGCCCATTAGAAGTACATATACTCCAATGCTTTTCCTTATAAATGCAGCATTGTGCAACCAACACCACAATCAGTCAGGCTATTTTCATTCCTTGTGAAGAAACCTCATGGCCATTAGCACTCACTCCACATCTGCACCTGCCCCAGCCACTGACAACCATTACTCCACATCTGCACCGGCCCCAGCCACTGACAACCATTACTCCACATCTGCACCGGCCCCAGCCACTGACAACCATTGATCTGTTTCTTGTCTTTAAAGATTTGCCTATTCTACACAGTTCATCTAGGTGTAGCTACATGGTATGTGATTCTGTGGGAATGACTCCTTTAATTCAGCATGCTCCAAGCTGAAACCACCCTGTAGCATGTATTAACTAAGCTTCACCCTATCTTTAGTCAAATAAATATTTGACTAAATAAGCATTTTATTGATTCATTCATCAGGTGAAGCAAGTTTGTGTTGTTCCCACTTTTGGGTTAGCGATAATGCTGTTATAAACATTCCTGTCCACATTTGAGGGTAGATGTATGTTTTCAGTTATTTGTATCTACCCCAAAAGAATGAGACTTCTTATGTTTAGCTTTTTTAGAGTACTTTCCAAAGTGGATGTCCCACCACATGTTTCCATCAACAATATACAAAGCTTACCCTTCTAACTTCAAAGCCATTTTGGTTTAGCATTTGTAAAGCTCATGCTCATGCCCAGGAAAAAACCATAGGTCCTTAACCTAAATCTTTCTTAAGTTTATACAAGGACTCTGCCCTCAGGATATCTCAGAATACCACAGTATGTC
Source organism: Phodopus roborovskii (assembly GCF_943737965.1). Taxonomy (NCBI): domain Eukaryota; kingdom Metazoa; phylum Chordata; class Mammalia; order Rodentia; family Cricetidae; genus Phodopus; species Phodopus roborovskii. The sequence continues at coordinate 491,732 of NW_026125970.1, read as the reverse complement.
AAAAATAAATGCTGACACTGGTGACATTAGCACATTAACATTTTTCTATCATTGACACAGCACAGCTTGCACACGCAAGGGGGGGGGAGAGAAGGAAAGAGAGAACAAGGGGGAGAAAGGGAGAGGAAGTAAACACAGCATAGAAATAATCCGCACACCCCTTACTCTATAAAACACTGGACAGAAAGTTGAGATTTGCTCCGTGTGACAGCGACATGAGGAAAACCTAGAACTTCTAGAGTAGTTTCCAGGACTACTACCTAGAGTAGGTAATGAGCTACAGGCTCAATCCATGGCCATGAAAATCCTAAGGCAGCCCCACTTCCTGACAATTGGCAGCTTGAAAGAGCAGGAAAAGCAGAATAAGGACCTATGTTCCTATCAGACCATGGATGATGCTCATGGTAGGAGAGTATCCATGGTCTGATAGGAACAAGGCTACAATACTTTTTTTATGTCACAGTATTTGTTCAAACATGGTCTATATTTGGTTTACTGCCAAAATGGATGCCAAATGAGGTCACTAGTAACACCATAGACCCAGCATTGTAGATTATAGGTAAACTAGGGCAGGGAACGTTCATGACAAAACTACTCCACAAGTCCTCCAATTAGTGTCATTAAACTTACCCTTGAAAAGTTGAGTGTCTCTATCAAGCCTGTAGTACATTAGGACAGTAGCCATTTCATTTTTATTATACTTCCTGGAACAATTTCTAAGATTTCCATTATCTCAGAAGAGATTTTAAAGTGCACTAATTGCTGCATTCTGAAAAGAGCTATTGAGAAAGCTCCAAGAACCCTAGTAAATGGGGCAGTAGTATAAACCCATCCATGTTGGGAAACATTTTGCAAGGTCAAAAAAATGGGAGGGAGAATTGCTCTAAAGAGACTGGAGTATCCAGGATGAAAATAAGCAGATTCTTGTGGCATTGGAGAAAAATCTTGATAAAGAGAGGGGTGAAACAAGCATGAAACTTGTAGGGCAAAATTGTCCTGTCTACTCCATCCATTATCCAGCCTCTTCTTTCCTCTCCTAAAACCTCTCCTCCTCTCTGTACCCTCCTGCCTTCTGCTGTCCACAATTTCGCATTATTGCCTCTCCTGTTTACATAGAGAGTTCACCCTCAGAGCATCCTCTGCCAAATTGTCTCCATATCTTAAAGTACCCCACCAGAAGATGATAACCATTTCCTTTTAATACCTATTCTTGGCTGCTATCTGCGTATATGTGAAAATTCTCTGCTAATATGGTGGGCTCAATTTTGCAAAGAAAGAACTATCTACATAGGTATGTGCTTACAAACAAACGCAAACCAACTTGTGTTAGAGAGGTGGCTCAACCACCAAGCCTGATGGTTTGAGTTTAATCCCTGGGGTCCAAATGGTGGATGGAGAGAATCTATGCCCACAAATTGTCTTCTGACCTCCACAGGCATATACTCACATGCATACAAAAGGAATAAATGAAAAAAAAAGTTTTTTTTAAACTTAAGGATACTAATAAATGGGTGATTGGTGGAATTGGGGACTTTAATTTACCATTCAATATATTTGTGAAGTGTCTACAAATAGTGTGGATTAATTTCCTATAATGCTGTAACAAACTTCCTCAAAGTGGGTGGCTTAAAACAATTGGAATGAATTTTCTTGCAGTTGTCAAGGCTAGAAGCCTAAGAGAAGTCTGAAAGCTTCACCAAGGTCATGCCCTTAAGTCTCCAGGAAGAAATCCTTCCTCACCTCCTCTAGCTTCTGACACTGGAAATCCATCCTTGGCTATCCTTGGTTCATAGATCCCTTGCTCTGATCTCTCCCTCTGTGTTATAGCATTCTCTCTGAATGTTCACTATCCTTCTCTTAGTGAAACACCAGTCTTCTGGGATTAAGGATCTAACCCATGCCAGTAAGCTCCTTAGTGATTACACCTGCAGTCACTCAACTGCCCAATCGTAGTCTCTTTAAGTGCAAAGGCTATTTAGGATTTCAAAGTATCTTTTAGGACATACAATTCAATTCCGAACAAAGTACTTTCAAGGGAAGAATGGTGTTATCTCCCTTTCCCTATCCCTGGAACAATATTAAACAATTCTCGATAAAGAATTGGCTTTCCATCTTCCCATCCTTTCCTTTAGAGAAGAGAGCAGATAAAAGAATGTACCATCCTCAGACCTATGCTTCCCTCTGACTTGTCTTTGTGCCAGAGGGTACCTTCAACTGAGCTGGAGTGTCTTCAGCCAACTTAGGAAACAACATTCTGAATGTTCCACATTCCACACTTCACCAAGGTCAAGGCCTCAGAAGGGTAAACAAATATAACCAGCTACTTCTGAGGGGTTTCCCCCCTGGTGCAAAGCAGGAAACAAAAATAAAGTCTACTTGGGAAGAGGAAAAACACTGTGTGGGCTGCCTGGGAGCAGTGGTTCTGTTGGGTATGTAAGGCAGGAAGGAATTTGTCATTCTGGATCAGAGACAGAGGATGTATAGAGGCAGGTATGCCCAAGTGTCCAGGCATCTATCCTGTGATTCTTTTGTCTTTGAAAATGGATATCCCTTTAGGTACCATAGAATAGTAACATCAGAAATCCATTTATACTTTTCTGTCCAGCATACTGGTTCTACATCTTTGCTGTCCCCAGGTGCCAGTTCTTAGCCATTGGAAAATTTCTCCTTTCACTAGGTTTAAACCACAAGCCCACTGCAGAACATTCTGAGGCTTCTCACACGCAACCTGCATTCATCTCCAACCTTAGCCCCGTATCATCAGGCTCTGTAGGTTCACCAATATTATTCATACTTTTATGTCCAAAATAGAACTCTGTTGAGCTAGCAAGACAGTCAGGTTATTCAAAAGCTTGCCACATAAGCATTAAGAACATGAGTTCAAATCCACAGAGTCCGCATTAAAGAAAAAAAAATCAGCTATAGCAATGCATCTATAATCCCAGTGTGAGGCAATGGTTGTGAGGAGGATACCTGGAGCTCTCTAGCCAGCTACACTTACTTAATCAGCAAGCGCCAAGTTCAGTGAAGAGTCCCTGCCTCAAAAAATTCAGGTTTCAAGAGATTAATGACAACACACAATATTGACCTCTGATCTTCACACATATCTACATACAAATGCATACATACCTATATGTACACATACATGGACATATAACAGAGCTAGAGGAAGAGGATTCTGCATCCTCCCATCCTCACTCTACTCCTAAGCCAGCACCCCTTCCAACTTCCCTCTTATCTAATTCTGTTTAACCTAATGTGAAGTTGAAAACATCACAATTTAGGATGCTCTCTCTCGATTTGCCACAATATTGAATCAAGCAACACAATTCCATTTATCTTTCCCTTAGAATGAAAGCTCATTCTCCATCATTTCTGAAATCTGACCTAGATATCAGCTGTCAGCTTATATTTGTGTGGTGGTTCTTAAAATGTGGTCCTTGACAATCCCCATCTGCAACACTAAGGACTTGGTTGACAATGAAGATACCCAGGATTCACTGAAATCCTGTCACTTCTTCAGAAGCAGCATCACCTCCCTACTAACAACTCCTAGGTGATGCTGAGGCATGGAAGAATGAGTGGATTAGTTCAGCATGTTCTGTGTGTCACTATGATCTGTCCTAACTGGGAGTACTCAATACTCATTATTGCCAGGGCTCTACGCCAGAGCCATCAATGACTTCCAGTTTCCAACTCACATAACTTTGCAAATTTTATCATCCAGTGGCAGTGGAGATGCCTCAGTGAATAAAGTTCCTGATAAGGATATGAGTTCAGATGACCAACATCCATGTAAAAAGCCAAGCATGAGAGCATACATATTTATCCCCAGTGCTAGAGGAGCAAAGGAAGTGCATCCTGGAGACTCATTGGCCATTGAGTCTTGCAGAAACATAATACTCCAGGTTCAGTGAGAAACAGATCCTGTCCCAAAAAACAAGGTAGAAAGCAGCAGAGAAAAATACTAATGATGATCTCTGGCCTCCACCTTCACATTCAAGTATACATGCACAAGCTTCATCATTCAGTTCTACCTCTCCAAATTGACTAAATTGACTCCAAAAAATACTCCATCCAAGTTGGAACAAACTGTCCACTTTCAAAGTATCACACCTTCCAGGAGACAGTGGCTAGTTCCTCCCTCCACATACAAACAAAAATAAAAATAGAAGTTTTTGATGTAAAGTGACTGTTGAGAACATGCCTGAATTCTTTGTCATTTCCAACAATGATTGGATTGGTGCTTTAAAAAATTTGAAAATAAGTCTCAATGCCACTCTAACTTCTTACTACTCCTAATGTATGCTCAATACATACTGATAAATTCAGCTCTGCCTTTGGAATCCCTGCTTATAATTGAGGGCCCTGCACAGTTTGCAAGGAAAACTGGATAAATGTGGGGGGAAAAGAATGTGCAAGCCTGTCTCCTCAATCGGAGATGGAAAGTGTTTTGCATTATCTATCTTCTATAGTTTTCCATTTACATGCCTGTACAGAAAGTCATTATTAAATCCTAGGGTACTTTAGAACTCCTAGTTATTGTCCTTCTAATAGAAAAGTGTTATGGGCAGCCTACCAAGCATACTAAATGTAATACTGTCTCCTTGAATGCTTAGGCCCAGAACTCCTTCATCTGGAACCTGCTGGATGTTTATAGGAGAGTGGCAGTGAGCAAATGCATGAGACTCTATATTAGTCAATATTAGTCAATGTGTCACCGAACTGCACCTACAGGTGCAATTCACACCTGTAGGAAACCTTTGCACTGTTTTAAAAATCTTTCTAAGATCCATCAAAAGCCAACATCCTTGACAAGCGCAGCTTACCAAATACGAAGTAGCTAAAAGAATGTTATTTTAAGACTCAATAGGTCGGTGCACATATATAAGCATGTGTGTGCATGTACACACACACCTGTAATCTCAGCAACTCAGAGGCTGAGACAGGAAAATTAATGAGTTTAAGGCCAACCTGGACTACACAGGAGACCAAAACACTGCTATTAATATGTAACTCTTAAACCTCTATTTAATAAGTAATATATCTGACCCACAAAAGAATGATTCCTTGGAGCAAAAGTTTTCACCACTAGAAAATGCCCTGGGATAATTAAAATTTATTTAATTTTTATGACTCTACAGATAAAGGTAGATTTTTAAATAATCACATAAAGGATTCAGACTAGCATGCCTGTGGACAGTTGTCTGCCCAGTAGCTACCCTATGGATAACCCACAGAAAGGCCCACTGACACAGCCCAGCTCTCTTCCCTCTCTTGAGCATACTAACTACCCTCCCAAGCACTCTGATTTCTCATCATCTATGACTCACCCCCCATCAACGGGTTTGAAAGGAATCTGAGATGAGGAGAGCCTCCTGGCTTCTCACTCCTGCACCTTCGTTCACCATCCATAGTACTCCTGTGGGTCAGCAAACTATGTTCCACTTCAGTTGCTCAGGCAAACCCGAATACCATGCTCCTGGTGCCCCTGGGAAATTCCAGTTCTGTGGTTGGCTCAACTGCACATGCCCTGGTCCAGGCAGCCTGCAGCAGAGAAGAACACAGGCAGGGTAATGTGAGTGCTACCTTTGGTCAAACAGATCCTCATTCAGACAGACACACACACACAATCAACACACCACACAAGCAAACACACACACACCCCACACACACAAACACACACCCTGTACCTAGCAGACTGGAGAACGGCCAAAGTCCACAACAGCCCCCCAGGCCTCAAGGCTGCAAAGTTGCTGATGTCATGTCCTTTCGTAAACTGAGACCAATCAGGGAGCAAGCTTTAGAGTTTATCACCAAGGGAATTCACACTTTGTAACTTTTGGAGAATGAAGCGAGCTAGGTTTTTGCGTAGGAAGGGGCTGTAAAAGCACCTGAGATCTGTTTGCTACTTAGTGGCATCTCAGACAAGCCTCAGCCTCCAGGAGTTGAGAAAGATGCTTCTGCAGCAGCTCACGGGAACGGCTTGCACAGCCCAGCCTGGCCATCTGCACATGTGGTTTCATTTTTGCTGGGAGTGTCTTAGGGAAAATGTGTCTGTATGTTACAAAAACGCAAGGGATAGAGGTGGAGAGGGATAGAAAGAACTTGTTTTCCTCTTTGAGGGGGGGGGCTTCAAGTTCATTCCATGCCCTATTATGCCCTGCCTATACACATTTTGATTCTACTTGTAAATAATTACTGGCTGGTTGCTGGGGGGGGGAACAGATCACAGGGTCACAGGTGTGCAAAGAAACCCACTATCTTTCTATTTTCAGCTGGGAAGAGAGCTGCTTTGATAAGGCACCCTCAGTTAGCCCATATGAGGGTTTAGACTTTCAGTATAGGTAACTTCAATTTCCACTGGGGCAATCACTCTTGTTGCCATCATCAACATGTTTGAAAGGAGGCTGGTGTGAGTTTGCTGTTTTTTCTTCCCCCCTGCCTACTCACCATCCATGACATTCTCCTATACCACTTGCTCAGAAAAGGCTCCCACTTACCCTCTCTTCCAGGTTGAGGAGACTATCCTATCTGCAGAAGGGTTTGAGCTGCAATCCAGCACAGGCTGGCCTCCAAATGCTGTAGATTTGTTTCCATTTGAGATGTTTGGCTTCTCAAATGAAACATTTAGTAACTAGTTTAAACCACTGTTTGCTGTTTGCTTGTTTTTTGTTTTTTGTTTTTCAGAGAGAGGATGGCTGTGTAGACCAGGCTGACCTTGAGCACACTGTATTTTCAGGCAAGCCTCAAACTTGGAGCAAACCTTCCTCCACCTCCAGAATGCTAAGATTACAGGTGTGCATTGACACACCTTGTGGCATCCTTCACATTTATTGAGTTTCAGTGAAAAAATACACTTAACCTTGAACATCTTTTCTCGAGTATAATTTTATTATCATTCTGTCCTATAGATTTTACACTTGGTCTGGCAAGCTTTCTATTGTCTCATATTCATTTATTTATTCTCCACTGCATTTCACATTGTGCCAAAAGTATTTCATTGTGACAGGTGGACATGGTACACTCCTTCAGTTCCAGCACTTGGGAGGCAGAGGCAGGCGGATCTCTGTAAGTTCGAGGCCAGCTTGGTCTATAGATTGTGTTCCAGGACAGCCAGAGCTACACATAAAAACACTTGTCTTGAAACACCAAAAAACAAAAGCCAAGAATTTCCTTATACCCCAAAGATGCTAGAAGGATATTACCATTTCTTGAAGTGCTAGATAAATGTTGTAATCAGTTTCTGCATACATTGCTTTAGGCATACCCACAAGTTTCTCTAGAAGAGAGATTCTACAGAATGGAAATACTAGGTCCAAGTTATGTCCTCATGAGGCTGGAGAGTACCTGAGTTTGGTTACCAGCACTCACACCAGGCAGCTCACAACTGCCTGTAACTACCTGTAGGGTAAAAGATCCGAAAACCTACCAAACCCCACCAATCTCTGGGCTCACACCCACCAATTCTTGGGCTTGGCTTGAAATTTCACCAACCCCCACACTGGAAATCTCCACTTGGAAAACTGTTCCCCAAAGAAACCCTGCTGCTCCTGCTCAGTTCCCTGCTGCTTCCTGCTGGAGCAGAAGTAGCCACCATATTGTGTCTTTCTCAGTAAGCCTCCTACGTGAGGTTTGTCGTGCAGTGATTTTGTGGTATTCTTTGGCTCCAGAAACTTTCAGGACACCTTTCCCTTCAGAGCTGTAACATTTGTATTGGGAAACTCTTTCCCCTCAAAGCTATAACACTAGCTCCCGGAGAACCAATGCCCTGTTCTGGTCTCCCATCACTCATGTTCACATGCCTGCACGCACACACACACACACACACACACACACACACACACACACACATACATCTAAATTCAATAATTTTAAAAATAAATCTTTTTACACATATGATAAATTACGTGAAAGCAAAGAATTACACATACATGGATGGATACAAGTAAATTTGGGAAACTTTTAAAAGGATCAGTAGATTACATGAATGTTGTCTTTTTCTTTTTTTTTCAGCATATATGTTGTGGGCATGCATGTGTTCATGTGTGGGGGTAAATGTATTTTGTGTACATGTATGTATGGAAGCCAGAGATTGATGTCAGGTGTCTTCTTAATTGCTTTCAGTCATATAGCTATAGATAGATAGATAGATAGATTATAGATATAGATGATATATATGAATGTGTGTGTGTGTGTGTGTGTGTGTTCAGAGTCTCTCACTTGAACCCATAGCTCACTAATTCAGCTAATCTTGATAGCCAGTTTGCTCTAGGAATACTCTGTCATCACATCCCAAACACTGGGATTACAGGCAAGCCTCCACAGCTGCATGGAATTTATATGTGATCTGAAAATCTGAACTCAGATACTAATACTTGAATGGTAACCACATTTCCCACTGAGCCATCTACCTTCCAGGCCATGAATGTTGACTTCTGGTTGTGACATTTTACCATCCCATTGCAAGAAGGTCCAAATCTTCCCACTGAGGGAAGCACAAGCGAGCTTCTTTCATTACTTCTTTGAACTGCACATGAATCTATAATTTTCTCAGTAAAAATTTTAATTTTAAAAAGAGGCTGCTCATTTAAAATTGGGATAAATGTAGCCAACTTGCTTACCATCTCTATTTGCAGGATTTACTAAGAAGGTGGTATGCATGCAAATCCTTCAGTGCTGATCCAGGAGAGACATGCAGAACCATAAACATATTTGGCGGGAGTGAGAAGTTTACTTCCAACAAAAAAGGGCTGGGAGGGGTTTAAACAGAGGGCACTTGTGGGGCAGCTGGATACTATTGCTATTTGTTCCCACTAAAATCTTCCAAATCCAGCTTTATTTACATTTAATTCAGTTTGAATAAGATGTGATTTTTTTCCACAGTCGAATCTAAGCTTCAAAAATGGCAGGAAAGAACATTTCCAGGTTGTTGCAGATATCTGAGAAGGAATTCACCTGCATTGAGTCTTTTCATTACATTTATTATGTTGAGCACTGTTAGAAAATAAGGGAGGAGCTGGACTTTCAACTGCTTGATAATAGTTCCCTATGGGAAATCTGCATGCATTTTTAAGAACTATTATGATAAAAATTGAACTATATGTGAATGAGGTGTGATTATAGGAAATAAGATGAATGACCATAAACCATAAGAGAGTAATAGTGTTAGTAAATCCTAGTGAGCCCCTGTGCCTGCTGGTGTGTGTGTGTGTGTGTGTGTGTTCATGTTCAGTTCATGTTCAAATTGATCCAGGCTGGGTAAAAATAGAATGAATGCAGCATGCAGCAGAGGGCAGGGCCACAGTCATTCCTTCCAAGTGGCATTGTTCACAGTGAATGTCTATATCCTACCCTCACTTGGATGACCAAATCAAACCTCAGCTACAGATTACCAGCCCATTTACCTCTGAGAATTTGGGGATCCTTGGAAGTTATCACCTACGAACAAGCATGGTGACTCACCCCCATAATCTCAGGTTTGAGGAGGCTGAGGTGGAAGGATTCGCACATAATTGAGGTCAGCCTATGCTGTTTAGTAAGTATGAGGCCAGCACTGCCTAACAAAGCCCTATCTCAAAATCAAACAAAAACAATGGCTTAAGGTGAGACTGAAAGGTGGTGAGACTTCTAATCAGTCAAGGTTGGTACAGAAGCAACCAGCCAGGAATGTTCCTAATGCAAATCCTTTAGAAACTCAGAGGCACTGGGCTTCTCTAGTTTGGAATTATCTGCTTCTTGGGCAAAGTCCCTGACTCTCAGTTGTGATTAAAATGCTGCAAGTTGAGCACGCTGGTGCTGCTTTAGATAGCACTAATGTGCTCCTGTCCCTGAAGCAGTACATAAGACTTAAACAAGAACATATTTTAATTAACATAATGGAGTATTATTGAGGTGAACTCAAATGATTAAACTGTGTACATAACCCTGGACTGTTTAAAAATACCAGTAGGTCTGCATTGTTTTGTTTTGTTCATAACCAATGAGTCTGCTTTGTTTTGTCTATACATGCAAGGATATAGAACCAGAGAAGGGGGTGTAGGGAAAGAATTGGAGGGAAGAAAAAGGAGGGTAGATTGAATCCAAACACATTATATGTATTTGTGAATGTTTAATAAAATGTCACTGAAAAAAATACAAAAAGGATTTTTAAAAAGTTTTATCATTAAAATAAGGCAAGGGCACAAAAGGCAGAAGTGAAAATAAAAAGTTTTCTAGAATAGAGAATAAAGAATCTTGAAAATTGACTGATCCTTGATAGAATTCTGAATGGTGAAACAAGACAGGAAAGGTGTCAGTGTCTCAGACTTGGAAGGGTAAATCTACATGCTGGGTGTACTGTACTGCATTGTACCTCGCCTCTTCCCTCTCATCACTGCACTGGAGTTCTAAGAGAGAACCTCTGTGTTCTTGGGAGATGTATGATGGAATACTGGGGCAGAGCCAGGTGAGATTGTGAGGTCAAGGAGGAAGTGAGCCAGCTATACTCCTTCCATGTAGAAAAGGCTCATGAATTCTCACTCACTGGGACAGCAACCTGGAATCTTCTTTACTGCCATTTGGAAATATAAATTTGACTCTTTGCATTGTACAATAATGCAGGATCATAAATAACAACAGCCTATCTTACTTAAATTATTTTTATATGTTAATTATTATAGGTTCTGTGATTTAGTACTGATTTAAAAAAAACTACACTATAGTATTTTCCTTAGAAGTTGACTTCTTTTTTTATTTCCACTTAGATACACGTGAGATAGCTCAGCTCATAGAAAGTGATTACTACCAAGCTTGATGATCTGAGTTCAAGCCCAGGGAACCACATTATGGTAGTAGAAAATCAACTTCCAACAAGTTGTCCTCTGACCTCCATACATAGCATAGGATGCATGTGTGTGCACATGTGTGCATCAGTGTTAATACACACAAAATAAATGTTTTTAAACCTATACTTTTGCCACCCTCACCTCTTATTAACCCTGGCTGTGGTGAAGGATCATAATGCCTGCAACATAGTTCATTTAAAATATATGTTTAAGTACTAATATACTGTTTCCCACATATATTATACAGAGGCATGTATTCGTGTGCATACACATATGGAGTTACATACATGTGTCTGCATGCATTTATGAATACATTAGGAGAAGCAACAATGACAAAATGCAAACACTTGTGAATTGAGGTAGTAAACTCAAAGGCATTTGGTTAATTATTCTTGCAATTCTTGTGCAAGCTAGAAGCTTTTCAAGATATCACAATGGAAGGTGTGGGTGAGATAACAAAAATGGTAGATAGAAGTGAAAACTTGGTACACATTCTTTACAGGTTAAACTTGTTCATTCATGTGACCAATGTATTTGCTGTCATATGAGATCTTCTAAAAAGAAAGGGAGAATACATTCTACATTCATACAAGAGCAGACCTTAGCTGTTATTTGCAATGGGAAAAAATGTGGTCCTTCAACAGAAAGAACAACTGCCTCTGATGTGCTGTGTCTAATCTGTAATTTCTCCCTCAGTGTGGTAGCTTCAGGCAACATTTCTGAAGTACCAAGGCATCAGTTATGCTGTTTGTATTCTGTGCATGCATCTTTTCCTTGATAAACATTGTAGAATAGTCATACATGAACCCATCTGCATTTGGCATGACCATATTAGATGTACTGGGGGCAAGAATGACTTTAGGAAAAAGACATTATGATGGTTAATTATTGTCAGATTCATGGGGATGAGAATAAGCTAAAGGACAAGGCTCTGGGCCGGTATTTGAAGGAGTTTCTAGACTGGATTAACTGAGGCAGGAAATCCACCCAAAAGTGAGCAGCACCATTCCATGGCTGGGGGCCTGGACTGAACAGCATGAAGTGAATAGAACAGCAGCAACTACCTCTTTCCACCAAGCCTTTGCATATTGCACTATGTCTCTTAATCTGTGAGTCAAAGTAGTCCCTTCCTCCTTTAAGTTATTTTTTGTTAGCTTACACTTATGCCTTCAATAAAATGGGAACAAAATATTAGAAATGTTGGATGAACTCTGCAGACACATGAATGACTTCAAGATTTTGAAAACATTTGGGGTTTAAACCATTAAAGGATGCTGGAAGGCTCCCTTTTAAAAATAATATGGTTCAGGGCATAGTGGCACACACCTTCAATCACCACACTCAGGATGCAGATGCAGGCAGATCTCTGTGAGTTCAAGAACAGCTTGGTCTACAAAGTGAGTGAGTTCCAAATAGCAGGGACTACATAGAAAGACCCTGTCTAAAATAATAATAATAATAATAATAAAGGTGGCAATTCAAATAGTGGATTGGTTAATCAAATAAATGATAGATCAGATGTGTATCTATTTTTATCTATTTACCCATATGTATTTAGGTTATGAAAATATTTTCCTCAGTGTTAAAGATGTAGCTTAGTGATACAGTGCTTGCCTAGCATTCATGAGGCATTAGGGTTCATCCCTAGGACTGAAAAAATAGACTTGTTCTATGAAAATTATTCATTGTGCATACATTTAAAATTATAACTATTGTTCTAAATATCTTACTATATAAAGCTTACATCTAGATGCTGCAAAAGAAGTTATCTTGGTCAAGGTTACTATTGCTGTGATGAAACACCATGACCAAAAGTAAGATGGGGAAGACAGGTTTGTTTGGTTTGCACTTCCACATCACTGTTCATCATTGAAGGTTCCTGGAGGCAGAAGCTGATGGAGGAGAGCAGCTTCTGACTTGCTTGTCATGGTTAACTCAGCTTGCTATCGTATAGAACTTAGGTGTCGTGGGAGGCACCACCCACAATGGTACCACCACATCAATCATCAATTAAGAAAATGCCCTACAGACTTGCATACAGCCTGATCTTATGGTGGCATTCTGTCAACTGAGGCTCCCTATCTGAAGACTAGTGTGTGCAGGTTGACATAAAACTAGCCAGAACAGAAATCAAATACTGTGTTGAACAAAGCCAACACAGATTTATTAAGGACAAGATAGAGAGTTGGAGAGATTTCTAAAGAACTGATGTTGTCCCTCAAACACTTTTTTAAATTATAGTTGAATAAAGGCTGGCTGGCTCAGAGAACACACTTGCTGCTCTTGTAGAAGACATGGGTTTGATTCCCATAACCCACATGGCAACTTGAAACCATCTTTAACTACAGTTCCAGAGGATTCAACCTCCTCTCTGACCTCCACAAGAACCAGGCAAATAAATGGTACACATACTTACACAGAGGCAAACATTCATACACATAAATATTTTTTTAACTTTTAAAGAAATAAAGTTTATGGCAGTATTATTTAACTAATCTAACATTATGAAATATAATATAATAATTTTAAAGGATAGTACCAAAATGTTTGAAACTTACAAAACCATTTCCAAGAGGTTTCTAAAAGCAGCAGCCATCACAAATAATTTTATGATAGAGTCTCTACTTCCAATCAGAGTAAAAAGATAAAATGTATACAGTCTCCTCTCTTATGGTTTCAATCACTTGGAGCCAACAATGTTGTGAAACCATTCAATGAGAAAGTCTGAAAATAACACACAGATTTTCAATCATGTGCCATTCATATCATCTTGATGAAATTTCTCTTACTTTGTCCTCCCTAACACATACACCATCACTCCATCTAGTATCTGTACTATCCATTCCACTGCTCACACCCCATCCTAGTTAAAAATTTAAGTTGTTACCTTGGTTTTCAAATCAACTGGGACAGTGCCACAGCCACACATCTGGTGTTCAAGTAACCTGGCTGAAGGAGTTAGTGTTATGTCACAATGCTCCCCACTGTTCTGTCCCCTCATGTCATCTGCTTACATAGGCATGGGTTGTACCATCTCATGTCACCACTAAGAAATGGAGGGGGAGTACAGCCCAGTAAAATTTTCTCAGAGATGGCATATTCAAATATTTTAATTACTAGTGTTTTAATTTTATTGTATTATTCGTCACATATATTACCATTTTCATCCAATTACACAATATATGTTAGGCATATTCCTCAACATACCTCCCTACAGTCCTCATTTCAACCCTTTCTCATCTTGTTAGCTCCTTTGTTCCTTTGGTTTTTACATATATATATATATATATATATATATATATATATATATATATATATGAAGACTAAGAACTATGTGACAGAAAACACATACTTGTCTTCCTGATACTGATTTAATTCACTTAGACTACATAACAGTACCTTCAAATCACACAGCTTCATGTCTCTTAATAGTTGGGGAAATGTTTAATTTTATTTTATACTTTAAATTTTTTTCAAGAATGTATATAACCTACCAAGTCCATTTGGTGTTGTGCATATGTACAGGTACTTATGTCTGACTGCTTGGCACTGAATAACCTATCAGGGAGCTGGTCGCCAGAAAAGACTGATACCCCCCATCTCTCAGCAACCATTACTTGTCTATAGTTCTTCATCTAGTGGTGGGAACCTTCTGAAATTTTCCCCATCTAGACTGGAATGTCAATTGTTTCAGATTTTGTTTCAGAAACCATAATATTGGATAACTCATAGGTACAGCTTCCCTGTCATGTCCAGAAGACACTATTCTAACAGCCAATGTCCTCTGCTCCTCTTGCTTTTACAATCTTTCTATTCTGTCTTCCATGATTTTCCCTGAGCGTTAAGTGTAAGGATTGTGTTATAGTTATATCAATTGTGGCTGGGCACTCTGAACATGTACTACATTTTTAACCCATTCATCTGTTGTCAGACACCTAGGTTGGTTATATAATATTATAGTTGTTCTTTTTTACTATTATTTATTGCTGGTAGTCTTGTTGTTGTTGTTGTTGTTACATGGTTTCTCTGTATTGTTTTGGAGCCTATCCTGGAACTAGCTTGGTATACCAGGCTGACCTCGAACTCACAAAGATCTGCCTGCCTCTGCCTCCTGAGTTCTGGGATTAAAGGTGTGCTCCACCAATGCCCAGCCTACTGGTAATATTTTGTACTTAGTTTCTAAAATAAACTTTATCATGAATCTGTAGATATAGGAAAAGCTACAGAGTATATTCAGGACTACCCAAGGTATAAGGCATTCACTAGGGACTTGAAACATACATCCTACCAAGAGAAGAAAGGGTAAGTTATTGAAACAAATCACTAAAACCCCAACAGTAAAAATTACCTAATAAATATTATATACACTGTAGATGGAAGTTTCTGTCCTGCCAAGTCCCATGGCCATTTAATCTCAAATAAACACACAGGCTTATATTAATAATGCACTGTTTTTCTGATGGCTTGGGCATCTTATTGGTTAGTATTTTTTTCAATTATTAACCCATTTCTATTAATCTATGTATCTCCATGTGGTCTTTGCTTGCTGGAGAATGTCTGGGCATCCTACTTTTCCAGTAGCTACATGCATGTCATTTCCCTGGCTCTGCCTACAACCTTTCTCTATCCCTGTTCAGATTTCCCACCTGGCTAAATCCTGTTTGACCATTGGCTGAAACAGCTTTATTTATCAACCAATAATATATATATATATATATATATATATATATATATATATATATATGGAGAGAGAGAGAGAGAGAAAGATCCCCATCATCTCCTCTTGTCTGTCTAAATAAAAAGGAAGGTTTTAAATTTAACAAAGTAAAATTATATATAACAATATAACAAAACAGTTATCACCAAAAACCATAGTTAACAAATATTATATCATCTATCCTATCTTTGTGATTCTAAAGTTTTACATGTAACTTATCTTTTATCATAACTAAGGAAAACCGTAACCATAACTATGTATCTTCAACTCCATCAAAGACCTCAGAAAGATAGTATATAAACTCTAGAATTGACAGAGACATCTCATTGCCTGGACAGTCACTCAAAGTTTCTCTGTAACGTTGGGGCATCCATCTTCAGCCCATAGGCCATAGTGTCTTGACAGACTTTTTAATTAAGCAGGAAATTTGAAGATCTGTTCTGTCTTGTACTGGCAAAGTTTGTCAGTTGTTTTCTTCTGTAACACAGGAACCCTGAATGACCGGCAAGTTCAGCAGTCACTTTCCTTTGTAACCTGCTTATCCAGTTTGGACAGCATGCTTACTGTCAGCAGTTGAGTCAAGGGCAGTTCTTTGCCCAATAGACCAGTTTTGCCACATTGAAGGCAAATTCCATAACGAGTTTCTCCAATGCCCATCTTCCTCTCTGACGTAATTGGTGTTGCCAGGAGCAGTTGTGTCTCATTGTCATGGAAAACCCAAAAAACCATTTTAAATGCAATACTCTGTAGATCTTTGAAAGGTTTTGAAGAATACCTATCTATTTGAAACTATATCTCTGTACATCTAGAAAACCTAACTAGCATAACTACAAGTTTTGACTGTTATAGATAACTATCCATAAACTGTATTTAATTATATATTACATTTTTATGGGTTACAATGTGACATTTTAATCTGTATATAATAGTTGCATAATAGTTAGGGCAAATATTTATCATTTCTTTACAAATACAAACTTTTTTTCATTTTTAAATTCTTTCTTTGTTAATTAATTCATTTATTTTTATTTTCCAATCCCAGTTTCCCCTCCCTCCTCTCCTCCAAGTTCTCCCCACACACACACACCCCACCTCCTATCTATTCCTCAGAGAGGGTAAGGCCTCCCTTAGGAAGTCTATTAAGTCTGTCCCATCATTTCATTTAAGCAGGACCAAGGAACCTCTCCACACACCCTCCAGACCCCTACAAGGTATCTCTCAATATAGAATGTGATCTACTAAGTCAGTTTGTGCATTAGAGTTAGATCTTCGACCCACTGCCAGTGGTTATATATTGTCCCAGGCATACTATTGTCACTTACATTAAGGGAGTCTGGTTTGGTCTTGTGCAGGTTCCCCATTTGTCATACCAGACTCAATGATCTCTCACTAGCTTGGGTAAGCTAATTCTGTGGGTTTCCCCTATCACAGTCTTGAGTCCTTTGTTCATATTATTGCTACTCCCTCTCTTCAACTGTACTCCAGGAGCTTGGCCCAATGGTTAGTTGTGTATTTCTGCATCTGCTTCCATTTGTTTCTGGAAAAGGGTTCTATCTTCTCTGGGGTTGTGGATTGCAGGCTGGGTATCTTTGCTTTATATCTGGTATCCACTTATGAGTTAGTACATACTATATTTGTCTTTCTGGTTCTGGGTTACCTCATTCAGGATTGTTTTGTTGTTTTTTTGTTTGTTTTTGTTTTCTATTTCTGTCCATTGCCTGAAAATTTTAGAATGTCATTGTTTCCTACTACTGAGTGGTACTAAATTGTGTACATTTTCTTTATCCATTCCTCAGTTGAGGGGCTTCTAGGTTGTTTCCAAGATCTGACTGTTATGAAAATGTTGCTATGAACATAGCTGAGCAAATGTTCTTGTGGTGTGAATGTGCCTCCTTTGGGTATAGGCTCAAAAGTGGTGAGGCAGGGTCTTGTGGTAGGTTTATCCATAATTTTCTGAGAAATCACCATACTGATTTCCATATTGACTATACAAGTTTTCACTCCCAGCATATGCTGCCATTGGTGCTTCGGATCTTAGCCTTTCTGACAGGTGTAAGATGGAATATCAGAGTTGTTTTGATTTATATTTCCCTGATGGCTAAGGATGTTGAGCATTTCCTTAAGTGTCTTTCTGCCATTTGAGATTGTTCTGTTAAGAATTATTTATTTATATCTGTACCCCATTTTTATTTGATTATTTGGTAATTTAATTTCTAGTTTTTTGAGTTCTTTATATATTTTGGAGATCAGCCATCTGTCAGATGTGGGCTTGGTGAAGAACTTTTCCCATTTTGTAGGAAACTGTTTTGTCTTGTTGATCATGGGATGTTGCATTAGTATAGCTCTATAGCAGAACTTGAAGTTAGGGATGGTGATGTCCCCAGATGATTCTTTATTGTTCAGAATTGTTTTGGCTATCCCGGATTTTTGGTTTTTCTGGGAACCAACCCAAGTCTTCCACAAGCGCAGCAAGTACTCTTAACTCCCAAATCATCTATCCAGCCCTACTTATTTATATATTTTTTAAAAAATATGAGAAATCAAAATCATTGCAGAAATTTACTTTAGAAAAACAGCTAACAAAATGTATTGGAGAGGGAGTAAATCAAGAGCATTTCTTAAGTATTTAACATTTATTTTCATCTTACCTACCTGTGTCTGTGCAATATTCAGAATGCTGAACACAGCCCAAGGTACTGGAGTGTCCTGAATATTCTGAAAATAGCCTTTGACTTCCCCCCATTTCAGTTTTATTTTAAGTTAATTATCAAGAGTTATAATCTAAAAGGCTTCTGGATGCCTCTTGGCAACCATTAAACTAACTAGGAGTTTTCTCACTCTCAGTGTTTGGATTTATATAAGATTTACTCTCATTGGGTGAGCTGATTTTTAGGATAGTGAAGTGAGCAACTGATGGTATATACTAAGTACCCTACAGGAGACAATAATCTACATATTTCCAACTATTGATACAAGAGGAATTTTTCCAGTGGTTCTGGAAGCCCTAACTGGCAGATGGCTTGATTACATGCACGGCCCAAGTACTTCCGGACACATAGGCGGCAGAGCTGAGAAAGCGCAGGTGGACCTGGAAGAGGGAAGAAAAATTATATGAACCTCATGGTGGGTGGAAAAGGAGATGCTGTAAACTTAGTTGAATGGGATAGGAATTACCAATTGATGATAAATGCTACAAGCAGAGAGTTCTGTGTTTTGTCGAGGATTTCCTTTAAGTTGATGCTTCAATAGTGACTGTATTAGTGAACAAGGCTAGGAAAGAAGTATGGATCTGAGGAAGTACATCTCACTAACTATTGCCTGTGCTAATGGAAATGATAGACTGGATGAAGTGAAAAGCATTGGGGTTCAGGGCCCTAAGATAGAGCTTCAGGACAGGGGGACAACTAATGATAAGTTAGGAGCAAGAAGTGGTCACACAGTCAGTGCTAGGAGCTAGACCAAAGGCCAGATGGTCCCCAAAGTCCTCCAGGACCTCCCAGGACTAGCTCCCTATGTGGTAGACCTGGCTCCTACCTCCGCCTGGAAAGGCCCTCTGTTCTTGCAAGGGTTCCACCTCAATAGATATGTAGAAAGGACTCTAATCACCTTGACCCCATTGTTCCCTGAATTTCAGTCTCATGGAATCTACTTATAAAGGACATTTACATTATCCCATTATCTCTTCACCTCCATCAACAAAAACTTCTTCAAGTACATTCAATTACTTACTGGCTTCTACAAACCCTCATTGTCAGTGCAGTCTACAGTAATGACATTTTGAGATTAGATACATAGATAGATAGATATAGATATATGAAAATTACAAATGCAAATAGCCAGGTGACACTCAAGATTGATGTGGACAGAAAACATTTGACAGAGAGATATTCAAAGAACCAAACACTCACATTTAGTTAAAAAGCTGGAGACTGAGAATGAAAATTATCCCTCCCCAGGGCCCCTAAAATTTGGGGCAAGCCATACCTCAGAAACTAAGTAGCTAAGTATCTGTAGAACTTAGTAATACAACAAATTGTCTAGTTCAAAAATAATGTTTGTGTTTATGAAGCTTGAGGACAGAGGAGCTTGATAATAAGGAATGCAAGTAAACCCTAGGCCTGACAACACTCCCATTTGGGGGGGGGGGGAAGAAAAGTGTACAAACTGTTACCAACTACATTCTTAGTTAATAGTTACAAAGTGCTTTCCAAACTAGCATCCAAGGAAGGCCATTACCTTTCAAGTGGCATTTCAAATAAGGGAAGATTTATTTATTAATGCCCTAGATATCAGGAGTAATATAGATCAGTGCTAGTTAAAATGTGAGAGCCTGCTAAATATACAGAGTTTAGGGCCCCACTTGGGCAGCCTTGATCCCTGGGCAATCTATTTATTTACACAATAATATTTTTGTTGTTGTTTGGTTTTTTTTTTTCTTTGCACAAAAGAAACTGTTTCCAAAACAATAAACCAAGCAAGTCACTGGGACTAGCATAGGCCTTGGGAGTGGTTTCACAAAACATGAGCCCATTGCAATGTAAATTGTCTCAGGAGATTTGGATTGGGGTCTTGGAACTTTAATAAGAGTGCTCTTTCTGGCATCATATGGATTGTTTAGCATCCGAGTGCCTCTTCCTAGGTGTGTGACCCTCTGGAAGCCGATTCTTCTCCACTCCACTTTTCCTACTCATAGCTGGAATAGCGTGAGTTTCTATAAATTCTCAGGGCTTTTAAGAATTCAGTGGGTTTAGTCATCTGTTAAGAAGGTCGTTGTCCTACTGGGTGATTTGATCTTATTAAACCACAAGCTGTATATACTTGGCCATTATTGATGTGAAGCATGTGACTTTATTTCTAATTTGCCATAGAGTGCCTCTCAGTGTTACAAAGCTGACCTTTGATTTATTCAGTTGTATGCTTTTCCTATGATAAGCATAGCTCTTGAATCGTTACTGGATGAAAACAATGTTGTCTGGTCATGTTCTTATAGTAGAAAATATAATGCAAAAATGCAACAATAAACATGGAGTGTAAAAGAAAAGTCCTGGGATACACTGCAGTGAATCCAGGATTTGTCCCTTCCCACAACCCCATCCCCAATTACAAGAAAAAGGGAAAAACGGGGACTAGTCTAGGGATGAAATGACAGTATGCTTAGGGAGGAGAAGCAAATGCTCTACCAGGCCTGCCTTACCTTCATGGAGCAGGAGCGCCTGCTCCACACTGCTTTTGGGAGCAGCAAGATCAAGGGCGCTTTTGCCTTGCGAGTTCCTAAGTTTCAGGTTAGCCCCGTACTCAGTGAGCAGGTTGATGACCTCCACACTGGACTGCCTCGCTGCAGCATGCAGTGGTGTGTCCAGCCACCTGCCATGGTCAACACTGGCTCCTTAATAAAGCAGATGACCACAATCAATGCTGAGTGCGAATGTCAGGCTCAATGTGCTATTGAATATAAAAATAACTTAAATGCTCTAGAGTATTTAACCATCCTGTGAGACTATATGACTTAAGCCTAGAACCTTGACAATGTCTGTGAAGACTACTCCAAGACAGTTTGGTGGAAAGTGAAGTTAGGTACTTACACACATAAACACACACACACACACACACACACACACACACACACACACAAAGTATTTTATGTTCCTGTTACATGATTATTTGGGGACTTTTGGCAAAAGACAGAAAGATATTTGTTTAGCTTGTATATTATTGCAGATTCAAAAAGAAAAGACTTCCAAAATTAACATAAATATAGTAAATGGAGGAATAAAATGATAGTAAACATCTTGAAGTTCAAATTTCTCTAGTAAAGGTTCTTAATACAGCTTACACATTTACATCAGTAGCAAGTGTTTTAAATAATGAATCAAATGATAGTTTTGAAGTCATCTACTTTTCCCTGCAATGGCAGTTTCTTTTTATTATATTCTGAAGTGAAAAATGACTGCCTTAGCAGAAAAGAGGTCAGTCTGCTGCAAATGGCCACCACATTCCATACGTTATTTTCCCTTTGGAGAAGCATCTTCTTCTGAGTCTCAGCTCATGAATCCTTAGTGAAACCTAATGACTGCAGAGTAAACTGAAACCCAGCCCTCAGACCATCAGTAGCCTGTATTTCTTTGGCCACCAGGATCAATTGATTGATTCAGAAATGACCACACATGCAGCCATATTGCCACCACCAGGGAGAAGTATATTAGCTACATAAGGCCAACATCAATGGAAGCA
Source organism: Phodopus roborovskii (assembly GCF_943737965.1). Taxonomy (NCBI): domain Eukaryota; kingdom Metazoa; phylum Chordata; class Mammalia; order Rodentia; family Cricetidae; genus Phodopus; species Phodopus roborovskii. The sequence continues at coordinate 469,958 of NW_026125970.1, read as the reverse complement.
GAGTTGAGAGATAAATACTTGTTTCTCTAGACAGGTTGTAAATCTAGCTTTCAAGTATCTAATACAATCAAAATCTTTTCTAGCTGATAAGAGTGCTATCTTTAGAGCCACTAAAAAGAAAAAAAAAGAAGAAGAAGAAGAAGAAGCCTAGCAGCTTCATCTCAACAACACTGTTCTAATAATTACCTAGTTCTAGAAGCTTCTTCACACAGTCCACTCTCTCATAGGTACAGGCCACATACAGGGGAGTTCCCAACTGAGGAACCTCTTGCTCAATGTTAACATTATTCGCCAGCAGTATCTCCATGCACTCTCTGTGACCTAGTGGAATATAAAATAACTTCACTTGCCCAGTGATGATGGTATATGCCTTTTATCCCAGAAAGCAGGCAGAGGCAAGAGGATCTCTGAGTTCAAGGCCGGCCTGGTCTACAGAGCGAGTTCTTGAGAAGCCAGGACTGTTACACAGAAAAAAACTTGTCTAGAAAAAAAGATAAACTCACTCAAACAGGGACATGTTAAATATGCACAGAATTTCAAGATTGCTTTCCAGAGACCTGGGAGGGGGGCAGGGGCTGGAGAAGTGGCTCAGCAGTTAAAAATCTTGCTGTTGCTCTTCCAAAGAACCTGGGTTCAATTCCCAGAACCACATGGTGACTCACAACTGTTTGTAACTCTAATCTCAGGGAACTGATGCCCTTTTCTAACCTCTGGGGGTCACTGCATGCACATGGCACACAGACATACGCAGGCAAAACACCCATGTGCATAAAATAAATGAACAGAAATCTTTAAAAAGAAGTAACAGATCTTTCCCCTGAATTAAAAGAAAAATACTTTGGGGAATCATAAGCCATGAAAATGTTTCCTCTGGGGATTTTTTTTTAAGTTACAGTGGTAAATGCAGTGAAACTAGGGTTCTAAGGAGCATAGCAGAACTCACTCTCTAGCATGAAACCACCATTATACAAATGGATGGCTATAAGAAGCAGAGGAACATGTGAGCCCTGTTATTACCAGCACTTAAAACAAAGCTCAGTCCCATTACCCACCATTACTAAGCTCTCGTTCTCTTCTTCATCCACCCCTGTAAAGAGAGCCCTCAACTTTACTGGGTTAGGCTGGAAGACACAGATGAGAATGAATCCAAAGCTTCAGGTACAGAATATATTCAAATTAACTTACATATTCACTGTCTATTGAGAACTCCATAAGCAGGCATTCCCAGGGGAGACTGCCCAATGACAAGATGAACATGATTGATTGCAGTATATCAATTAATTATTCATGAAAGAATGCTTCTGGGGTACTGACAAAAGTTTGATGATAGTTTTTAATGTTTCCTCAAAAGTTTTACCACTGAGGTTGGAAGGAAGGTTGGATGGCTCAATGATTAAGAGCACCTGCTGATCTTGTCAGATTTACTTCCTAGCACCCATATGATAGCTCACAACAGCCTATAACTCCAGTGCCAGAGGATACATACATACACTCAGGCAAAACACATGTACACATAAAATAAAAATATGTTTTAAAAGCTGTTATCATTAATTAATTTAGCCAACCATTTCTTTAGAGATGATATAATCACAATCAAAGAGTGCCTGCTAAACACAAGGCAGCTGGTAAATATTGATTTCTGAATAATTCTTATTGCCTTAAATATTTTGGAAGAACAGAAGTAGAGCCTAGTTTGAGTTAAATAACTTTAAGAAGTATAAAAGCTGAGATGTGATAGAATGTGCCTACAGGTGAAAACATCTGAACCAACACTAGACCTAGATTCACGCAAACTGCAATCAACCCACCACTGTTGAGTGTGCCCTGATATGGCTTCCTTACCTCTCTTTACTGCTTCATGGATAGGTGAAGCCAGGTAGACCTCAAGCTGGGCCTTGGCTCCAAACTCCAAGAGCACATTGACACACGCAGCACTGCCACTGCAGCAAGCATTGAAGAGGGGAGTGGTCCCATGGACTGTCAATCCATTGACCTAATGTTGGGTAAAGCAAAACTCAAAGAATTTACTCACTCATTGTCACCAAGTATGTACTCCTATGCATGTACGTGGAGAAATTACCTCATGCTGATGAAGAACTGAGAGCATTCCATAACTGTGGTGGTTTGAAAGAAAATGGCTCCCAAAGGCAGTGGCACTATTATGAGGTATGGCCTTGTTGGAAGAAGTGTGTCACTATGGAGCTGGGCTTTGAGTTCTATGCTCAAGCTACTCCCAGTGTCACAGACCACTTCCTGTTGCCTGCAAGATGTAGGGCACTCAGCTATTTCTGCAGCATCATGTCTGCTTGCACACCTCCATGTCCCACCATGGTGATAATAGATTGAACCTCAGAACTGTAAGTAAGCCACCCCAATTAAATGTTTTTCCTTATAAGAGTTGCTATGGTCATGTCTTTTCACAGCAACAGAAACCCTAATAAAAATTGGTGCCAGAGACTGTGGTATTGCTACGATAGACTTGACCATATTTTTCCTTGCAGAAATATGGACTTTGGGTTAGGAAGCAGTGGAATGCTTTAAGCAATGATTAATTGGTCATACTAGTAGGTGCATGGAAGATAGTAGTGTTGACTGTGATTTGATGAACTGTGGGGTGCTGGCTAAAGATGGCCTACAGATCATTCTTATGATATTTTGGTGAAGAATATGGCTACTTCTTGTCCTTATCCAGAGAGTCTCCTTGAGGCTAAAATGAAGAAATTTGTGTTGTAATTTATTTTAATACTCAGGGAAGGAAAGTATGAGGTTTATTTGAAGAGGAGAGAGAAGTGTCAAAGAAAGGTGCAGGTAGGGGAGCAGAGACTGGTCCCTCGGGACAAAAGTGGCAGGAGAGAGAAGGGGAAAAAGAAAGAGATGGGAGGTGGGGAAGGCCCACCTTTTAGAAGAGAATGTAATGATTATAAACAGGAAGTGCTCTAAGTGACTGCAGCTGAGGATGTATCCTGTCAGGACCCCAATTTGGAATACTTCCATTAGCAGAGGAAATCTCAAAACAGCCTAGAATTGACTCTCATGTGCTTATTAGTGATAACTCTCATGAAGATTTATAATGAAAAGGTAGAAGAAAATGTAAAATTTGGAGAGAAAAGTAATGGAGTTAAGTGAAATGGAACTAAGTCCTGTGTTCAAGGAAATACACGATTAAGAAATGGAATAAAGGAAGTGGTGACCTCAAGGCAAGATCCCATCCAGCTAAGTTTCCAACTTGTGAAAAGGAACTAAGTAAAGCTCAGAGCTGGATATGGTGGGGCCACCTTTAGTCCCAGAACTTCAGAGGCAGAGACTGGCAGATCTCTGAATTCGAGGCCAACCTAGTCTATAGAGCAAGTTCAAGGACAGGCAAGCTTAGGCAATGAAGCAAAACGGAAAGCTTGTGAAGACGTAATTGAATGGGGGGGGGGCATGTTCCAGCCCCAGTAAGCAGCAGAATTTGGCAGATTAAACCACATGTTTCTGGAGTTAAGGATAGAGGAAAGGATCTATGGAAATTTCCCTTGCAACTTAGGAAAATCTCTGAAGCTAGGCTTGTGTTAGGGGTGTCCCTGAATGGAGGTATAGGGAGGTCATTGTGTGAAGCTGTGAAGGTGAAGCCTGAATTGCCTTGGAGATGCCAAGATGTTAGAGATGCCAGAGTCATAGGATAGCTGCTGAAAGGAACTGCTAACAAGGAGTGGAACCAGCCCAAGAGAAAGAAGTGTGTTTCAGTCAACACAGCTGAAAGGAGTTGGAGATGTGAAGAGTGCTTTGACATCAGACATGGAGATGCCGAGGTTGGAGTTTGCCCAGCCAGTTTTTAGTATTGCTTTGGTCCAGAGTTTTCTCTCTACGCTCCTTTCTCTAGTTTTCGAATGGTAATGTATATCCTGTGCCATTGGAAGTATGTAATCTGCTTTTTTATTTTGATTTTACAAGGGATTACAGATAAGAGATTGCTTGAATCTCAGAAGAGACTTTGAACTGTAGACTTTCAAGTTTGAGACTGTTACAGACTCTGGGGACTTTTGAAGTTGACTGAATGCATTTTTTGCATTATTATATGGCTACAAGCCTTTGAGGGCCAGGGAATAGAAGGTTGTGGTTTGAATGAAAATGGCCCCCAAAAGGAGTGGCACTATTAGGAGGTATAGACTTGTTGGAGTAGGTGTGGCCTTGTTGGAGGAAGTGCATCACTATGGGGGTGGGCTTTGAGTTCTCCTGTGCTCAAGTTATTCCTGGTGTCACAGACCACTTCCCTTTGCCTGTTAGATGTAAGACTCTCGGCTACCGCTCCAGCACCATGTCTGCCTGCACACCACCATGTCCCACCATTATGATGATGAACTGAACCTGGGAACTGTAAGTGAACCTTCCTAATTTGATGTTTATCTTTATAAGAGTTTCTGTGGTCATGGTGTCTCTTCACAGCAATAGAAACCCTAAGGCAATACCTTTATGAAAATTTAAAAACTCAAGGCATTGGTGATAGATCAAGTTAGTTATTCTATGTGAAATACATAAAATATTACCTTCTTACTTGACTTGCTATTATTTTCTCTCTTAGTTCATGTTAGTAAATATTTTCTGACCCCCTTACTAGTTGCCAATGTTTTAGTTTTGTGCACAGGGGTGGGGTTGTTTTGCCTGAATGTGTATGTGAACTACATGTGTCCCTAATGTCTACAGAGATTAGAAACAGAGTCAGATTCCCTGGAACTAGAGTTACAAATAGTTGTAAACCACCACATGGTTGCTGGAAATCAAACCCAGGTCTTCTGGAAGTGCAGCCAGTGCTCTTAACTTCTCTCCAGCTCCTAGCTGTCAATGCTTTGAAAGCAAAGGTAAGATAATTACCAATTCCTAAGTAAGTTAAATTTTATCAAGGAAGAAAATCACACAAAAGAACTACTTTTGATGAAATAATAAGTTCTTCACACCTGGCAGAAAAACAAAGGAAAACATAGATCTCAGAAACAGGAAGTGAAGTTAGCCAGATTTTTGATGAATTAGATATGGCGTTGGCAGATGAAAAATGATTCCCAAGCCTAGGAGACCAGAAAAATTTTATCTATTCTATCTATTCTCTGAAACTGGAACCTAAACTAAGAAGTTGGTACAGAAAGAAGGATGTGACACACACATTTCGGGTATACTAAGTTTGGGGTATTGATTGTTCAGCCAGTTATAAGAGCTAGCTACTGACTGACCCACTTTATCCTGCCTTTCCTCGTTCTAATAGAACTGTTAAATTATGTGATGGAGCTCTTATCAGCTATTTATTAAAAGCATCAAAACCAAGATGCTTTATTGTTCTCTTTGTCCCCAACAAACATGCTGTTCTAAAAAAATAAGTATCATTTCTCAATAACAATAAGCTCGTTACTTTGAACATGGAGTTTGAACAAATGGGCTGGGCAGTGGTGGCACACACCTTTAATGCCAGCACTTGGGAGGTAAAAGCAGGCGGAACTTTGTGAGTTTGAGACTAGCCTGGTATACAAGAACTATTTCCAGGATAGGCTCCAATGTTACACAGAGAAACCCTGTTTCTAGAAACCAAAAAGAAAAAGAAAAGAAATGGTTCTCACATAGCCTTTCCCGCATCATTACCCATGAGCTATTAAAGCAGTAACCTAGAGATGGACTCCCTATGGAAATGTGGGAATGACCACGGGAGCACTGGAAAAATTCATTGTTCAGGAGAATTTCATACTCACTTCTACACATAGAAACTCAGTCTGCAATTAGATTTGCCTTCATGAATGCATTTGGAGGACTTTTAAAAAGATTTTATTTAAGATATTTTTTAAAAGATTTTAATTATGTGTGTAGTGGCAGGGGTAGAGGGTGGGCATGAGGGGCACATGTGAGTGCAGGTATTCACAGTAGCCAGTAGAAGGTGTCAGGTCCTCTGGAGCTGGAAGTTACAGGCAGCAATGAGCTACTCAGTGTGGATACTAGGAATCAAACTCAGGTCCTCTGGAAGAGAAGCTATTTCTCTTAACCACTGAACCATCTCTACAGCCCCAGGACTATCTTGATTACTTTATTTGAGGTGAGAATTGCCCACTGTGAGTGGAACCATTCTCTTAATAGGGAATCCTAAACCTCATAAGAGTGGAGAAAATAATCTGAGTAATAATGTACAATGCCTTCTTTGCTCTCTTCCTCTGCCTTTGGACATGCTGTAGCCAACTGCTTAAATGCCTGACTCTGAGACACTGCTGCCAGACATAATGGACTACAGCCTGGAACTGTGAGCAAAATAAATCCTTTCCCTTGTAAGTTGCTTTTATCAAGGTGTTTGATCATAGCAATAGTCAAGAAAGTAAAACAGTTCATAATGTGTTTTATACCTAATTCTCATTTACTTTGGTAACGTACATCTAAAATTATGGTTGACTTGGGTTATTGAATTCATTGTCTTTCGTTGTTCTGTTGAAATTTGTTGTTTATGTTTCATCACAAAAATTTTTTAATGAACACATCTTAATTGTCACACATGCATTATATACGCTGAAAAGAGAAGAATAAGCCAAAAGATGAAATACAGACATGAATATTGCCAGACCTTCTCATTGCTCAATGCGTGAGCACTCTGGAAGGTAATGTCACCCTATTGGGCTGGGGCAGTACTCACATGTGCACCATTTTCCAGCAAGGCCTTAGCACAGGCCACGTGACCACCAAGACATGCCTCATGGAGAGAAGAGACCCGGTTAATTGTCACAAGATTCACATTGATACCCTGCAGTTTGGAGAAAAATCAATTAAATGATGCATCAGTCACAGAAAAGCAAGAATGTTGTTCACTGGGTTTCTGTTTTAGACAACTGGGGGAGGACAGTGGTATTAGCACCATGTAAAATAGAGCAGAAGCCATGACCATGGGATTCTAAACATAGCACTGGGGGCTGGAGAGATGGTCCAGAATTTAAGAGTGCATGGCTCTTGCAGAGAACCTGAGCTTGATTCCCAACACCCATATCAGGCTGCTCATAACTGCCTAAAATGCCAGTTTCTGGGGTATCTGATGTCTTCGGCTTCCTAGGACATTGTACACACACACACACACACACACACACACACACACACACACACACACACAGAAAAATAATAAAAATAAATCTTTAAACACAGCATGGAGCCTCAGAGTCATTATTTCTGGTTCAGGCAATGTGCTAGGGCATGGGTCTTTGAAATTTATGGCCTGAACCTTTCTCCTCCAAGATTGCTGGGAGGAAGAAATTTAAACAACAAAAAAGCAAGAGGACGGATGTCATGCTACAGAAAGCATGTTGAAATTTCAGCTGGGGACATGGAGTATTCTAAAATGTCTGGTCTGGGGAAGGAGAAAAAACTCACCAGACATAGTGATGTACACCTTTAATCCCAACACTCAGAGGCAGAGGCAGGCAGATCTCTGAGAGTTCAAGGCCAGCCTGGTTCATAGAACTAGTTCTAGAACAGCCAGGTCTACACAGAAAGACCCCACATCATCATCATCATCATCATCATCATCATCATCATCATCATCATCATCATAATAATAATAACTATTATTATTATATAAAATCAAAGGTTGTTAAATTTCTTTAAGATTTTTAAAGAGTAAATGTTTGATCTGCATACTTATTATTCTATAGTACGTGTAGTATAATACACACAGAGAGAAAGAGAGAATATAATAAAAATTTCTCTGGTGAAGGGGTATTGAGAAAAGAAAGTTTAAAAACAAGGCTTCAAAAGCCCAGCATATCTCACAGTTAGGAATTATTTTCTCCTTTTTCCTTTATCCTACCCATTCATGATTACCTTTTAGAAATAAATACTTGATATTCTGTGATGATAAAAAAGAAAGGCAAATGGAGGAAAAGGAAAAACTGAAGGAGTGAAAAAGAAAGTGAGTTAAAGTAGTCTACTCCACGAGGTGGCAGCATTGTACTAGAAACACACCTACAGTTCAAAAATCAGACTGCTATAGAAAAATGATGTGCAGCACGCCTGAAAGACCATCTAGGTCATTTGTTCTCAACTTTCGTAATGCTGTGACCCTTTAATACAGGTCCTCATATGGTAACTAACCATAAAATTATTTCATTGATACTTCATAACCGTAATTTTGCTACTGCTATGAATGGTAATATAAATATCTGATATGCAGGATATCTGATATCTGACCCCTGTGAAAGCCATTTGACCCTAAGAAGAGTCATGCCCCACTGGTTGAGAACCACTGATGTAGATTGGCCCTTCCTAATTGTGCATGAGAACATGGACATACAGAAAATGCAGATCATATGTAAGACTTACTTAAGGTTAACCAGCTGTCAGTGACAATGTGACAACCAAGAGTGTCCTGAATTAATGCTTTACTTGCATTTGCTCAAGATGGTTAAATGTTTTATTCACATTTAGCCCATGACCTAAACATAACAAACTTTTCAAAGTAGAACATAGGAGCCAGCAAGATAGCTCAATGGGTAAAATGACTTGACACACACAATAAATACATAAATTTTTTCTTTCAAAAAAATTAGAGTATAGGCAGCCAGAGAGATGGCTCAGTGGTGAAAGCACTTGTTACTCTTTAGAGGACCAGAGTTCAATTTCCAGCACACCTGTCAGTGGCTCACAACTGCCTGTGACTCCAGCTACAAGGTCTCCAAAGCCTCCTTCTGCATTCCAAGGACACTAAAACACACCACACACACACACACACACACACACACACACACACACACACACTAAATCTTAAATAATAGTAGATTATATTTTTGACTAGTGTAAAGAGTAAAAAGTATTGTGACTATAACAAGAAAAATTTGAATTCTTCTATGTAATGCCCCTACTCACTTCATCACACTGCTAAAATAGCATGTCTTTAGAGTAATAGTGATATCATTAAAGACATATCTGGGCCTGCTGGTGAATAACTATAACCTCAGCAGTTGGGAGGTAGAGGCATGAAGATTATGAGTTAAGGCCGGCCTCTACTAATTTTGAAGCCTGTGCAGACAATGTGAGCTCTGTCTCAAAAAGCAAAGAAACAAACAAAAAGGCAACCATACCAAATGAAATGTAAAGTGCTTAAAAATTAATAAACAAGCTAGGTGGTGGTGGCCCAGGTCTTTGATCCCAGCACTAGCACTGGGGAGGCAGAGGCAGGCAGATCTCTTCAAAGCCAGCTTGGTCAATGAGTGAGTTCCAGGACTACCAGGGCTACACAGAGAAACCCGGTTTTGCAAAACCAAAACAAGTGCTCTCTATGTCAGGACACTTGCCTAGAACATGCAGGACCCTGTGTGGGGAAGGAAAATCACCAGCAGAGAATTGCCTGGTGTGTGAGGCCCTGAGTTCAGTCAGAAACACAACTAGAGGGAAAAATAAATTAGTGACAAGATCAGATACAAAGCCTATCATTGCTAACAGTTCTGTTCTCTTTTTGCCAGTTTATATTTGCATGGTATTTTTGAAGTGCTGGAGATCAAATGCAGAGCCCTAATGATGGTATATTTTTAAAAAGAAACGACATAGCTGTGAAGCTAGGGATGTAACTGAGTTGGTTAAGTGCTTGCCTAGCTTGCGTGCAACCCAGGTTTGAGCCTCAATCCAGCATAAAATGGGTGTGGGACATGTTTTTAATTCCAGAACCTGGGAGGTGCAAGCAGGAAGATTAGAAGTTCAAGGTTATCTTGTGCTATGTCTAGAAAGCTGAAGACTAGCCTGGGATACATAACACTATGTCTCAAAATCAAGGGGTCCATCGAAATGGCACCACAGGTAAGGGCAATTGCCACCAAGCCTGATGATATAAGTTGATCCCCAGTAAACATAGGTAGAAGAGGAGCACTACTACAAAATTGTCTGCTAAATGCTCACTAGGGCATGCCCCCTTTACCCCTATACACACACACACACATAAAGTAATAAATATTTTACAAAAAAATAAAAGCAAAAAGCAAAACCAAACAAAAGTAATAAATCACTAAAAGGGAGGGGTGCACACAAAATATCACTATCCCAGCTGTTTAAAATTCAAAAGAGGAAGAAATTTTAAAATGGTTAGGTGATAGAGAGGACATGGAAAAGAAAGCATAGTGACTCACTTCCTCTGCTCACATGTAGAATCCAAAACAAATAAAGCAAATGGAGGGTATACTTCCGTTTCTTTCATAAATCTTTTCTCGGATGTTTATAAAACCTGTGGGGGATACAGTCACCAATACAAATACAGGGCTGTTAACAACTAAGACTTTCCTAAATCTTCCCCAAGGCCTGAGATTTATCTGATTATTCACCTATTTGAAAGCCTAGTCTTGATATGTGCATTGTTAAAGTGGGCAGCCTCTCAGCTGGTACCCAGTGATGCCCAGTTCCTAAGGCTGCCTCAGTTGGGTAATGGTTTGTTTCTCCTTGAAAGTGAGCAGAACTTACTGACTTACATCAAATCAGTGCAATATGGTGGGGAGAGGAATGATGTCACTTTAAAGACTAGGCTTGAAGGGGCTGTGGAGCTGGCTCAGCCGTGAAGAACTCTGGCTGCTCTTCCTGAGGACCCAGGGTTCAGTTCACAGCACCCACATGGTAGCACACAACTCTTTGTAACTCTAGTCCCAGAAAAGAATCAGGCACCCTCTTCTGCTTTCTGAGGGTACTGCACGCATATGGTCCACAAGCATACCCATACATATAAAATCAAAATAAAGTTTTTTTGTTGTTTTGTGTTGTTTCGTTGTTTTTTTAATGTGACTTCCTTCTTAGGCACCTTCTCAGGAGAAGTCAGCTACTACTTCATAACACAGGCCTGTGGTGAAGCCCCCGTGACTATGTGTATAAACAGATCTCCCCTTCCCTCACCATGAATCATCACATGACCTAGCTGCCACTTCACTGCCCGGAAGCTATACTCCAAGCCTGTAGAAGCCTCAAATATCCAAGTGTTTGTTGTTGATTGGAGTCTCCATGTTTTGAGGTGATCCATAGCACATCAATAGCCTACAAATGCAATCTCAAGACTGGTGTCACTCATGTACACTGGAAGAGCATGAGGCGCATTAGCATAACATACATTTAGGGATCCCCTTCCTTGTCCTTTAGAGAAAAACTTCCTGTCGGGGAGAGGAGGCCCCAATAGGGAAAGGAGGGAAAGTGAGCAGAAAATGAAGCAGCTCTTAGAGAAAGCAGAGGCAAGAGGAACACATTGGAGGGGGCCAAGATGGAGATGCCTGGAATGCCAGCGTTGGCAGCTGAGCGCAGCTATGGCCAAAGCTAATACAGAATGATTCCAAATTAGAGCAACAGTGGATGACAGTCTTTGGTTTACTTACTTGTGCAATTAAAGTTTTAAGAGCCAGTAAGCGCCCCTGGGCTGCAGCCTCGTGGAGTGGGGATCGGTCAGCCCAGCAGTCTGAAACACAAATCAAGTTCCTAGTCAAGGTCAGGAGACTTCTTCCTGCAGCTGTTCATGCTTCCCACCCACCATGGGCCTTGAGGCAAGAGAAGAAACCACCCACCACGCATCAGGCCTTGCTGGATACGGGGAGCTGGGTGGACACAGTGGCTCATGCTGCCTTTCCATGGGCAGTTTTAACAAGGAATACACTTTTATTTTCAGATAAACAAAGCCAAGAGCTTCTTCCTGATAACTGTAAGGTCGAGTAAAGTACCAAATGGACCAATTATTAGTTTTTGTATTTCCCATAACTTCACCTCAGTTCCATTCATACCCAAAGTATTACAAAGTAAATCCAAAGATATATGAAAAGAGAGGGTTGTAATATGACTCAGTGGAAGAACACTCGGCAAAGCCTTCAGTTAGAAAGAGAAAAAGAAAGGAGGGGGAAGAAAGAGGGCAGAAGGAAGGAAGGAAGAGAAAGGTGGGAGGATGGAATGGAGAAAGGAAGGAAATGTTTTCCTGAATTGCTGAGGCAATTTTCTCTGATTCTTTTGATAGAATATCTATGTATTTTAATGTAAAATATCCTTTTCAGATGATATGATCCCCTGCCCCCAAATTTTACCCTAGAAAACTGTGCACATGGGGCTGGTAGAGCCAGGCTTCCTGGGCTCAGGTCCTACTTGGACAACTCTTTGCACAGCAGCGTGTTTCCAGAAGCATTTGAATCTCACTTTCCTTATCTGTAAACCAGTGATACAGTAATCAATTTGTCAGGGCTCTCAGAAGGCCAATCAAGTATATTCATAGAGTCAGGTACTCGAGGCCATTCATGATCGATTAATAAGTAGATATTGCAGGGCAGGTCTCTAAGGGTCAGGCTCCAAACTGTTTTATTCACTTTCCTGTAATTATTTCTCTGCCACTAAGACTGACCAGCTTCAATGGGCATTTGAGCAGTAACCATATATGAAAATTTCCAAAGGACAATCATCTGTTTTGAAAGCAGGCCTACTCCAGTTAGCAAGATCTGTGGTTTTATAAGCCTGACTATCCGCTTTCCATACTGAATAGAATGCAATAGACCTCGGCTTTCTTTAATGCAAAGGGACATTCTGAGCAATGTCTTCTAAGTGATCCCGATGGTGGCCAGAGTTCAGGTTTCCCATTATCCACAAACTTGGTAAAAACAAAATCCCACCAGAAATGGAAGTGTGTAGATTTGAAATACTTGAGCAATTGTTATGAAAATGTGATTTTCAAAATATGTAGATATAAAAGAAAATTTAGACAGGCAGTGTAATTGTGCCCTGAGAATATCTAAACCAGAGCCCCTTGAAGAAATAGCTGACTCCAGGCTAAAAAGGTGTGAGGTAGGTGTGTGTGTGTGTGTGTGTGTGTGTGTGTGTGTGTGTGTGTGTCCGTATGTCTGTGTCCTTTAACAGAAAGGAGGGAAGGACAGGGAAAGACAAAATATTGAAAAGGTCAAGGATGACTCAGAGGCTTCTTCTAGTCAAATATGGGACAGCTTGCACATCAAAATAAGCAATAAAAATGCATGCTATCAAAATAGTCCTTGCTGATATATGTAATACATCAACATGGATAAAGTGCTTCTTCCTAAATGACACTGAAAAAAATGTAGAAATAACAGGATCAGGTTCAAATTATCACTATATTAATTATAAAGGGAATGTGCATAATTTTATACTAGAAAATGTAGAAACAATCTTGATCTGCCAAGGTCTTAAAAAAAAGAAAACACACACACACACACACACACACACACACACACACACTGACATCATGGGCCATCTGGTTGAATGCAGTGAGTCACAACGTATGTCATGAGAGGAAACATGGTGTGAAGAACACACTATATTCCTGCCGGTGTTATTCATGCCCCCCAAACCATAACTTAACTCTTAGCAGCAAACCCTGCAGCAGCTCACACAGAGGGGCAGTCTATAAATGAATTTGCCTGGAGCCAGTTGCAGGAGAAATAAGGAACTTTGCAAGAAGGTGAGTGTGGAAGGCAAGGCACAACATCTGTACGTGCTCTTTGGTCTTGGGTGGGACTCCTTTGCTTGGAAAGATATTATTGGAGCAGTTAGCTGAAAATGAATAGAGGCCTTTGGCAAAAGACTGGAAATTCTTTGTACAGCTCTTGTAGCTTCTCTGTTAAAACTAAATCCAGAAAATACTTTTTAACCAGGAGAAAAATAAACAAATATATTAACGAATGGCTTGCCATCTCATACTCCTGCTTTGACTATGAAATGCTCTTATAGTAGAGAAAAAAATATGAAAGGATTTTATATAACAAACTTGCTATGTTTTATTTCCATTGCTATCTGCATTGGTTCAAAGCTGGTGACTCTGACAGTTTACTTAAATGGAAGTGTTTCGTGTTTCTCACTATGCCACTCTTTCCCCTCAGCATCTCCAGGGCACAACTAAACTTGAGGTGAACTGTCTTTGCAGAAGAAGGGGACCTTTGTAAGGTTAAAAGTGTAAGAGAACCAGTCAAGTTGGGGAGAAGTAAATTGGGAAAATTTACATCATGTTGTTTTTTAAGGATACCCAAATTATCACATTTAGACAAGTTTCACCAAGAGCAAAATATAAATACCCTGTAGCAAAGTGGAGCCCAAAGCACTCCATACCAGTAAAACAGAAGAAAAATTGTAATAATGGCTATAAAAGGGAGAATGAACATTTAAGTCAGATTAACCAATACATTTTTAATTTGTTTTACATATAATTTACATCTTGTGGACCTTGCTTGGACTAGCCACAGTGACAATGAAAAGTGAATTCCAAGACATTGCTCATTTAGCATTCTGTTCTGTACCCTTGTTTTCATTTATTGAATGCTGTAGCGTTTCATACCATGTCTGAATATAATTACAGGCTGCAAATCAATTCTAGTGATAAAAAGGTTAACTTAGAGAACAAAGCCCAGCTGGGGAGCAGAATGTTTCTGAGTCTCCTTGAACATCTCTTTGCACTTCACCTTTAGGTTCCTTCTCATTCATACTCAGTCCTTGGCAGGTAAGATTCAGCCATGTTGGGCATGAACACAGACTCTGGAGGTGTTCAGTACAGTCTTTACCCACACTAGCAGTGCAGCAGCCTGAACACCAGAAGCAGCAAATCTTCAGCGTGACTTGGGCATTCTGTTCTTCTAATGATAGCTACTCAGCCCCAGGTGCCTGAAGAACTACAGGTTAAGCATTTCTACTCTGGAGATCAAAATTTTAGAAAAAACATTTTAGAACTCTCCAAAATCCAAAACTTCTAGAGTACTGACACAATAGTGCCCACACATAGAAATTCCATCCCATGAAACTCAGATTCATGCCCCCAAATTATTTTAAATATTACACGAAATTTCATGAATGGATTTAGTATTTAAGCTAAGGTCCCCTCCCCCCAAGACATCAAATATTCTGAACTCTGCGAGAGAGAAAAAAAATCTGAAATCTAAAACATCTGGTTCCAAGCATTTCATATAAGGGAGTCTCAACCTGTAGAGGTAACTTGTTCATACATAAAAACAAGGCATAAGCAGCCACTGAGTCCTAAAAGAATTAGCTTGGGATAGCAACATAACTGCATTTGTAATCCTTAAAACTCACCTCTGGGCAGGCTCTGATGATAACTTTCCCTGTGAGCTGCAAGACCTTGAGCACAGTCCTTAGCCAATTACAGACTTTCTAATAACTTTCCATTATTTATCAGTCCCATTAGACCCAAACCCTAGGCAGTGCTTGGATAAATCACACAAGACTAACGTTGAGTGAAAACAGCCCTAAACAAAGAGGTATGCACTGTGGGGGTTCTGTTTCTGTCAAGGAAAGAAGGAAGGCATACTCACCTTGGGTGTTAGGAGTCAAAAGCAAACTGAGGAGGGATGGGGGCTGACGGGAACTAGGCATGGTAGGAGCCATACTGACAGTAGTCGCTCCCGCTTTGGTTGCTGGCCCTGTTTGTGTTCACTGAGCCCTTGTAGACCTCTCTGTACTGAAGTCTTTAAAATGACTCCACCCACACCTAAACTCGTACTCCGCATCTCTCCCCACTCCCAGCAGAGAACATGGATCTCTCTGGTCCACCAAGCAGCTAGAGGTAGGTCCAAGGGACAGCTTGTTCTTTACGTGCCTCCCACCTCTTTCTTCGAGGTGCCAGTTTCTTTGGTGCTTTGAGGAGGAAAAGAAGAAAAGGGGACAGGGAAGATGACTCCCAGTTACCTAGAAGAGGCAGGCAGTCCCACTCAGCATGCCACAGGATCAGCTAGCATTCGTAGTACTCCTACCCACACTGTTGAAACGAACATTAGGATACCAAGATTGGTTTTCTAAAAATTGGATTTGGTACACTTTGGCCAAACTGAGGAAAGGGGAAAAAAACCTCCTGATTTCATTTGACTTTCCCTGTAACCATCTTACAACTTATAAGAAAGGATGAGACAATAGTCAGGGAGCGTGAACATTTAGCTGTGGTTAAGAGCTGATTTAGCTGTGGTTAAGAGCTGCATGCAATCTCCTCCCAGATGAGCTCTTGCCTTTCTGATGCCAAAGTAACTATTGAAAGTCCCTCCACAGTAACTATGGGATTTCTTAGGTGTGTGTGTGGCGGGGCGGCGGGAGTAGGGGGACTTTCAGTGTCATGAGCTCTACTGATAAATCCTACAGATTCCTCTCAGCATGTGACCCCTGCTAGTCAGCTGCTTGCTTACCCATTGACAGTTGCTTACCGCTTGAGTCTCTTTATCAATGCAATATCCTTAGATGCCCCCCCCAACTAAGATAGAAACTGGTACTTTCCTTGGGTTTCTTCCTCACTTCATCTCTGCTTTGCAACCCTGTCTCCATGCTCCACCCCCAGGTTGCATAGCATCACAGGACAATTCACTCAGGCTCCTGCCCAAGAAGAATCTTTCCCTTATCTGTCCCTTGCCTAAAGCCCCATGACCTCCATGGGAGAAGGGAAACTTGCTTTATGCATAAGAACACCCCTGAAATGAATGACAACCATTTTGTTCCTTAAAGGTTTCATTGCTAGTAAGCCTTAGAAATAAGACCAAAAGCCAGGCTTAGGGATTTAGGACCTTGCTCTGTTTTTTAAGAACTATTGGTCTCTAAATGCAACCTATCCTTGTGCTCCATTCACTTGTATTGGGAGGCTTTGTCATCAGGTTATTCTGACTGAGAGTGTGAAAGGGGTGCTGGGGATGTAGGTAGCTAAGTTGTTAAAGTTCTGGCCTAGCACACACCAGAGCCCTGGCATTGTATAACCAGGGGAGGTGTAGCATGCTGCACTCTAGAGAAGGAGGCCTAAGGAAGGATCAGAAGTTCAAGGCCATCCTAGGCTACACAGAGAGTTTGAAGACAGCCTCAGACTGAGACCACCTCAAGGGGAAAAGGTTTGAGATGAGCATGATAGTGTACACATGTATTAACCCAGCACTCAGGAAGCTAGCAGATCTCTGTGAGTTCAAGACCAGCCTGGCCTATATGGTAAGTTTCAAGCCAGCCAGAGCTGCATAGTGAGACCCTGGAAAAAAAAATGTGCCATAAATTGTTTGTATTCCCAACTGGAATCAGTATTACTCTCCAGGGTAACCTTTTCTGTCCCATTGTTGATGACTACCCCCTACAAAGCACCTGGAAGGTTTTCACACAGCTATGTTCCTGAATGTACCACAGTGAAGATCACTTTGATTGCATTCTTCTCAAGACAGCATTTCATATCATTCTTAGTTGCAAATTGGAGTAAATCATAAGAAATTAAGGTTTAAAGTTATTTGGCAGATGAGGAGTTTTTCCATTGTTCTTAGTAAATATGTAACCAAGTTCTCACAGTACATGCATACTTACATAGGACTCAATCAGTTCTTTCCAAGATACTCTATTTTTACTTCCTTGGCACCCTGCCTGGGTCACAGCGCTGCAAATATATTATGAATATAGTTTACAAATATGATCACGCCTGATGAGGTGTAGAGAAAATGTTCAAGTGTGTTTTCACTTCTCCCTTTGCATCTTCTTTCAAACTATGATTTGTAGCTCTGGTTCTCAGAGTCTTTGAATAAAATTCATGATAATAATAATAATGTCCAATCAGATAGAATATGTTTAAGTTCCAAGAATTCAAAATAAAAGCCAATGACTCTTTTACATTTTTTTCAACAACATTTTCAACAACAATGGGGCCTCGTTGGGAAAAACATATTATAATGAAAATTCTGATACCTAAAATATTATAATGGAGTTAAATGAATATTCACTAGAACATCCAGTTCTGATCAGAAGATGAAGTTTGGTCAGTGACCTGTATTAAGAAGTCTCCTTTGAACCCATTAGGGGACAGAAAGCTGAGCTAGCTACAGGTAACATGTGGAGACAGAAACTCTGCCAGGAACTCGTTGTCCCTACTTGGAAACAGTCAGCAGGCACCTGAGATATGAACCACTCAGAGGGCAGTTAGGTCAGGGTTTAAGGAAATAAAGAGGGTACTAAATAAGGCAAAAGGCTAGGTAGTTGCTAGGACAAAAAAAATGCAACAAAGGTAAGAATACAGAAGTGCAATGGAGAGGAGTCAGGGAGGACTCAGGCCCTCTGGAACAAAAACTAATGATTTTGAATGTAGCACTTGGAAAATGAACTAATGTTTTTGCATTCCCTTAAAATTGTTTCTGTTTTTCTTTTTGAAAGTTCTATAATCTCATATCTACAACTATAAAATGTTCCAACTTCTAAATCTCCCACCCAATTTTATGGCTACAGCTTTGGTAGTAAACATGGCCAGGATTCCGGTTAAGCGATTGCTCCCTTTCATTTGTTTTCATTTGTTGCGAGTGTTTGCATATTACAAGAACTGAGCAATTCTGCCTTGAACTGAGAGTCTTTCTATGTCAACTCACTAGCTTACTATCAAATATTTTCCAAACAAACCTTTGTCTAATAAATGAACCACAAAGATGATATCTAGTTTGAGAATAACATTGCCACAAAAATTTTTTACTTTTTTTCAACAGTGTTTCAATAGGTAGCCATGGCTGTCCTAGAACTCGCTGTGAGACTAGGCTGGCCTCCCACTCACAGAGATCTACCTGCTTCTGCCTCCTAAGTGCTGCAATTAAAGGCGTGCACCACTATTCCTAGTTCAAAAAATCCTGCTGCTGCTTTACATATGTAACTATAATGACAAAAGAAAAAAAACTGTTAGAATCATGCAAAAGGAAAAAAAAGCCCTACTGTTTTGGACATGTAACTGCCAGTTTATTATAGAAAGATATCAAATCTGAGTGTACTATCATACATGTGAGATGTATAAGGACACGAATAAACATAGGCAAATGCATACATACATATATACATATATGTATACGCACACAAACAGACACAGGAAATAAATAAACTAGACTTACCTGCATTAGCCTCAGCACCACCTATTTTTAACAGTATCTGAAAATAGGTGCCATAGCAGCAGGCTGAACAAGATGGCTGCTCAACAGAGTCAATCAGTCTCTTAAGGAGATTTGAAGTTTGGCTCCAGATTAAAATCCAAAGCATGCTTACACAGGTTCTGAGTCCTCTAACACCCTCAGAAGTACACTTCAGTAAGGACTACAATGACAGGAGTCATTTACAGGAATAATTGGAGAAAAACTTTCACACTCTGCTGATTCAGTCCTGTCAGATCTTGCCTAATTCAAATCACAAGGATGACATATCTAACAGAATATCAAATGCTAGCAAGTCCCTGTCCACATTTATAAGTCAGAAATACCTTCCTAGATCACCCTTAATTTGAAACGAAAGAGAAACATTAATGTTTTGCCACCAAAGTTACATACCTCCCTGAAATGCGTGACAGATATAATCCCCAAAAGAAATCTCTTTCCACAGTCCAGGCCTACTGACACTGTCTTCCTCAGCTAGGTGAAGCATGCCGATGCTTTGTCTTAGAGTTCTTGTTTCTTTATGTAAGATGCCTAGCGTTTTCCAAGTTGTCTACTGCATTGAAATCACAAAGCATGTCTATTTTGAAAGATAATCCTGGATGCAAATTGAAACAGACACCAACTAAAGTATGATGCAATCCAGGAACTCCTGTGAACACTAAAAATACATACAGCAGCTCTGAACGGTGTTTATGAATCTCATCCTCATGGCCATAGTCCTCCTCCATAAAGGGGCAACCCCAGCAATGACGCATATCTGCTTCAGTTACTTTTGCAGTTTCTCACCACAATTAAGGTGAATTGTTTCTGGAAAGGAATGTAGATCAGCCCCAACAAGACAAGACTAAGATGTTTTCTGTTTTACCAAAAATCTTAGCAATTTCTTTTGTGATAATAACCTTCACTTTGGTGATTGCTGTAGAGCCAACAGTGCACAAATAGGTTTAGTGAAGTTTTGCTGTCAATCAACTCCATTTGTAAGGGACAGCACAAGCTATATACAAACAGCATGCCACACTGACTGCTTTTCAGTCAAATTAATTGGTCATTTAATTTCCCAAGGAAATTTAGTCTTATTATAATGCTCTTTCTTGTTAGTTTGACTGAAAGTATTGATGAAAAATAATGCTATGTAAGAACTCTTTTGGTTAGTGGAAAGTGTCTCAATAGCTTTTATAACAAACTATTCTGTTTACTTCTTAAATAATAATTGTGACTAGATCCACCAACTTGCAAGACAATAAAGCTGAATATCCTTCAGAACTTGGTGCAGGCAACATCATTTGCCACTTCAAGTGACAGATACACTTTAAAACTACACACAGCACAAATGGACAAGGAAAGCTTACCTTCCAGAAACACTATTCATCTGAATTTTCAAAGAGGAATTTTTGAGGTGTTGGGAATAAATTCAAGTATTTTTTTTTTACCTGACAGTCCACCATAGATCTCTTCTGCTATCCTGGCTGCCTCTTTTCTGTTTCCTTTGACAATGTAGAAATGGGTTAGGAGAGCCAAGAAAACTTTAATTAAAAGCTTGAAAAAGAAAAACATTGCAAACAGTGTCAGAAAAATGTTTTTAAAGCCATAAAATGCAGGACCATCTTCCATTTTGGCTTCTTCTCAGCATAGGCTCCTAGGGCTGCAAATTTTTACTGAGTTATAATTGGCATCATATGACATCTATTTTAAACCTAGCACTCAGCGCTCCTGTTACCAAGAACTCTGTCTGTAGGTTCTAATCTAACTCTGTTGTGGAGACTGGGTGTGTTGGTATTTGTGGCAATGTTAAACAACTTCCTTCTAAAAAGAAACACTCAGTGCTGGCCTGGAGAGATGGCTCAGCGATAAAGAGCACTGGATTCGACTCCAGCACATGGCCACTCAAGAGAGAAACCCAGTTGCAGTGGACCCAATTGTCTCTTCTGGCCTCTCTAGGCACCAGGCATGCACACGGTACACATATAGACATGGAGGTAAAGCACCCACACATGTAAAATAAATAATAAAGTAAAAATGCTAAAAGTACTTGGTGTTCACAACCTACATTGAATTTGATCAAAACACATTAGATGCACTTATAGAAGTCTCAAACAAGAAAAAAGAAAGGACTTCCTATCCTAATCTCACTTCCACATTCCTTTTAAACCCTTATTTTTGATGTAGTGTGTTGGAACATGGGATTGGAAAGATAAAAGGATCTTCTGCATTCCTATAGTAACAAAGCAATACAAGAAAGTGGGAATATACCATACACTGTGTTCATCATAAAAAATACTGTTCGTGGGGGTACTTCACTTGCTTTTCCCATGGAGGGTTACAAAGGATTAATCCCAAATCTTAACTATGACTAGTCAATAAAAAAAAGACTCTTGGCTTTATAAAATCTGAATGCATTTTTCTCCAAATTAAAAGTTTGAATGTGACTGAAGTACTCAAATGATTCTGGTGACAGGTACTGGCACCTGTGACAAGTTCTCTCAGGACAGTTCTTTGTTTTTCTCAGTGTGATATCTTTATTTTCTGCTCCCAAAGTGTACAGTGCCTTCAGCAATAGGGTCTTATCATCCAGTTCTGGTAGACAACCAAGTGGATTGCCAATAGCCTATATTGCCTTGTGGGCCTCTGGGGGTTTTGGTTTGTTTTTCCTTACACAATTTCCTCTCCTCTCCTTCTGTTCTCTCTCCCCCCCAACTCCCTTCTACATCTCCCCCCATCCACTCTTCCTCCATTTCCATTCATAAGGGGTAAGGCCTTCCATGGGAGTCAACAAAGGGTAACATATCAAGTTGAGGCAGGGCCAAGCTTCTTCCTTGATCATTCATTTCTGTTTGAAGCTCCACTGAAGATGGCATCCCCTGGAGGATGTGGCCCATCCTTGATCATTGAAGTGTGATAACAAAATGGATGAATGCCATGTCCTAATTTCCAGGAGAAGTCACCATAGATTCCATGACTCACTATCTTCCTTAGCTGGGCAGTGTTCTCTTATCAGCTGGCCAATACAAGTAAAACTGATTTGTTTCTAGTCTCCCTCACTAATATAAGTCTTCTTTTCTTCCTGTTTATATGAGGTTTCTCTACATTTCTAAAATCTACTGAAAGTGCAAGTGTATACATATGTATACATATACATATATTATGTATATGGGATTTATTAGAATAACTTATAGACTGTGGTCCAGTTAGTCTGTCTACCAATGGAAGGTCCAAGAATACAGTTGCTTTTCAGCTGATGAGGCTGGACGTGTCAGCTGGTCTTCAATAAACACCAGAATCCTGAAGAAGTAGGCTCCATTGCCAGTGAAGGAATGAACTTGCCAGCAAGAGGGATGGCAAGCAGGGAAAGAAGAATCTTCCTTCTTCCATGCCCTTTACATAGGCTGCCAGCAGAAGGTGTCCCCCATTATAGGTGAATCTTCCCACCTCAAAGACCTGGATTAGATGTAGGTCTTCTCCATTCAAATGATTTAAGAAAAGAAAATCCCTCCCAGATGTGACCAGCTGCTTGGGTAATTCCAGATGTAACTAAGCTGGCAATCAAGGATAGCCCTCTCAGAAACCTAAAGTACAATTTTAAGAGTAGAAATTTGGGGGCTTTTAAAAATGCTTTTATGTATATGAGTATATTGCCTTTATGAGTGCCTGGTGAGTGTGGAAGTGAAAAGTGGGTGTGGGATCCTCCAACTGTAGTTACTAATGTCTCTGTCTTATCGGCCGAGCCGTCTCTCTAGCCCCAGGAGCAGTTTTTTCATATAAAATATGAGTTTTCCAGCAAACTAGAATAACTACCTCTATAATAACTGATACAGTCAACTTTTCTGTTTTTTGTTTGTTTGAGACAGGGTTTCTCTGTAATGGCTCTGGACCAAGCTGGCAGAGATCTCCCTTGAGTGCTGGGATAAAAGGCATGCACCACCATGCCCAGAGTAAAGTCTCCAAATATTTTAAAGGTATCTCCCCAGGTACAAGACTGTCCTCCACCTCCTAGCTGATCCCCACTGAGTCATAGCTTAATATATACAATTAAGAACAAAATTAACTTCCCTAGGTACTGTAAAATACAAATTCTATGTAGAAGGTTAATTTGTGTGGTTCCATATTTAAAAATCCATCCAGAGGCCGAGAAGTTAGCTCAGTTAGTAAGGTGCTTGTCTTACAAGAATGAGGATCTCAGTTCTATCTCCAGAAACCATGTTAAAACATGCCATGTCCTTCTAATCCCAGCATTGGGAAGCAGGAACAGGCAGATAGATGTCTGTTAACTTAGTCTGTTTGGTGATTTCCAGCTCAGCAAGAAACACCTGTCTAGAAAAGGAGATAGGTGAGTGGCAGTAGAGTGCCTGACTCCAAACAGGACATCTATACCACCACCCCAAGGTTTAGGGAACATGAAAGAAGAGGAGCCGGAAAGAATGGAAGCGTTGCAGGATGGGAGGTATACTGCAAAGAAATGTATTCTGGATATGACCACTTCTCTTACAAACTCACCACAGTTGTGGTTACCTGTACAAAATGGAGGCCATCACCATTCCATTCCTTCACCTAGGTGGGAGGGGCTCAGAGGATGGACATCCCACCTGAGGAACTATTGGCAGTCAATGGTTGTTGGGGGAAGGATGCCATTTTGTTGAGTGGTGTAGCCACTGATATGTTGCCTGTGTGCCAATAAATAATCTCCTACACACACTCTTACAAACAAATCTCATTGAACTCAGAAAAAAGAGGAGGAAGACTTAGCAAGGAGGCTTTCAATGGGGAAGGAGGGGAAATGAGAGGGTAATCAGGAGGGGCATGAAAAGAACCAAAATCCATTATATAGATGTATGAAAGTCAAATAAAAATACCATTTTAAAAATTCTCCTAAATTCCATTTGTCAAAGAATCCATGACATAATAAAATAGTCTATTCTCCTTTTGTAAGTGGATGTTTGTGGAATGACACTAGACACTGCCAACCTCTACAGATACATGCACACAAGTATGCAATTGCATCCATCCACCCCACCCAATCCAGCCACAGTATAATCTCATTTTAGATCAAGCAACCTGGGAGCTGGAAAGCTGGCTAAATGGTTAAGAGGACTGGCTACTCTTGCAGAGAACCTGAGTTCAGTTCCCAGAACCCATACAGAGCTTATAACCATCTAAGACTCCAGTTCCAGGAGATCAAACACCCTCTTCTGACCTCCCTGAACACTATGCATATATGCAAGTGTTGCACAGACATACATGTAGACAAAACAGCCATACCCACAAAATTTTAGAATTAAAGAAAAAACGTTGTAAGAAGATCAAACCACCTTCTTTTGTGAGACAAATCTGAACATGAATAAAAATAATTGCTTATTCCTAACCTAAAGAGTGGGAAATGATAAGCTCGGTAAACAAAGTAAAAAAATCAAATATCTCTTAAAACAGCTGGCAACATACAAAGTATAATTACGTAGTTTACACACACAATAGTGTGTGGATGTATTCATGTGCCTTCTGTGATAGTAGTGAAAAACAAGGGCTTATTGGAATCAGGAAACAAAGGTACAATTGAACTTGCTATTTCAAGAATACAAAAGAGCATATATTCTAGGAATAAAAGATGACAGAGTGGTGCATCAGACAAAGGATACTTCCTGTTTTACTAATAGACCAAGCAACACATTAGATCTACTCAGAGGAGGAGGGGGTGTCCCACAAATCAGTAACATCCTGTCCACAAAATAAGACAAACTGAGGATACTACTAAAACATCATTCTCGTCTTTATTATTGGACATGAGCATGTTTTAACAGACCGGCTTTATGTGTGGGACTGTAGCATCAAAAGAATGCAGTGCCTTTTTGGCAAATTCCTCATCCATGTTAATTTTGTTTTTAAATAATTATGAGTAGCAGGGTGAAATACTGTTTCCACATGTGACCAGTGCAACAATTACAGTTATAATTAAGGTATCCAGGAAGCCTGAAACTCATTTCTGTCAAACAAATAAGTTTATTTTCACTTATTCAAAATAGAGAAATATAATTTTAATTCATAAATTACACATTTACACACAAGAGCAAATTAATTCTCAATTCCATTTTTATCTTAAATAAAGAACAATCGAAGCATTCAATAACAATTTTGGCAAAAACTAGAAGCAAACATATAAGAAAAATGGTAGTATAAAATAAATAAAGCCAAGTGTTCCACATATCTGTTTACCAGAATATTGGCACTGTGTGCTATCTGTACGCCTGTCTCCATGCATAAAATTTCAAAGACTGAACAGCTGGGACCAGGTCATTTTTCCCCACTAAAAGAAGCCCTAACTTTTTATTTTAAAAATTACTCTCTAGAATTTCTGTTTTCATATAAACAAAACATACATATATTTCTTTAAATCAGTGGCAATCAGTTATTAGGCATATTAAGATACTCTTTAAAAAGTCTTACAAATGTCATCATTAAAAAATTCAGTACAGAATTACAATACTGATAAAATTGAACACCCACAAGTGCCTTGCTGCTTGTTTCGGTCCTTTTCCCACAAAAACCCATGCAAAAGAGTTCAGTGGATTAATAATACATATCACACGTAATTTGGGATTAAAGAACCCATGGCTCTGGATGATCAAGACTTCCACCCACAAAGAGGCTGTGTGCTCTGACACCTTTCAGACTTGATACTCTACAAACCATTCTGGAGGAAAACCTTTCCATACACTGGCAATACTTATCAGAAATCAGCTAGGCCATAGGAATGAGGAGGGACTTCCACACAGAAGACAGGATAGCAGCTGGTTTTGAGATGGCACACCTTTTCTGTTCTACTCAGAAACAACAAAGGTGTTTACCAGGACTAAACTGGGCGCTACAAAAGCAGAGGGCTGGCCTGCACTAGTTATCAACAGTGGTATCGGTCCATAGAACTTAAAAAGCAACATTTCTACACACAGACACACACAGAGACAGACACAGAGATAGACAGACAGACAGAGAGAGAGAGAGAGAGAGAGAGAGAGGGAGGGAGGGAGGGAGGGAGAGGGAAAAGGGCTCTTTCTAGGAGAATGCATAAAACAGGTTCAGAGAGGTACTTGGAGTATGCCAGTGATGATTTTCTGACATTCAGTAGCTTGAGCATTTTGGCATGTTTGCTGTTTTACCGCTTCTTGTTCACTAGTCCTTAGTCTCAGCAAGCATCTAGTTCAACTTTCATACACAGCAGGTGCAAACATGCTGGCAATCAACAGTCTTGCTCAAGAAATCAGTTTAGATGTAATGCTTGAGTGGACCCAGTAAGTATCCAGAACATGACTTCAATGTCCAATGAAGGATACATGCATTTGACTTAAAACAGTTCACTAACTGTTGTACCTCCCTAAAGAAAGCTTGTAAACATCTGGTAAATGTGAATTAATGGTATTATGTTAAAAACTGGCCAAAACAGATCCAGAAACATTTGGCCTTTCAGCACCCAAGGCTCCCAAAATATAATGTTAAAACATCTCTGCTAGAGGGATCTCAGTAATCTGAAAAATGTCATACCTGAGTGGCTAAACCATTCTCCCCCAAATTTTTAAGAAGTGCAAAGAGTTTCCACACTCAGGAATTGCATAAGTGTTTATCTTTCTTCAAGAAACAAAAGTAGTGAATGATATAGAGGTAGCATAATTTACTAAACCAACTCTGAAACCCCAAAACAAAAGAAAAAGGTAATTTTCAAATGCTAACAGGAGTACTGCAAGTGTCTAGGACTTGTGGACTTGGGCTTACTTCTACCTGCTTTTGGATACCTTGGCATTCTCATCACTTTTCTTATCATGGGGATATTGACGAGTCCAGGCTCCCCTTGGCCCAGTAGCATCTACTGCAACATCAATGATAGAGTCTGGAGTCATCCATTGCAGGAAAAGGAGGAAGAGATAGCTGATCACTGCCAACAAAGCAAAAATGTAGCCTGTCACTGGGCCACAATGAGAGATAAGCCTGTTCAATCTCTTGTGCATTGGCAACACAGTTTCCTTCGACACACGCTCGTATACCTGCAAGAGAGAAGGTGACACTGAGCACTTGAGCCACCATATGCCTGCTACAAAGGGTGATGACCCATGATCTGTACTGACAAGGAGCATCTGGCAAATGTGTTAAGAGAATCACCCATGTTTGTTGTCATTTAGTATTGTGCTTACCACTGACTTAATTCTGGGCTAAACAGTGAGTGACACAGAGAACAGGTGACAGTCATCTGACTACTGGAATACCCAAGTACTATAGGGTCTTCGGCAGGCACACTGTTGAAACGAGCCAATGCCTTGAGTGAAGAAAGCTCTTACTAATGCCTAGCAGAGGGCACACACAGACGACTGCAGACGGATGGAGACACTACAGAGATACGGCTTCTATGTAGCAAGTAAAGCAGGAAGAAGACAGAGTAGATGCTGAGTGGCAGAGTAGGAAAAAACAATGGTAAGGAAAACAAAAAGGGCTGTGCTAAGAACTGGGTATTGATGCCTGGCTTTGTAAGCCACTGCTGATCCTACATCCTGAAAATACTAGACATGTAAACTTGTCTCCTTGGGAATTGGGGAAAGTCACAATGGACAAGGCAGCTCTACTGAAGGTGGGTAGCCTTAGAAAGACATGATGCACGTTCATCTAGCTCCTCTACCCTGCAGACAATTTAAGTAAAAAAAAAAAAATTAATCAGAATGATGTTGAGAGACCAA
This sequence comes from Phodopus roborovskii, assembly GCF_943737965.1. NCBI lineage: Eukaryota > Metazoa > Chordata > Mammalia > Rodentia > Cricetidae > Phodopus > Phodopus roborovskii. Next base: position 442,387 of record NW_026125970.1, on the reverse strand, counting down.
GGCTGAGGGATTGCAACAGATAGGCAGGCAGGCAGGCAGAAAGACAAAGACATAAAGTTCTAACTTTTTCTTTGGAGACAGGGTTTTATGTAACCCAGGCAGGTCTCAAACTCATTAGGTAGATGAGGAAATGCTCATTTTGTTACTACTTCCAGAATGCTGGATTACAGGTGTATACCACCATGCCCAACTTGCGAATTTACTTTTCCACCAACATTCTAAGTAACCCAGTCAAATTAAAAAGAGTTGAAAAGGATCAAAATGCCTGTGCCATAAAAGGTAAAAGAACTTGTTCACCTTCACTTGAGGACAATTAATTTATTATCTTAAGTAATAAATAGTTTACAATTATAAAGAGAACATAAATGTTATAAATGAGGATTTACTTTTTTTTCTGTCTGGCTTTTTGAGACAGGGTAGCACAGAACTAGTCTAGATCTCACTGTATCACCCAGGACAGCTTGAAGCATTGTTATTCTCCTACCTCAGACTTCCAAGTGTAAATTACCATGCCTGAATGGATTTTCCCCTTTCCTTATATTTTACTTTTTTTCTGTTGTTTTTGCAAATGTGTACTATAAATATCAGAGGGTATGAAAGAAAAATGTATTTTCTACAGGAAATAAAATATTACGCTTCTCTTCAAAATTAATAAAGACCAGATTTGACTGTGGAAAAAAAAAGAAGAAAAGAGTTCCTGTCTCCATATATTCTCTCTGCCCAGCCATCTCAATTCCTGTCTGTCTGTACAGGCCTCCAGACCTCTATGGTTAACTAGTGGCTAGCTCCACCCTCTGATCTTCAAGCAAGCTTTATTTGTTAGAGTATAAACAAGATATCAATATACATCTCAAGACTGAATTCTTCAGTCTCAGAGCAAATGTGGTATCATTGTTTATCCCGAATCTGCTGTGTAAATGTAGATCCATATAATAACAAAGGGAGACAAATCTGTACAGGAATCAAATGTGTGTAGGGAGGAATTTTCCTCAAAACTAATGCAGGCAGCTGCCTCTGTCTTCTGGGGTGTAGGGCTGACTGTGTGACTGGACTGCTTTGAATTAATCAACCTGTAGAATGTTATCTATAACAAGCAAATTAGAGCTTACAAACATGCTGTTAAAACTCAAGCTAGACCATCAGCTTGTCTTTTAAGAGACAGACTGTCTCTGGTATGGTTCAAGAGCTGAGGTTGTGTGCTATTAATAAAATGCACACCGCATTTCAAAAAAAAGAAAAAAAAAGAAAAAGAACACATGTTTTACTATTACATCAAAGCAAAACTACAAGAAAAATATAAAATGCTAATGAGCACTTTTAACACAGGCAGATAAATTGCCATCACAACTCTTTCTTGAGTTGCTCACTGACAACAGCTCAGACTTTGGAGGTTTGTATGATGACAAAAATCAAATCACAATTTACAGCGGTATGATTCCAAATCAGGGTGGAGTCCAAGATCACCCAAAAAACCTGTCTGGCCAAATATTCCTGCCAACCATAATCCAAACTGAGTATCTGTTCCACAAAGGGCAAGTAAGAATTTAAGGAGTGGTTGGGGAGGTAAAGGGACAGAAGAATGGAGAACGTAGTATGAAGTGGCTAACTACGCAATTGTGACAGGCATCCCCACAGGCAACTGGTACTCAGTCCAACTTCCTAATTTGATATACTTCTTCAGTCAGTTATGTATGTTTCCAATACCTCTTATGTCAATGAGTCAATGAAGCATATAGCATATGTTCATTTTTAGAGATAAGAGATCAAATGAGTGAAACCTTGTATCTCAAACCAAGAAATATTCTCCAGGCTAGAAAACCACTGCTCCACTGTATTAACACCAAAAGCATAAAACCCCAGTATAAACCATGACCCTCTGTGCTCCAATCAGCTGGTTTTCTGGTACAACACTTATTTGTTTGCTTTTTTTTTTTTTTTCCTTTTCTTTTTTTCAAGACAGAGTTTCTCTGTGTAGCCTTGGCTTTCCTGGATCTGTAGATCCGGCTGGCCTCAAACTCAGAGAAATCTACCTGCCTCTGCCTCCCGTGCACTGACACTAAAGACATACACTGCCATTGCCCAGCTGGTGCTGGAGTTTTACATACTAAGAAGGGTAAGTTGTTTTCTTCAGCTTGGCATGTGGTAACATGAGGAATGAGGCAGAAGTAGACAGGGGAGACCTAACAGATGAGACTAAGCAGAATACATATGACAGCATTTTCACAATCACCCTCTCTAAGAGGATGTCATCCCTATAAGTGTCTCCTTGGAAAGTCCCTGTGGCTGCTTTCTTACTGCTGACTGTGTGTTCTTAATTTCAAATATATTTTGAATTCTAATATAGTGTCAATTAACCTATAGTTATGACAATTCTTTCTGGCAGAGTGTAAGTCATCAGGAAAAGCGCGACCTGAGTTCTGGGAAGTATTCTAAACATTCATGATATAGAACAGGCACTGCAAACACCTACCCATTTGCTAACAGGTCCTATTGGCTGCAGCATGACAAATAGTCCCAACATAGTGATTTTACTTCTCTTTTTGCTTCTGACTGCTGCAACTTCTAGAAACTTTTGTGACTTCTTCAGAAAGAGTTGAATGAAACTAGAATGTGTTGTTACTATTTTCAGAGTCCAGGGCAGTGATTTATGTAGAAAACTGCCAAGCATATGCACCAAACCTGAAGTATAAATAATTATTCCTTTTCAATTGGAAGGGCTCATACCCTTAAAAACCAAAACTCAAAAGGCAAGCCTATATGCCAGAGAAGCAAAAAATCAAGGAATTCAATTTTTCTCAACAAGGAACATACTTTTTCAGTTCTCTCTGCGACATTCCTCCAGGTGTAGAAAGACTTCACTACATTGTGGATATTTTCTGGAGCTGGCAATGTCCCCGACTTCACTTGGAAAATAGCTTTTTCCAGGCCTTCACACAAAGATTTGACTGATGGCTCACATAATATAATAAGATTTTCTGGAAGGACTTCAGGAATCCCACCGACCTTTGTGCTGACCACCTTAAAAAGACCAGAGACAGCACATGATTCAATGTAATTTCTCAGGAAAAGCATAAGACCAAGCTTAAAAAAAAATTGGCATGTTCTACAAATACAGAATCCCACAAGAGAAGCCCTTAAAGTGTTTTACCTGCAGACCACAACTGGCGGCTTCCACGATTGCCATGCAGAATGCTTCAGTGAGGGAGGTGTTAAGAAAAATGTGTCCTTGAACTAAGACATTTCTAACATCCTTGTGTTCTAAAGCGCCCAAAAGTTGCACCCTAATTTTTGCAGTGAAAAGGAGAGAAAGGTATATATATATTTATTTAAAAAAAAAAAGAAGTCATGCCACAAAATAAATTTAATCCCTAAGCCAAGTCTCTTATTTGTATTACTCTTACTAGTACTAATGTTTCCTATCTCAGAAGATTAGATATGGTCAAACCCTAATATAATCGAAACACCTTTAGAAACCTGTTGTGTTACAGCTCATACAATGCAGTTTCATCTTCCCAAACTAGTTTGTGTTTAATGAATATTAAGTTTTTGTTTTTTCAAAACAAGGTCTTACTATGTAGTTCTGGCTGTCCACAAACTCACTATGTAGAGCAGGCTGGTCTCAAACTCAGAGATCCACCTGCCTCTGCCTCTCCCTCCCAAGTGCTGGTAATAAAGGCATGAGCCACTATGCCTAGTTAAAGAAAAATATAATAAAATAACCATAATTAAATGTTACAAGTGTCATTTCTATGTGGGAAAATAACCTTTTAAAAATCATCACTTTACATATACACAGACTGTATGTTAAAGAAACTATGGAGCAAAAGATCTGTCTGAACCTGCATGCATACAGCAATTTACATGATTAGATCATGACACTTAAATCATAACATGAGTGAAACCATTTCCAACCAAAGTTCTCCTGCAACCCCCATGCCTCTCATCAAGCCTCTAACTTCTGCCCCCAAATCAATGTTCAGCTAACCAACAAACATTTGTATCCAGTAAGCTTTCTTATTTGATATAAATTCACAAAAAATGCCTTATATTTGTATGCCCCTTATAAATAGAAGCAGGATCACACCTAAGTTGGGCATATGGTCAAAAGCAAACATAAATAACTGCCATTTTCATACCCACAATGCCTTGCAAGCCATTAATACCTGTCATGTAGTTGATATCTTTCCCGTACTTCTTCCAAAATAATTCTCTTTGGTCCCTCTCCTCCAATTAGGAAATTTAATTCTTGATATTTCTGACAGAGTTCAGGTATTATACCACTAAGCAAATCAGTCCCTGAAATTATAAAGTTGAATATTGGAAATATTAATATTTACCATTTAAAAAACACAGAGTCCCTGAGAATCCACTTATTTTAAATATCAACTATAGCTAGCTTCTTTGCAGTAGATAAATCAAGTCTCTTTTCCCAGAAAGGGGGAATCATTTACCAACTGCCATTAGTTCCCAAGTGTTACAACACTTGAAGATACAGGTTCTGACATGCATTGCTAGTGCCACATACTCAAATCATGAGCAATCCAGTTTCAATGTTGTATCCTTTAAGCCATTCACTTGTTCATACTGCCTACTTCAAAAAACGGTGTGTCATAGCTAAAGCTTATTAGCTTTCTCCATAGCACAAAGCTGACCAGAAATCTAGGTCTCACTCCAGTTCTTAACATTGTAAAAAACAGCCCACTCTCTCCTCATGGCCTAATAAATGCAAATACATACATATCTAAAGTCCAAAGTCTCCAGCTATAAAAGTCAACAGGTCTATGAGTCTACTTCCTGTAGCCAGAAAGGGCAAAGCAATAATCTTAGCTCGTGCCTTCACTTTGTTCAGACTGCAGTTTATACAGAGAATTTCAGAATGAACACCAGTGAATGAAGATGGCAAGGCCTTGGCTGTAAGATCATTATAGTCCATAAACCTAAAGCTACATCTCCCTCTTATTTTTTAAAAAAGAAAAAGCTTTCACATAATATGTAAGCATAATCTCAGGAGACATAAAGCAATAGAGGAAGTCACAGCCTACTGGTATGAACAGTAGCTAGCTAAAGCCACAGCAAATCTGACAGTATTTGGGAACTTAGCTCATCAACAATTACAAACCATACATTCAAAAGTAAACATGAAATAACCTACTGAGCTGAGTTTACTCAATTAAAATATGCACACACATAAATTGACATATGCACACAAACTGCATGTTTTCCACCAATCTTCCTCAAAATAGGCAATATCAATTATAAAGCATGATGGGAAAATATAGGTTCATGTGGATTTTCTTTTCTTTTTTGTATAGATTACAAACCCACACCTTCTGTCATATGGCATGAATTAACTGAATAATGATGAATTCCTATAGATTCTCCTTCAGTGTCTTCTTAATCCAGCTAAAAGGAGCAATCAGATGCTGGGTGTGGTTTGTCATTGCCTATCAACACTACCCTAGCAAACACTCAGGCACTGTACAGCTTCTCTCTGCACTCTCAGAATGACTGTCCCGATCCTCTGAAGTAACCATTGGCTACTGTGAGGTTCTGAAGTTGCCTATGTCTCTGTAAGCTGCTCAGAATTCAGCCACTTTGTGCAATCACTAATGGATTTTCAAAATGATTATATACACCAAAAAAATCAATTCAGTTGTAGGTTTCCTGAATGGTGAAGGCTTCCCATTAGCTATCTTTGTTTCGAGTCTATACACATTAACTGGATTGCTGGACAGCCAGGAAATGGCTTAGTACCACTTTACCACTTAACACTTAGCTTCCTACACTTTATCTATTTCCCTCCTTTAAAAGAAAATATTAAGTGTCCATTCTTCACACATAAAAAAAAGATGGAGCAACCATCACAGTTGCTGACAATGGCTACGTTTACTGAACTTACTATATTCACACTCTACTTCCAATGTACTGGGTCATTTAACCCTGACAAGAACCTTATTCAGAAAGAGGCCAGTCAACACCACCAATGCTTTATTATGGTACTCTAGGAATAAAGCAGGTTTTCCCCTCCTTGCTATTAAAAAAAAACAAAAAAACAAAAACCAATAAGCTTATTCTGTCTAGATTCTAAGAAGCCTCTAACACAAAACACAGCCAAGAAAAACACTATCAGTTTATACATTCACATACACAACCCCCCCATTCAAATTGACTTGGAATGTTCAGATCTGTTCCAGAATAACAATGGTAGGGGCAGAGATGGAGACCTTGACTCAAGAGCTGAACTCATCTGTGACCTGTTACTTACTGTGTAACCTTAGGCGAGTTACTTACCCTCTCTGAGAACTGTTTCCTTGTCTGTTACATGCAGGTAACACCTACCCTATAGTTGTTGGGGCAAGTGGGGTCTGTATCATGCACAGGCTTTATCAACTGCAGAATACAAATTTTAAGTTGGCATTACCACTACAGCAAGCAGCTGGAGGTGCCTGCACACATAGAGAACAGGGGAAAACTCTGAGTAGATGGAAAAGAAGGCTCAGAAGCCAGCATTTTCTCCACCAAAGCTGGACAAGGAGAACGTGGTTTTAACTGCTTAATCTAAATCTACTTCAATGGGCCTTAGAAATCTGGTCCACTGAACATCCTTCAAGGAAACTACAGCATTAGGAAGGAATGGACTATAATATAACTACTTACATTTGAGCTATAGACATGGCCATTGCTCCTCATGGTACATTTTGCAGGGTAACTGGCCTATGAAGAAGGTTCAGTATATATCTGCTGAGTTACTTAATGGAAAACAGGAAAAGCCATACTTTGACTCCATTGTAGCCAGTTCTAATGGTTAAAATACTACTACACTTATGATATAAAACAGCACATTTAACCTTTGTATGAACAGTTGTGCAGATCGTCTACCACACATGCCATCACGTTTTCTCATCTATCTCATCAAGGTAAGCTATTTGATTAAAAAATAAGTTGGGCACATTTCTGAAGTTATAATAAATACAACACCAGTATTCCAGCAATGGTGCAGAATACAGAATTCCATTCGCATCATCTTGATGACAAAGTAAGACATGATTTCTTTATCCCAGAAAATGTAATGAGTTCAAGGTTTCTAACCAACCTCCACTAACAGGGGTTGTTCAAAATTACAATCATCATCTATACTGACCACCAACAACTCCCAAATATACTACTACATGACAGGGTATAGCCTATTGGCATTTCTTCATAAATTCATCTTCTGCCTAGTCTCCTCATGACTGGACCGAATAATTTAATTAAGTATCACATAAGCTGACAAGTTTCTACAAAAGCTAAATAGTTTGAAAGAACCAATGAATAAATGTCTGGGAAAAAAAGCCCTTAACAGATGAGGAGTGACCTAAACTGGAGAGTAAAACTGAAAACAAATTTAAAATCCAGCACATTGTTTCAAACATTTTAGTCCTCCTCCTTTAAAGGAAACCCAGAGTGGGCAACGGTATATTCTGTGAAGGCAACTGTCTAAGATGGTACAGCCAGAATCTGTGAGCTGATCCTCAAGTTCTATAGCTATAAACCAAGCTCCCTACAATTTAGCATGTGTGTGAATGCTTTACATTTCAATAGTTAAGGGGTGCATGCAGTATCTATTACTGATTCCCCATAAACTTTCAATGATATTTCTGTCTATTGGACAGCTTTTCAAATAGGAGGCCATTTCTGTGTTAAAAAGCAGGTTGTATCAACTGTGCAATAAACACAAAAGCTATGTGGGGACCATTAGTGCCCCAGAAATGCGAAAAACAGAAACAAGAACAAAATACTCCTGAGGGATAACGGAGGTGGATTATAACCTCAGCAAAGATCTTCATGAGTTGTCTCTGAACCGTCACAAAGTTCCTATTGTGCCATAAACAAATAAAAACTGACACAGAGCTATTAAATGACCCATCTTTGATCAGCAATGAGCCAGGTTCTGAGCCTGGGCCACCTACTCCTTTCTGCATCACTTGAATGCTGATTAGCAATGCCTTGCAGATGACCAGATAAAACCAGCAAGTCACAGGACAGCCATGTGCCCAAAAGACCTACTGATTTTGAACAACATGTACAGATGTACAAAGACAAGACATTACCAACAAAAATAGTCTTTAGGGCATCTCTGAATACCTGCAATTAAGAAACCATTACTTCTGCAATCAAAAAGAAAAGGGCACACAGTGAGCACATGCTGTTCTGACTACCTGTGCAAGGCTACTGAACTTTTACAAAGATCTAACTGATTAGAGAACATCAGACAGATGCTTTTGTTGTTGTTCAGTAACCATTATAACATAAAAAGTTGGGCAGCATTCACAGCCACTCTATACATTTCTCTTCTTAGATGTATAAACTTGATATCCAAATTTCCCTTGCAATAGTTACAAGTCATTATAAAGCCACCGCACAAAATGAAAAGGCAAGCAATCATTACATACAAGTATTGAACAGTTTTCAACAAGGAATAAAAAAAGGTGTCAATGCAAATAGAACTACTATTTCATTACCTTTTCGGTAAACAAGTCTGCTGACAACAACAACCGTTATTAAACTATCATGCCTCCTAAATGGTTCTGGAGTGAAGTCAGTAGGGTCTACAGCGTTAGGAATGACGGACACTATTTCAGGATTCAACGCTGCTCTTAGTACAGTGTTTTCCTTACTAGTGTAAGAGACACAAATGATGTGGTTTGTGTCACAGAGAGACACAGTTAGAAGCTTGTTTGTAAGCACCGAGCTGACATCAGCAAATCCAAAAAGGGAATGGTCCGTGAAGACTGTCTGAAGCCCCATTGTCTTGGCGTGGAAGAGAGCATCATGGGCCATGGCAGAAAAAGAACTGTGGGAATGGATTATGGTAACTCTCTCCCGAACAAATATGTACCTGAGCAATGGCAGACTGTGAAAGAGAGTTGTGGCTGTAGATTGGTTGTACATGACTCTGAGAGGCAAATAATAAACTTTGAGGCCATTGGTGAGATAACGGATGCCCTTTCGATTTCCATAAGCATGGGTGACAACTATGACCTTGTGCCCCCTCTCGATGAGGCACTGAGAGAGCTGGTAAATGTGGCTTTCCACACCTCCCATGTTTGGGTAGAAAAAGTCAGACACCATGCATATACTGTGGGTGCAGGTCCTATTTGTGGAAAGACTTCGAGGGCTAAACTCAGAGGGCGTCACTGAGGGAGGCTGGCCATGCCCACCTCTTCTTCTACTGGCCATGCTGTGGTGGTTCAGGCATCAGTTCTCAGAGCAAGGCAGTTAAGAAATGTGTCTTCCATCACCTGAAAGAAAAAGACAGGACATCAGCTCAAAGACACATCCCACTTCATATTCCAAATCCTGTAGAAATAGTTTTAATGCTAAGGCATTTTTTAAAAAAGCTTTCCCCCTACACTTATTCATTTGACAACATTTACTTGCTTAGCATGGTGATGCTAGATTCTGCAATGTGTTAATTGAGCTAGGAAACTGGTACATTTTAAACATTAGGCCATAGTACACAATACTTTGCCATAGGAACAGACCAACTCTTTCCAATAATTAAATACACACCCATATATTTACCCTCTCCTCATCACTTTATCAGTTTCTACTTATTAAGTCACTATATATCTAACACTACCCAGACTCGAGAGTTATCTATATGCTACTAGTCTAGTTGACACACCTAAACAAGGTGTCAATTCTATAGTACAAATGCAAAGTCTAAAGCTTAAACAAGTTAGAAGAAACACAATGCAGCAGGCTATTTCATTAGTGATCTTCTCTACCCACAGTTTTTAAAATCCAAGTTTTATCTATGTGGCTCACACTGGCCTAAACTCATAATATTCCCAGCCTCTACCTCCTGAGGGCTGGAATGACAGGCATGTGCCACTGCACCCTAGAATCTCCCTTGCATTTGGACTATGAAAGCCACAGGACCTGGAAGAAGTGACCCACAAATCTTTGACTTCGCCCATAAAAGTTCTGATGGCTTTCACTTCTGTAGTTAATACATAAGTCATGCAACTACTGGGCTAGGACATGGGGGAAGCCAGGTGTGCTGGTGAACAACTTTTAGCCCCACACTCAGGACACAGAGGCAAGCGGACCTTGGGTGAGTTCAAGGCTAACCGGGTCTACGGAGTGAATTCCAGAATAGCCAGGGCTAGACAGAGAAACTCTGCCAAAAAAAAAAAAAAAAGGACAGACATGGGAGAGCCAATGAAAAGTGCTTACAAAGTGCATAAAGAGAGTGTGACCCAGCCATCTCTACATCCTTACTGTGCCCAATCTCTAGGCAGACTATTAGCTAAATGCAGCCTTACACATCACCTCAGAAAAGATTCATAAAAGTAGTTAAGTCTAGTAGCAGATTCCAGAATTATGAAAAGTAGCAAAAAGCCTATTGTTTTCTAGCCTATCTTTTGTTCTGGTTTGTGAAGCAGAAAAAGGATCTAAAACAGGCTAGGTTCCAAACCTACTTATTCTGGCACACTATTTTTATAAACACAATTTTACAGGAACGTGGCTTGCTTATTCATTCATGTGAATGGCTACTTCTATGCTACAACAGCAGAGCTTTGAAAGAGATCATATGACCCATAGAGCCACACAGCCTAAAATATTTACCATCTGGATCTTCACAGAAAATGTGCTGATTGGCACTACACAGCTTGGCTAGTGATCTAGTTCATTCCATAAAGTTTTGCTGGGTAGCTTTGTGGTTTCCACTAAAATATACCTGGAGCTAGAACTTCTGTAGAGCACCCTCTTCAGGTGTTACGTGGAACTCATGATTTGGTCAATCCAGTTTCTCCTTCTTTATTCAAGCATGCTGATACTCAAACTGCTCCTTTCTCTTTTCTGAACCTCTTTTCAGCGCAGACTCTAAAAAGAAACAGAACTGGGCATGGGCTATATGTGTGGGCTCTTTCCTACATCTACAGTAGGAAATGTTACATCTACATTAGGAAATGTTTCTTGTTTTTGTTTTGATGGTTTTTGAGACAGTATTTCTCTATGTATCTCTGGCTGTCCTGGAATTCGATCTCTAGACTAGGCTGGCCTTTAACTCACAGAGATCTGCCTGCCTCTCCCTCCCAAGTGCTGGAATTAAAGATGTGTACCACCACCACCTGGCAGAAATGTTTCTTTTAGGAGTCTCCTAAAGCCATGCTGATATGAAATGTTCATTCAATATTCAGTTATATTGATTCTTACACGTTTAATGCTAGAGCCTTGGAGATCTGGCAAAAATCCTCCTTAGCTAAGATCTACAAGGCTGCAAGAAGTCAACGGAGAATTACTATCCTAAACGCTGTTTCACATCTCACCTGCAAACCATATGTGTCAATCAATTTTCTCCAACAAATTCATCTACACTTAAAATATTCTCAGAAATACAAAGTGGGGGAGGTAGGGGAGGATCATGGACTTGGAAGGCAGAGGTTTAAGGGTTCTAGGGCAGATAAGACTGGGCTACATACATGGGTGGACCTTGACACATAAGCTGGAAAAAGAAAAGGGAGAAGATCGACTTTGCAAGCAATAAATAAAATATCAAGAAAGCAAGAAAACATCAAATTTGCAGAAAGAAAGGAAAGCTTCAAGTTAACACTTTTAAGTGGCTAATGCTGTTCTACTGTGCTGTGTCATCTAAACCTGAACGTTTAGTCCTAGTCAGTTTTAAGAAATGAATGACAAGAAAGACAGAAATAATGAACCAGATGAAATTATCTCAAAGTCTATCACTGACCTCCAATGTTCTGTTACTAATCTGCCTGCCAGCAGGTTATCATCCTAAAATCTTTATTGCGTAAAAGCTTGACATACTGCATACTCGCTGAATCTTGGATTCTATAGGTTAAAAGAGGCTCAAAATCCAGTGAATTCATAGAACTTAGGCTGTACGATCTGGTGAATTCTCTCTCGAGCGTTACAGGTTAAGCAATCTGCCCAAACAAAAAATGGCAAAGTCAAAAAGACCTCAAAATTCTCGATCACAGCTAGGGAGCTCCCTTATTGGTAGAAGCTCCAGCGGAGCCTTAGAGAGTGATCGGATCGTGCTGAGGAATCAAACCAACCCTACTTTAATCCAGTGTGCAAACGCATGACTACCTGAGAAGCAGTTGGTTCACTAGCGCCAAAGAAAGGGTCATCCGCCACCCCTCCGGGATCAAGCAAGGTCTGGCCAAACCCAATAGGAGTCAAAAAACATCCTGAGGTTCCAGTTCTTCGCTCTATTAAACTCAGCCTACGAACCGGCACCGGCTCTCAATGAACCCTCAGCCCCATTAAACTCCGGAGACCCTCAGATCCGACTTCCGGGCGTCAGGCTGGGTGGGCTTCATCCCCTCCACAGCCTGCCACGCTACTTCAAGAACTGCACAAGTCCCTCCGAAAGAGACAGAATGTTGGAAAGGACAGCCAAGACGAGCACTTACCCTCGAGTCCCATGGCCGCCACTGTCCGGACCTCCCGCGGCTGTAAGAGGAATCCCTCCCCACTGCTCCAAAGCACCAATCACAAGCGTCCGCGACCCGTGTGCCGCGCCCCCTTGACAGCCAATCACACAGAGGTTCTGAATACACGTGGAAGAGAGACGCCCAGTCATTCCCAACTCTTCAGCGCCGGATAGTAGCGTCAGCGAGCGACTGAGCACGTCTCCTAAGAGCTGCGGAAGGTCCCGGGCGTACGTACCCTAGTTGCCTAGTTACGGCGTCTCTTTTCAGGAAGCCTGCTCTTTCCCCGCCTCCTTCCGGTTAGAGAGACTTGCGGGTGAAAGGCTCTGGCAAGTCAGGGTCAGGAGTTTTATGATCGGCACCACAGCCGCCTGAACCACGCTGGTTCTTATCACACAGATACCAAAAACCCCGCACCAAGTCAAAACTAAATTATGAACTTTTAATTTAAGATCTACATTTCTATGAATGCCCCAAAGACTGAGGACGTTCCTTTTAAAAGTTCAGATTTTGGATTTTGTCTTACAACTCTACAGTCCAGGTGTGTGTGTGTGGCGGGGTGAAATGCTTTCACTCAAATTGTTGCAGTCCTCAGCCAAAAGTGTCTTGAGGTCTGGAGCCAGATCATGCTATAGTGGTACTTGCCCAAGAAGACAATCTATGTGATTGTCATAATGGTCACCTACTCTTTACAATTGGAACTTGCAGTTCCCCGGCACTGCCATTCTGTCACTTCTGATGAAATTCTTTTCTGAGCAACATCACCATGAGTGGCATCCCTTTGAAACCTGTGCTAAGGCTATTTTCTAAGGCTATTTTCTAAATAAGGCTATTTTCTAAAAGTCAAAATAAAGTTGTAGCAAAATTGAGTTAAATCTGCGGGTGATTTTAATTATAGTATTCTGCCTAAATGACCTCAAAGCAAGCTTTTAGAGCAGCAGTTCTCATCCTGTGGGTCCTGACTCCTTTGGGGTCAAACAACCCTTTTACAGGGGTCACATATCCTGTATATCAGATATTAACATTACAATTCATCACAGTAGTAAAATTGCAGTTATGAGGTAAAAACGAAATAATTTTATGGCTGGTGTCACCACAACATGAGGAGGAATTGTACTAAAGAGTTACAGTATTAGGAAGGCTGAGAGCCCCTGCTTTAACGAATGTTATTGCAAACCACTAAGATGTGACTAAAATGTTGTAGTGCAGTATGTTCCAATGATATTAAAATATGAAGGCAGTCAGAACCAGTTGTATTATCAAATGTCCTAAACAGAAAAGATGTAAAACAAATGTAACTATATTATCTTCTCTTGAAATTTAGTTCTTTGCCAATTCATATGTAAATAAGCTTCCTCGGATAATTTTAGAGTGGGAAGACATCACACATGTATCGAAAGCTTGCTATCCATATGCAAATTAGATGAAGAGAAAATCTGGCATGAGTACTATTTCCAAAACAAGATGGAACTAAAGCATATAAAACAGTATATGAGAAAAGGAATTGCTAAGTGTCATAAGAGAAATACATGGAAAAATGCTGGGAGTTTCAAGAGAAAGAATATTTCTGTCTGCTAGCATTTATGAAACAATGAGTAGAAGATATTCATACAAATTGAAAGCAAGAGGTTTTCAAGAAAAGGTGAATGAAGATGCACAGGCAGATGCTGACTGTTCAGTGGATATTTTTGAGTAATTGTTCAAGAAAGAAACAGGGAAGGGATGTGGCCAGAATAGTGACATAATCAGTAAAAATTAGAGCAAATTGGTTGAATGCTTTAGAAAATTTCCTGAAGAAAATGTACTTGATGCTGACCCAGATTTCCAGCAAGTGTGACATTATTTTGTTTCTCTTTTGATTGTTCTGCTTCAAATAGAAAAAATCAGATGTTATGCAAGTGAGAAAAGTGTATGTTTTGCTGTGTGTGTGTGTGTGTGTGTGTGTGTGTGTGTGTGTGTGTGTTTAAGAACTCCAGAGATACAGAATCAAAATTTCAAACTCTTAATCAAGACTAAAAGCTACATAGAAGCAGTGGCAGTAAAATACGGACCAGGGCTTAGCTCCTGTAGAATAATAGATGCTAGCAGGAGCCACATGTGGCCAGGGACTGGAACTAGCCCTATGAGAGACTTTTACATTGTTGGCCTTCAGTAATCCCCCTGTCAGTTGATAACCTTTGTTTAACTCCCTCCCACATGGAGTTTGAGGTTTGACCATGTGGTTTGCTTCATCAAAGGTACTGTTAACAACTGAAAAGCAGCAAATAAATGCTTCATAAGTGTTTATGGACTTGTTCATGCCCTATTGGTACCTTTCCTCTTGAAAGCCAATGGCCATATATGTGAAGAAGCCCAGCCAAGGTGTTAAATGAACACAGTCATATGGAGAAAGACTGAAAAATGAGACTTCTGTTGGTCATTCCAGCTTTAGATGACTTCTGCTTTGATGGAATGACTTCAGCAATATAACATCCTAGCCAATCCTTGTCAACCAAAAGAATCAAACAATAATCTTTAGAAAGTCATTGTTGACTGTAGATACAAAGTTTTTGTGACGTTTGTTACATACCAACAGAAAACTTGCCTGAATCTCATCTCCCCGCTTGATAATGGACATTAAAAACCTTGGTGGCAGCAGTTGGCACCTATCTAGAGATAGCGTTGAGCTACTTAGAAAGTGATCTTCAGTTTGCCATTGTCGCTGCTAGTGTGGTTTATGTCTCAGAGATATACTCTCATGGAGATTTGAGAAGCATGTGCTAGCTCTCAGTGAAATTCTGAAACATTAGAATAGATGTAATAGTAAGAAAGACAACACAGAAATATAGCAAAGAAAATTTAATTTGTTCCAAATGCCATTAAAATAATCGATAAATGTGAACAAATGAAAAATAAAAGGTTTGAAAATAGTATGCTAAGATGAAAGGAACATTAAGTGATAGTAAATAAGCAATTAGAAAATTTGAAGAAGGTATTAATTAATCCTTTTTTAATGTAGAGCTGGAGAGGGATGTAGTTAAGCAGTATCATTCTTTTCTAGCATCCCCAAACTTTTGGCGTTGATCCCAGTACTGGAAACAAATCAAAATGCTACATTTTCTTTTTCTTTTTTAAATCATTTTGGTTTACTTTATATCAACCAAGGGAAAATATACCTATTAAATATACTATTAATAGGCATGATGCAAAGGTTCCCTAAAGGAAAAAGTGGCATTTCTGTCCATCATAATTCTTTTTTTTTTTATTTTACATATCGATCCCAGTTCCCTCTCCCTCCCCCTATTCCTCCCTCCCATGCCCCAGACCACCCTCCCATCCCATTCCCCCCATTCCACAGGGAGGGTAATGTCTTCCAGGAGGGGTCAACAAAATCTGTCAAGTTATTTGGAGTAGGGACTAAGACTCCTCTCCTGTCTCTAGGTTAAGGGAGTATCCCTCCATGGGGAATGTGTCCCCAAAGTCCTTTCCTGCACCAGGGATACATCCTGGTTCAATTGTCAGAGGTCCCTTAGTCTGCTCAGGCTTTCTAACTGAGACCCATGTTCAGGGGGTCTGAGTCAGTCCAATGCTCGATTCCCAGCTATCAGTTTGGGGTCTCAGTAATGCTGCATTTTCTTATCCTGGTAAAGTTGAAGCTAATACCATTACAAACAACAACTGTGAGCCAAAACAATCCTGTCCTTTAGTTTTGTGTATTTTACCATATCAATGAGAAACATTAAAAAAAAAATAGAGAAAATTAGTACTTGGAAGTGGGGCTGTTGCTATGGTAAATCTGATCATGTGGTTCTTCGGCCTTTGAAAACCCCTAAAATGCTGTTAGCAAAGGCTAATGGACAATACTGGTGTAGTTTGGAAGGTAAGAATCCTGAGAGAAACACCGGCCCTGGAAGATTGGCTCAAGAGGTTTCAGATGGAAGGAAAACTCAAGAACTGAGCCAACGGGAATCCTAATGCAGGACATAACAAGAGGGAAACTTATGGGGCCATAAGAAGGAAAAGGAGCTGTAGTCAGCTTGAAACCTCTCACCATCTGAGCATCCAGAGTTCTGGCACAGGCAGGAGTGGTAGCATGCACCTTAAGGTGCCAGCCCTGGGGAGGCAAATGCAAAGGCTGGTAAGTAGATCTTTGTGAGTCTGACCACTTTACAGGACAAGCCTGAAATCCAGAAGAAAGAGGCTAAGGTGGACAGGACCACACCTTGACCAGACTGCTTAGATGTGCATATCCCTGGCCCTCTATTTAAACTTGATCTCACCTCAGGAGCCAGAAGATGAAGACAGATTCAAGGAGTTTGCTGGACCTTTATCCCTCTTCCTGATATAGTCACATTGAATACATCCACTTTTCATTTGGCACTTTTATTTGGCTTCTTAAGTACAGGTACCCAGACCTGACTTGGGGAACAGGTTATGACCCTCAAGTTTAATAACAAGAGAAAGAGAGAAAGAGGATCCAAGCATAATTAAAATGAACAACTAATTCAAAGATTACTAACACAGAGATAACATTCCTTCCCTATATGGTTATTATGAGTTAAAATAACAAAAAAAATAAGGATTAAGGCCTGAATGTACATGACCTTGCAGGTGGGGTGGGGGGAGTTCATTCCTTTCCCTAGACATTTTCTGAAACTCTCAAATAAGACTACTAAACTTGTTTATAGTAAAGATGCTGCCCTGCATTTTTGTTTTCTACAGCTTTACCTTATAGTTACCCTGTCCCAGGCACTTTGGGAACCACCCTATGATCTCATTTAGGTTTCTTAGCAACCCTTTGAAATTATTAGCTTCATAACCACAAAAAATCCTGCATGTGACTATTATTAAATACAACAGGGTGTGAGTTTCTCAGAGAAGCCCATACCCATGCTCTTGGGTGTGTCTTCCTTTCTTCTCACATGTTTCTTTCCTGCTGAAAATCTAAATCAAAATGTCATTTAGGAAGCTCTACTTCATGTTGGTCCCCCTAAAATTGTTTTCTAGGTAAAAGTTAAGGCACATGTTTTACATGAGCCAAAGTTCCTAAAAGATTATTGTAAACTCCCTAGGCTGTTGCAGGTGACAGCACAGAGCTGTGTCTCTGTCCTGTCACCCACTGCTGGCGAATTCTGTTGTGTTTTGGATAAGAATTTGGCCGCATTCTGCCCATTCTGAGAACTCGAGTAAGACTGCATTTAAAAGTAATGGACTATCTTCTTCAGTGAAGGAGAACTCAAGACCAGCTAGGACTAAAGCTATGGCATATGTCTACAGTACACTACTGTTGTCCAGGTCCACAGTGAGAGAAAGCATCAAGTGGAGTAAAAAGTGTATGCAAATATGCAATTTGACAAGGAGAGGTTTGACTTACAGACAAGGAGGTGATGGGAACGCAGCTGTAATTGTTATAGATACCCATGGTATTAAAGAGAAACCTCCTGCTCAAAATTGAGGGCAAAACAATGCCCATGGAAGACTTCATCTTATGAAAGCTCAAGTTCATTTAAAAGGAGAGTCTAAAGTGAGAATGTAACTAAGGAGGTTGGTTCCCTTGTCAAAAACAAGCATGGAAGGAAGAGTTTTCCCAGGGTCAGCACAGACAGGCTGCTGCAAAACTGTGATCCGGGCCTGCCAGCCTACATCTCAAGCTGGCAGCAGAACTTGGTAGCATCATCCACATGATGCTGGCTTTACAAGCAGCAAAGATGCAGAGTGAGGGTGTCGTGGAGGTGTGAGGTGTGTGCCAAGGTTCCAGAAAGCCAACAAAGCTGCCATATGTGGCAAGGTTGAATTCCCTGCCAGGAGGCCCTGAGGACACAAGATTGGGAATCTGGGAAAGTGAAGCTTAAGTTGCAATGGTAAACGTAGGGTGTCCGAGATAACCACAGAAGAAAGTGGTATGCATGGAATAGCACCAGCAAAGAGAGACTACATATGCTATAGACAGCAAAGGTGGAGCTGCAGAACTATCTAAGCCAGTGGTTCTCAACCTTACTAATGCTACGACCTTACACAGTTTCTTACACTGTGGTGACCCCCCAACCATACAATTATTTCAATTATTTCATTGTTACTTCATAACTATAATGTTATGTAAATATTCAATATGCAACCAGAGGGGGTGAAGACCCCCAGGTTGAGAACCACTGATCTAAGCCTTTTGGAGCCCACATGATTCCATCATAACTTCACATATCATTCATGGAGCTGTGGAATTCAGTGTTTAGTATAATGACCTTTAGTCCTGCTTTGATCTGTTATGTCATTTCCTTCCTATGCTTCCAATTCCTCCACTTTGGAATGGGAATGTTTACTCCATGCCACTGTATATTGGAAGTATTTAATTTGTTTTTCATGTTGTAGGAGTTCACAGTTAAGAGATCACCTGAATCTCAGAAGAGAATCTGTACTTATATTTTTGAATAGTACTGGAAATGTTTTTATTGTTATTGTTTTTCAATTTTTTGAAATGAAAATATAATTACATCATCTTCCTTTTCCTCCCTACTGTCTCTTCCACTACCACCCTCAAATGTTTGGTCACTGTCTTGTTGTTGTTGTTTTTTATTATTGTTTTTTGTTTTTTTTAGTTGTTGATGGTGTCAGTGTGTGGTTGTGTGTGTGTGTGTGTGTGTGTGTGTGTGTACATATAATGTTACTTGTTGACCCATTGGTATTGGATAGCCAATTGGAGGGCTCTTCCCAGATGAAGACTTGTTTCTACTGCTCTCAGCATTCCATGGTTGCCTGCTGTTCTTATTCTAGGTCTGAGACTTTATGAGCTTCACCCCTTCCACCTTAGAATGTCTATAGTTGTCATCCTTATTCAGGTCATGTCTAGGCAGCTATGCTATTGAGATTTCATGGGTGTAGATTCCCTGACATTTCTAGAAGACAAAATCACACAGCAGACATCCTGTTCCTCTGGCTCTTATGATCTTTCTGCCCCATTTTTTCCAATGTTCCCTGAGCCGTGGGTGCAGGAATTATGTTGTAGATGGTGTTAGGGTTGGACATCATACAATCACTTGTACTCTGCGTTGCTATTGGTTGTTGTTTTCTGTGACAGTCTCTGTCTTATGCAAAGAGGCATTTCTTTAGAAAATTGGGGCCTGAGAGCTACACTTATCTGTGGGTATAAGGGTGCAAATTTAGAATACTGTTAGGATTTATACTGGTATAGTAAAGTGGCAGTTGTGGGTTCTACTTATAAGATCTGTGACCTTACAAGACAACTACTCCCAGCTAACTTGGCTAGGTTTCCAGGACCAGGCATGATTTCCCTTCTGTTGATTGGGCCTTAAGTTCAATTAGAGAGCTGTTGGTTATTGCCAAGTGCCACTATTGCACACTTAGGGTTATTAAGCTATGATAATTACTGTTGTAGTTAATAGCTAAGTAGAACTATTTGTTGCTTTCCCTTTCCTCCTTTGGAATCTTCCTTCCTTCCTTCATTTCTTTTTTTCTTTCATTCATTCATTCTTTCTTTCTTTCTTTCCCACAAAAGCTAGTCCTCAGGGAATAGGCTTTAAGATCAGATCCAGCTTAGATCATCTAGGCCTTGTTTCCAAAGGAAATGGTGACATGGTGTCTTCAGCAATAAGAACTTAACATTTATTCCTGGGGGTGGGGACAGGGAAGGATGACAACAATAGGCTAAAATGGTTTAGGAGAATCTTTGACAACCCTGACCAAAAACTCAAAACAGTGTTTCTCACTCCTTGTGTTGGGGATTCTGTTTTGCCACATCCCCTCTGTGATGGAACTATCTACAACTATGGACTTTTGCATTTGAATTGAATGCACTTTGTATCATGAGATGGCCATGAGCCTATAAAGAGAAGGAGCAGAAGATTATTACTTAAAAGTGATATGTTTGGGCATCAAGTTGACTGGGAGTAAATTTACAACGGTTAGTATTGTCAACTGGAGAGGGTCTACAATTACCTAGGAGAGAAAACACTAAGCATGTCTGTGAGGGAGTTTCTATATTTGTTTAACTAAGGAAGAAAGACTCAGTGTAACCGTTGACAGTACTACTGCATGACCTGGGATGTCAGACTGAGTTAAAAAGAGGTAGTTAGCAGAACAACAGTATTCAACCCCACCTGCTTCCTAAATGCAGGCTCAAACAATCATCCACTCCAGACTCTTGCCACTATGCCCACTCCTTCCATGATCTTCAGATTGTGACCCAAAATAAACCCTTCCTTCCTTACGTTGCTTTTGTTATTTCTTTTGCCACAGCAACAATAACAAAAAAAGTAAGCAGTGAAGTGAGATTTGGTTGAGCAATGTCTTCCTTCATGATTTTAGTTCCTAGTTTTGAAGATTTTGCAATGACTTCTAAGAAGGAGGTCATGGGAAGTTGGGGAGGAGTAACAATTTCTAGGACCCTTCACATTTAAAATATACTTTTCATCCCTTTTAGTTTATTCCTACTTCTTGGAACAAATACTACGCTCTGAAATGGCATACTTTATTCTTGATATAGACGTGGTTTCATTATTGGTTATCTGTAGACTAAGCAAGCCTCAAACTCAGAGATCCACCTACCTCTGCCTCCATAGAGCTGTGATTAAAGACATCCAGCACTAAGCCTGTCTTACTTTAGGTTTATTTTTTAAAGGTTTGTTTTCATCTTATGTGTAGGAGTGTGTTGCTTGACATGTATATATGTGTATCACATGCATTCAGTGCCTGTGGAGGCCAGAAGAGGGTGTTAGATCTCTTGGAACTAGAGTTACAGATGAGACACCATGTAGATGCTGGGAACTAAATCTGGGTCCTCTGCAAGTGCAGCACATGCTTTTAACCACAGAATCATCTCTCCAGAATGTATTCTTGATTTTTCCTGAAAGACCCCCAAGAGACTCCAAGAGTTTGGAGCCTGTCGGGAGGGAAGGCCCTTGCCCCCAAGAGACGAGACCAGACCACTGGATGCAAGTGCAAGAGGTTATTTATTGTTTACACAGGTACCTGTGGACGCTTCAGTCTTTCGGGGGACTGAGCGTGCCGAGGTTAAAACTCAGGCAGTTTATATAGGGTTGGGGTGGCAAGAAGCAGGCTTACAGAAGCAGAAGCATGGTTACAGGGATTTCATTGTTTCATCTAAATGTAGCAGTTGTAGTTAACCAAGGACAGTTGGTTATTCGGGTTGGGCACAAAGAATACAAAGAATTCAGTTATGACTATCTCAGCATCCCGGATACCGTCCTGCTGACCTTGCTTTGGTCCAAGCTGCAGACCACAGATATCTGGTTGGCGTTGGATGAGAGCAGCACCTGGTTCCCTCCTGTACTTTTCCCATAACTTGACCTTGGCAAATTAGCAAGAGCAATTCAAACAGGCAATAAGCATAGTGGGGGTCTTTCATTCCTTTTTACAATTTTGATCATCTATATCATGCAAACTGACTACTTGAACTCTCCCACTATATCTGTCACCCTCTCCACAAATCTCCTCTCTTTACCTCTCTCTCTCTCTTTCTCTCTCTCTCTCAAACACACACACACACACATTCACATTTATTTATTTTGTTTTGTGATCTACTGAAACTGAGCAGGGCTATTTGTATGACCATGGGTTTAGAGCTAGCCCTTGGAATGT
The DNA here is from genome assembly GCF_943737965.1 of Phodopus roborovskii. Classification (NCBI taxonomy): domain Eukaryota; kingdom Metazoa; phylum Chordata; class Mammalia; order Rodentia; family Cricetidae; genus Phodopus; species Phodopus roborovskii. Next base: position 420,350 of record NW_026125970.1, on the reverse strand, counting down.
GATGTGTTCAGTTTTAGATATAAAACTAAAGCGAGAGATTTCCTCTCTTCCAGAATCTATTAATAGCCAATATCTCAGAGATAAAGTATAGGGTTGTATGGGCCCTCACCCCTTCCTTGACTAATTATTGATAGCAGTGGTCTCATGCAGTCTTAGTGTACATAGCTACAGCTTTTATGAGTTAATAATTGCAATAGTTCTATCAGGTCTGTAGAATATCATTTCAAATGACCCAATCAAGAAAATCCCCCAGGGACAAGATTTTAGCTGAGTCCAGATAATACTCACATTGACAACTAAGATTAGTCATTGCAGTAAGGAACAAGAGAGCTTATCAGAGTTCTAAACCCAGTCCTGGGAGATGCTGATGTGATTTGACAGTTTTCCTGAGGATCACTCTTGCACAGCTAATTCCATCACTTTTAGATCTCTTCTTGGATCTAGATTCCCTTCATCGAAATATTTTTCACGTTTGGGTCTGATTGCCAGTGTGCTTGGCACACACAGAGGGGCAAGGGCAGGAGTCTGAGTCCTTTGTGGGCACCTGTTCATTTACTTCTCTTACCACATCAACACCTTGCACTTCTGGATTCCAAATGTCTCCAGCCCAGGCACTCTGTTTCCCTCTAGATCAGTATTAGTAATGTTTCCTTTGACTGGAAAGACAATCAGCCCACTACATGGTGTGAGGGAGGGGATCTGGAATCAAACAATTTCTTCCATGGATTGCAGATTAAATCACCTTTACTAAAGAAGTAGTAGGGACACCAGTTTCTCAGTTTATAAGGGACTCAGCTTTCAATACTGTTGGCTTAAAGTTTTCATTCCTGTCTGCCAAATTATTTGCAATTCACCCATGTGAGCTTTCAGAATGTCTTATCAACAGTCTATCCCACTCTGTCCTTGTGGATTTGTGCTTCTTTTTAAATGCATCTTGGAGGAGAAGGGATTTAAGAGGGCTTGCTGCTATTTCAATGGGCAGGAGCTCAAATCTTATCACCCAAGTTGAACAATTCACAACGGTTTGCAACTCCAGTGGACCCAAGAACTTTCTAACCTCCACTGGCACACACACACACACACACACACACACACACACACACACACACAAATTTAAAATAATCAAATAAATCTTTAAAAAATATGTTTCCTCTTGGGAGTATTTACTCATAGCATTGGAAGAGAACCAAAGTACATAAACTTGTTTTTTTCATTTTTCTGTTTATTTATGTATTTATTTATTTTTTGAGGCAGGGTTTTACAATGTAGCACTGGGTGGCCTGGAACTTGCTATGTAGACTAAGCTGACCTTGAACTCAGAGATCTGTCTACCTCCACCTCCTGAGTGCTGGGATTAAAGGTGTGCACCACCATATCTGGCACATGAACTAATTTTTTAAAAATAATTTTTATTTAAATTAAAAACAACTCTATTTTACATAGCAATCCCAGTTCCCTCTCCTTCCAGTCTTCTCATGCCCCCCACCGAGCCCCCATCACACCCCCACCCACTTCTCAGGGAGGGTGAAGCCTTCCATGGGGAATCCTCAAAGTCTGTCACATCATTTGGGGCAGGGCCTAGGCCCTCCTCTGTGTATCTGGGCTGAAAGAGTATCCCTATATGTAGAATGGGCTCCCAAAGTCCATTCATGCACTAGGGATAAATACTGATCCACTACAGAGGCCCCATAGACTGCCCAAGCCCCCCAGCTGACACCCATGGCGAATTCATTTTTTTATGTACTATCCTTACTCAAAGTCCATGCAAATAACTCTAATATGTTACAGATTTGAGATGAAAGTGTCCATAATGACTTGAACAAATAGCATCAGTGATTAAATGACCACAGGCTAATTATCTATTAAGTTATTGCAAAGATCAAATATCACAAGATGTGGAAATATTTAATGCTTCATTAAATTCTGCTACAAACAGTTTTTCCCACAGCCTGGTCCCTAGCCGCGTCAGCTCACAAATAACACACAGAGATGATGTATTAGATATAAAGCTGTTGACCTGTTACTAGCATTTCTTATTGTCTAACTCTGTCTTAATTATTAACTCATTTCTATTAATCTAAGTGTTTCCACGTGGTCTTATCTTACCAGAGAGAGAGTCCTGATCTTCTCAAGTCCCTACATCTTGACTCTCCTCTACTATATTTCCCAGAATCCTCCTTGTCTCCTAGTCCCACCCATATTGGCAAACAGGGCTTTATTCATTAATCAATAAGAGACACATATGTACAGAATGACATCTCCCACCAAAGGTCATATCAAAAGTTGCAACATTGGAATAATCCAGATATTCATATCATCTAATGGAGTATGAACAACATGAGCTGTGTAAAGTTACTCTTTATGTTATTTTAGAGAATTTTTCTTCACTGACCATAAAATCAGTGAAATGATTTGTTGTTTATTAAGTAATTCTTTTTTAAATGAAAACAAACATTTATAGACAATATTTGGGAATTTGGGCATTGTTCATTCCAAACTACTTCCTGCTGGTAAGGGGCGCTGTCATGGGAGATTCGAAAAAGATTCAGAAATCCTGCCTATAGTCTGTAAGGCTGCTTTGTCCAGGTGTTTTGAATGTAGGATCACCTTGTACGCTGTTCCAGGCAGTCTGGCTTGATCAAGCCACATTAGTCTGGAAGGAATCCACATCTTTTCATTTTCTGTGGAAACAAAAATAGAAATCCTTTTCCCCAGAAACTTGTCCTTGAACTTAAATTTTAGAGTCAAACCATTTTTTTTTATTTAATTTATTATTTTACATGTAGATCACAGTTCCCTCTCACTCCCTCCCTCCCTCCCTCCTTCCATCCCTTTTACCCTCTCTGCTCTCTCACATGCACTTTAACCACCCTCCCTTCCTCCCATCCCCCCACTCCAATTCCATATGTAGGGGAATGCCAAACTGTTGGGGTCATGTAGATCTGACAGGTCATGTGAAGTAGAGACTAGGGCTTCTCTCCTGTCTCTAGATTAAGGCAGTTATCCCTCCATGGGGGATGTGTTCGCAAAGTCCTTTTGTGCACCAGGGATACATCCTGGCTCCACTGTCTGAGGTCCCTTAGACTGTTCAGTCTTTCTAGCTGAGATCCATATTCAGGGGGGCATGAGTCAGTCCCATGCTGGCTTCTAAGCTATCAGTCTAGTGGCTGTTAGCTCCTCCTTGTTCAGGTAAGCTGTCTGTGTTTCTGCCTCCTGGTCTTGTCCTCTCCATCTGCATTTGGGTTCTAGTTCGACTCAGTGTTTATGTATGGGTGTTTGACCCTGTTTCCAACAGGCACTAGTTGAGGCTCCATGGATAAGTTAGTTGTTGATCTCACTCTCCGGGAAGGGGATTTATGATAGCCTTTCCACAGAAGCTCAAATTGTTAGTTGGCAGCAGTCTTGTAGTTCTCTAGACCTTTCTTTGTGTTCAATTTTATCTTCAAACCAATATTGGCTCCCTCTTTTATGTTCTCTCTCTCTCTCTCTCTCTCTCTGTCTCTCTCTCTCTCTCTCTCTCTCTCTTTCCTGTCTTCTATTCCTAACCAGGCTCAATCTTCTTGGTCGCACATGTTTTCCTTTCCTCCCCCTCGTTTTCTCCTACTTCTCTCTCCATTCGCTGCCCCCCCCCACTTCCCCTGAGCTCTGGGAGACTTGTCCCTTCCCAGTTCTGTGAGGGACTTTATATTAATCTCTTAGAATACACTTTATATCCTAGTTCCTCTGGTGGTGTGAATTATAGGCTGGTGATCCTTTGATCTAGGTCTAAAATCCATATATGAGTGAGTACATACTGTGTTCCTCTTTTGTGACTGGGTTACCTCATTCAGGATGGTTTCTTCAAGTGCCATCCACTTGCCTGCGAATTTCAAGATACCATTATTTTTTTTCTGCAGAGTATTATTCCAATGTGCCACATCTTCATTACCCATTCTTCAATTGAGGAGCATCTAGGTTGCTTCCAGGTTCTTGCTATTACAAATAGTGTTGCTATGAACATAGTTGAACAGAAGTCTTTGTTGCATGGATGTGAATCCTTTGGGTATATGCCTAAGAGGGGGATTGCTGGGTCTTTTGTTGAACTAATTCCCATTTTCCTGAGGAAATGCCATACTGATCTCCAAAAGGGCTGTATGAGTTTGCACTCCCACCAGCAGTGGAGGAGTGTTCCCCTTTCTCCACATCCTCTGCAACATGAGTCATCATTGGTGTTTCTAATTTTAGCCATTCTGGCAGAAGTAAGATGGTATCTCAAAGTTGTTTTGATTTGCATTTCCCTGATAGCTAAGGATGTGGAGCATTTTCTTAAGTGTCTTTCAGCCGTTTTGATTTCTTCTATTGAGAATTCTTTCTTCAGTTCTGTACCCCATTTTTTAATAGGGTTATTTGGTGTTGTGTTGACTAGTTTCTTGAGTTATTTGTATATTTTGGAGATCAGCCCTTTGATGGATATAGGAATAGTGAAAATCTTTTCCCAGTCAGTGGGCTGCCGTTTGGTCTTGTCCACTGTGTCCTTTGCCTTACAGAAGCTTCTAAGTTTGAAGAGGTCCCATTTATTAATTGTTGCTCTCAGTGTCTGTGCCCCTGGAGTTATGTTCAGGAAGCAGTCTCCTATACCAATTTGTTCAAGGGTACCTCCTACTTTCTCTTCTAAGAGGTTCAATGTGGCTGGATTGATGTTGAGGTCTTTGATCCATTTGGACTTGAGTTTTGTGCATGGTGACAGACATGAATATATCTGCAGTCTTCTACACACCCTCATCCAATTGTGCCAGCACCATTTGTTGAGGATGTTGTCTTCGCCCCATTGAATAATTTTAGATGTTTTGTCGAAAATCAGGTGTTCATAGGTGCGTGGATTAATATCAGGATTTTCAATTCGATTCCATTGGTCTACAGCCAATACCAGGCTGTTTTCAGAACTATAGCTCTGTAGTAGAGCTTAAAGTCAGGAATGGTGATGCCTCCTGAAGTTCTTTTATTGTATAGGGTTGCTTTGGCTATCCTGGGTCTTTTGTTTTTTCATATAAAGTTGATTATTATCTTTTCAAGGTCGGTGAAGAATTGTGGTGGGATTTTAATGGGGATTGCATTGAATCTGTAGATTGCTTTTGGCAAGATTGCCATTTTTACTATGTTTATCCTACCTATCCAAGAGCATGGGAGATCTTTCCATTTTCTGGTATCTTCTTTAATTTTTTTCTTTAGAGCCACAAAGTTCTTATTATATAGGTCTTTTACTTGTTTGGTAAGTGTTACACCAAGATACTTTATGTTGCTTGTGGCTATTGTAAAGGGTGATGTTTCTCTGATTTCTTTCTCTGTCTCTTTTTCGTCTGAAAAAAGTAGGGCTAATGATTTTTTTTTAGTTTATCTTGTATCCTGCTAGTTTGCTGAAGGTGTTTATCAGCTGTAGGAGTTCCCTGGTAGAGTTTATTGGGTCGCTTATGTAAACTATCATATCATCTGCAAATAGAGACAGTTTGACTTCTTCATTTCCAATATGGATCCCATTGATCTCCTTTTGTTGTCTTATAGCATTAGCTAGAAGTTCTAGTACGATATTGAAGAGATATGGAGAGAGAGGGCAGCCTTGTCTTGTTCCTGATTTTAGAGGAATTGGCTTAATTTTCTCTTCATTCAGTTTGATGTTGGCAGTTGGTTTGCTTTATATTGCTCTTATTATGTTTAGGTATGTTCCTGTTATCCCTGATCTCTCCAAGACCTTTATCATGAAAGGGTGTTGAATTTTGTCGAAGGCTTTTTCCATATCTAGGATGATAATCATATGGTTTTTCTTTTTCTGTTTGTTTATATTGTGGATCACATTGATAGATTTTCGTATGTTAAACCATCCCTGCATTCCAGGGATGAAGCCTACTTGGTCATGGTGGATGATTTCTCTGATGTATTCTTGAATTCGGTTTGCCAGTATTTTATTGAGTATTTTTGCATCGATGTTCATCAGGAATATTGGTCTGTAGTTTTCTTTCTTAGTTGTGTCTTTGTGAGGCTTGGGTACTAAGGTTATTGTGGCCTCATAAAAAGAGTTTGGCAATGAACCTTCTGTTTCTATCTTGTGGAACAGTTTGAGGAGAAGTGGTATTAGTTCTTCCTTGAATGTCTGGTAGAATTCTGCATTGAATCCATCTGGTCCTGGACTCTTTTTGGTTGGAAGACTTTCGATGACTGGTTCTATTTCCTTGTGGGTTATAGGTCTATTTAAGTTGTTTGTCAGTTCTTGATTTAATGTTGGTAAGTGATAGTTATCCAGAAATTCGTCCATTTCCTTTGAATTTTCAATTTTTGTGGAATACAAATTTTCAAAGTATGACCTGAAAATTGTCTGGATTTTCTCTGTGTTTGTTGGTATGTTCCCCTTTTCGTTTCTAATTTTGTTAATTTGCATGTTCTCTCTGTGCTTTTTCGTTAATTTGGATAAAGGTTTGTCTATCTTGTTGATTTCCTCAAAAAACCAACTCTTCGTTGCATTGATTTTTTGTATTGTTTTCTTGGTTTCTATTTTGTTGATTTCAGCCCTCAAGTTGATTATTTCCTGGTGTCTACTCCTACTGGGTGAATTCGCTTCTCTCTGTTCTAAGGCTTTCAGTTGCGCTGTTAATTCTCTTATGTGACTATCCTCTGTTTTCTTCATATGTGCACTTAGTGCAATGAACTTCCCTGGTAGCACTGCTTTCAAGGTGTCCCATAAGTTCGCGTATGTTGTATCCTCATTCTTGTTGAATATTAGAAAGTCCTTAATTTCTTTCTTTATTTCTTCTTTGACCCAGGAGTGGTGCAATTGCACATTGTTCAGTTTCCATGAGTTTGCAGGTTTTCTGCTATTTATGTTGTTGTTGAATTCCAATTTTAAAGCATGGTGGTCCGATAAGGACTATTCCTATTCTCTTGTATCTGTTGAGGTTTGTTATGTCACCTAGTATGTGGTCGATTTTAGAGAAGTTTCCATGTGGAGCAGAGAAGAAAGTATATTCTGTCTTTGGATGGAATATTCTATAGATATCTGTTAACCCCAGTTGAGACATAACTTCTATTAATTTGTTTCTTTGTTGAGTTTCTCATTTGTGGTCCTGTCTAGTGTTGAGAGTGGTGTATTGAAGTCTCCCACTATAAGTGTGTGAGGTTTTATATGAGATTTGAGTTTTAGTAGCTTTTCTTTTACGAATGTGGGTGACTTTGTATTGGTGGCATAGATATTCAGAACTGAGACTTGGTGTTGATGGATTTCTCCTGCGATGAATATGAAATGACCATCTTCATCTCTTTTGACTAACTTTGGTTTGAAGTCTAACTTGTTAGATATTAGGATAGCTACGCCTGCTTGCTTCTTATTTCCATCTGATTGGAAAATCTTTTCCCAACCCTTTACCCTGAGGTAATGTCTGTCTTTGAAGCTTAGATGTGTTTCTTGTGTGCATCAGAAGGATGGATTCTGTCTTCGTATCCATTCTGTTAGCCTGTATCTTTTTATGGGTGAGTTAAGACCATTAATGTTGAGGGTGAGTAAGGACCATTGATTGTTGATGCTTGTTTGATTTAGGTTTGTTGTTGCCAGTGGTATTGTGAATATATTAGTTCTGCTTTACCCTTGGTTTCTGGTTGGATTATCTGTTGCCTACATTTTTGTGGGCGTAGTTACCTTCCTTGGGTTGGAGTTTTCCTTCCAATACTTTCTGTAGGGCTGGATTTGTAGATACGTATTGGGAAGATCTGGTTTTGTCATTAAATATCTTGTTTTCTCCATCTATAGTGATTGAGAGTTTTGCTGGATATAGTAGCCTAGGCTGGCATCCGTGTTCTCTTAATACTTTTAGAACATCTATCCAGGACCGTCTGGCCTTGAGGGTTTCCATGGAGAAGTCAGGTGTAATTTTGATAGGTCTGCCTTTATAGGTTACCTTTTCTTTTTTCCTTCGCTGCTCCTAATATTCTTTCTTTATTCTGTATGCTAGGTGTTTTGATTATTATATGTCATGTGGCCTTTTTTCTTTGGTCCAGCCTATTTGGGGTTCGGTATGCTTCTTGTACTTTCATGGGCATGTCCTTCTTCAGATTTTGTTGAATGATTTTGTTGAATATGTTTTCGGCACCTTTGAGCTGTGCTTCCTCACCTTCCTCTATGCTTATTATTCTTAGGTTTGGCCTTTTCATGGTGTCCCACATTTCCTGGATGTTTTGTGTTAAGGATTTGTTGGATTTATGATTTTCTTTGGTCGATGAATCTATTTCTTCTAGTTTATCTTCTGTGCCTGAGATTCTCTCTTCCATCTCTTGAATTCTGCTGGTTATGCTTGTGTCTGTAGTTGCCGATGTTTTGCCCAGTTTTTTCTATTTCCAGCATTCCTTCAGTTTGTGTTGCCTTTATTTTCTCTATTTCAGTTTTCAAGTCTTGAACTGTTTCCTTCACCTGCTTAATTGTTTTTTCTTGGCTTTCTGTACTTTCCTTAAGGAATTTCTTCATTTCTTCCACTTTTTTTGTTTGTTTTTTTCTTCCATTTCTTTAAGGGATTTTCTCACATCTTCTTTGAGGGCCTCTATCATTTTTATGATGGTAATTTTTAAGTCGTTCCCTTCTGCTTCCTCTGCTTTGTTGTTGTGTTCCATTCTAGTTGGTGTAGATTCCCTAGATTCTGGTGGTGTCATGCTTGTCTTTCTGTTGTTAGGTGTTTTCTTGTATTGCCTTCTTCCCATAGCTCCTTCCAGTAGGTGTTGGTGGGGTCTCCCCTTCTCTCTATGGTACTTCCCCAGTGGGCTTATGTGGGTCTGAGATTCAATATCTGTAGCTCTGTGTAGTCCAAGCTCTCTAGGAGGTTTCTCCACAGACAGGGACCCAGGGATGGGGTTAAGGATGAGGATCCAGTAGAAGATGCCAGCAAGTACTCACAGTGGTCCCGCAGAGATAGACAAATCTCTGGGAGGGGCCTGGGACTCCAGCAGAGGATTGGAGGTGGGGTCAGAGACCAAGCAGGTGGAAATTATGGGTGGACCCGTGTGGATAGTCAGGTCTCCTTTGTTCAGAGTTGCTCTGAGAAGTCTCCGAAGTAGGGTGGACTGTTGGCTCCACCCTCTGTCCCAGTGCTCAACCAGAGCAGCAGGACCGTGGGTGGGGTAGGGCACAGGGTAGGGGTGTAGGCTCGCGGTGGAGATGGGTGGGTGTGTATCAGAGCTCCAACGGTGCTCTCGATGGGGACAGGAGACAGGAGCAGCAGGATCAGGGTCCAACCCAGGGAGTTCCGGCGGGGGGGGGGGGCGGGAAGTGGTTGTAGAGGACAGGCAGCCCCGATTGGGCCCAGACTCACCTCTGGCCAATAGCTGGTGGAAGAGGACAAGCACTGAGCTGGAACTTGGGAAGGTTTTGCAGGATAGTCGGATCTCACTGGAAACTGGCTAAGTAATTTTTTATTAAGGGTTTGCTTTATGCAAAGCTTTGTTTTCACACAAAATGCAAATTCCATTAAATTCACAAGTTTTGCTGTGCTGTGAAATGCTTTAAGTGACTTAAAGTGGACTGCTTATGCCATGCCATTTTGCAAGTGTCTCAGCAAGTATCTCAGTGTTCATCAGTATGCTCCCCAATTTGCTTCAGCATCTAAAAAGCTTCCCACCACATTGCTTTGGTCACAGACTTATGATGACCACTACACACTCTGGCCTTGTGGCTTACATAATCCGGGACATCATGTGTTACTGTCATTTGTGGTTTGCATTATGCTCTTGGAGATCCCCATCATATTTTAATTTTTTGACAAGTTGAGAATGTTTAGCTAATGTCCTAAGACCATTAGTATGACAAATATTTCTGGATTGAGACTAGTAAACTTGAATAAGCAACATAGCAGCTGTGACCATTAATTTTCATTGTGAACTTGATTGGATCTGGAATCAACTGTGTGTGTCTGTGAGGGTGATTTCAGAAAGATTTACCTGAGACAGGCAGACCTATCCCAAATGCTGGTAGTATCATCCCATGGGCTGACTCCCAAACTGAATAAGTATGAGTAAAGGAACAGGGCACCAGCATTCATCTCTCTGTGCTTCCCGGCTGTAGACTTGATATGACCAACTGTCTCATGCTCCTGCCACCATGACTTTCCCAGCACAATGGACTGTACCTTCCAAACCATGAGTCAAAATACACCTTGCTTCCTTAAATTGCTTTTGGGAAGGCATTTTTTGGGTCACATAAATGTAGGGCCAAGTCAGGCAGAAGTTAATTTGGCCCCAGTCTCATGGCATCCTGTGATATTACCCTGTAAATGGTAGTTAGGGAGCCAGAGCCACTTTTAACCAAAATACAGTTAGTCCAAGGATTAAATTTAAGGCAAAAAGTTTTCAAAGGCCCCCAAATTTGTATGATTTGTCCAGAGTCATCCTTCTATCAGATAAGGGCATTGATTTGTAAAGTGTATAGTATTGTTCATTTTTTTCCCCCTACTGATAACTCAAATGGAATGAGGAAGTTGAAGTTCAGTGAAGTTGTTCCACCTCGAAATGTGATTAGGTGGTGGAGCTTATCCTTAAATTTATGTCTTTTCTCCTCATTGGTTACTTGACCTCTCTCTGTTTTGTAAACCTATCAGGAATGAGCTGAGTGCTGGAGTTCAGTGGTTTAAAGCACTTGTTCTTGCAGAGGACCCAGGTTCAGTTTCTAGTGTCCACATGGCAGTTAACTATCTTTAACTCCAATTTCAGGGTATCCAACACCCTTTTCTGGCCTCCTTGGGCACCACGCATGCATGAGCTACACATACATACATGCAAGTAAAAGATTCATAAAATAAAATCTAAAAATCCACTTTAAAAAATGGTTGAGTAGAGTGACTCATTTACCTCTGTGTTGTTGAAACACTTGGATTATCTTCTGTCTTAGTCGTGGGGGAGGGGGTAGAGCTTCACCAAACACCTTTGAAGAGTGTGTGGTAGGAGAATGGGATTGAAATGACAAGACAAGGAATTGGATGCCAAGTACATTTGATAAAACCTAGCTGTTTGTGAACCCTTTCAGAAATTTGATTTAAAAAAAAAAAATAGAAGGGATAAGTCATCAGCACTGTGGGTGGGCACAGAGGGAAAAATGCAAGCATTCACCAAGAAAGGAGTGACTAGTCCAATAACAGGAAGTGTCAGAGCAAGGACAGTAACAGCAAAATCACACTACTTCTGAAATCCAGGGGGAAAACCCTAAGTAAACCATCTGGATTTCTTGCTTTCACCTACCTGCTTTTAGGTGACTGTAAAACTCACTCATTCTGGAGGCTATACAGCCCAGTATGTTATTATTCCCCCTCTAAGTCTGCTGTATATGACACTTCTGACCTGTGAGTTTTGGTGGTAACAGTTGCCTAGTGCACTTCACAGGGATTTAAAGGCTGCTTGGTTATGTTGTACCATCCAAGTAGTCCCTTGGGCCTGTGCAGAAGTCTGATGTGTGTGACCTTTTGATGTGTGAGGTGTATATAAAAACTCCACCCACGTATCTTGTTAATATCACAGGTCTTGCTAATATTGTTGTTTTATGAACAAGTGTTCCATGGAGAGCCATGAAGATTAATTATATATTCATAGAGCATCGATGTGTCTCCTCTAATCATCTTCCAGCCTACTGCTTTATCCCATAAATACCCTGTGTTCTCTCCTCTGGAAGGCAGGTTTGAGATTTAGGTCTCACCCTATTACATTTCACTGCAACTTTGTGATTACACTCTTTCTCATTTTGCAAAATCCATTGATTTGGGATGAACAGATGCTTTATAGAACTGCTCTGGGAACTGTCTCACTGCTAGGTACAAGATAGATGTATGTATGGATGGATGGATGGATGGAAAAAGAAAGGAAAGAAGGAATGAAAGGGGAGGGGAGGGAAGAAAGAAGGAAGGAGGGAAACAAAATATTCAGGGACTAGAAATAAAGCCAGAAAATATTGAAAGGCCCCAATCTCCAAGCTTCAGACAACTTAAATAAACAAAGGAAGAACCCAGGAACTGCTTAGCAAATTTAAAGAGGAAGGCAGTGATTTAGGCCAGGATCCAACAATATCACCACAGTGTTATATTTCTTTATCATCATCTTTCTCTTTGTGATTGTCCTGCTCCAGGGTGGTCTGACCTGAGTGAGAAACTTGGATAACATATTTATAATCATGAAATTCTCCAATCCTAAAAGGGTTATGGAAGGTGGAAACACAGATTTGAACACAACTGTTTTCACAATTGTGTGGTGACTGCTGGAATTGAATGTGTGTGTGTTTGTCTCTGTCTTATCAATGCATCAATGCACAGTACTCAGACAATCAATTTGTTAAGTTGTTTGATAAGTAATACTGCTGGTGCTATTTAATTCCCTGTGATGGGCCAAAATTTCAGTAAAGTCTGTGCCACCAGGAAATTATGTGTATGGGCACTTTAGGCCCAGAAAAAAAAAGGCCTCGTGCTCCCTTCCTGGGCAGCCATGGGAACAAAGAGAAGAATCATGCTGCTGCCCAAGCTGACATGTGGATGAGACATGCAGATGAGTGCATGCAGAAATACTTGGAGGCACAGGCTTTCAGAGCAATCACAAACACTCAAGAATGTGAAAAACAGGGACTGGAGAAAGGTTCAGCAGTTAATAGCATTGACTGTTTTTCCAGAGCACCTGGGTTCCGTTCCCAGCACCCACATGGTGGCTCACAAGCACATATAACTCCAATCCTAGGGGATCTGGTGCTTTTTTTGGCCTTCAAGGGTAGAACTGCACATAGTGCAAAATCATACATATAAGAGAGAGAGAGAGAGAGAGAGTGTGTGTGTGTGTGTGTGTGTGTGTGTGTGTGTGTGTGTGTGTCCATAATCCCAGGTAATGTTGGCATTGTTAGGCTCCTCTTCATGATAGGATGATGGTCAAGTTCAATGTATTGGCACAATACAGGGGGATTCCCAGCATTCCTGTGTCACCTTTGTTTAGAATGACAAACCTGCTGAGAGCTCAGCCTTGGCTTCCCAAATCTGAGATATAGTTTTAGTCTAATTGTATGTTCCAGAAACCTCCCATTTCTAGATTTCTTTTTGTCTTGAAAATATTTCCCATTAGCAAGAAATGTAGAGGAATAGCACAGCAAACAACACCAAGTTCTATGGCTTGAATAATGATGTTTATTTCCTTTAAATACATTTAAATACGAAACATCAGGCAGTGGTTCAGTAAACTTGAAAAGTACAAGCTGAACAAGAATTACATCAGTGCTGATCATACAAATGAAGTTCCGTAATTCATAAGCATTGCACTCGGAGTTTGCCAGTCTGAGTACTCAATCACATGGCACCTGCTGCTCCATGGCAAGCAACCCTTTCTCATTCGTCACAACAATGTGCTCCCCAGACCCCTTCCTCTCTAAGAACTGATGTGCAGAGGCATCTGAAGCTAGAAGTAATTGTCAGTGAACGAGGGATTCACCCAGCAGCTATTGAGTGGAAATGTGGATTCACTAGGTAAGATCAATTTTTCAAACAGCTGAGGGGTGGGCAACAGTAATAGCAACTTGACAAAGCAGCACACTGTTTAAAATGACAGGGAAGGGGAACTTGAGAGAAAGTTGAATCAAGGACTTTCTTGACTGTGAAGCCCCTGGCCCCTTCTCTCCTTTGGAAAGCGGCAGTGCTTTCCATAGACTGGCTGTCTATTTGCACATGTTCTGGTGTGAAAAGGACATCTGTCCTCACAGCTGTCGAAAAAGAAAGTGAAATTGAGGCTTTAGAAGCGAGGATCAACTTCAAATCAATCATTCAGTTCTGATTTCATTTGATTCTGCTTTCAAAGAAAAATGTCCAGACATGTATTTAAAGTATCAATGCAATATTCTAAATGGGCACTCAACTGGCTGAGGGCCCAGCCCTAAGCAAGATGTTGATACCACCTCCTTTAAATCTCAGGGAACATAGCGGAAGAGGGGCTGGGAAATGTCAGAAAGAGAGAAGCGTTGGGAAATACCATCTTCTAGGCATGATGCTGCTGTGAGAATCTGCTTGTCCTAGGCCTACACAAGGTGGAACTTCTCAACAGACACATATGCTGTTGTGAGGGACTTATGCCTCTGTAATGAACTGTGGGCTATTGATAGAATCTGGACACAGGGAGTCACTGTCTTCAGTTGTGGACCTAGTGGTCCATGAGTGGAACAAGCTCTGACAGATAGTTCCAAATCTGTGGTCACACAGATGGTCCTGACTGCCTTTAGTGGGTCACAAAACAAAACAAAACAAAAAATAATAATAACCTGAGTGTGGGAAAGGGACTTGTAGGGAGTAAATGGGTTGAAAAGAGTAGGCTGGAGTTAAGAAAGTGTTCAGGTGAAAGTAATTAGAATGCATTTTATATGTGCATGAAATTGTAAAAGAACAAACTGAATTATTTTTTTTTTAAATCTCAGTGGTTAGTTTGGGTAAGTTTAGAAAATGATCAAAGCCTAGTCATCGGCCCCCAAGGATTATAGTCATCTAGAAATTTCTTGCCTACACAAACACACACACACACACACACACACACACACACACACACACACACACGCACGAGAGAGAGAGAGAGTGAGAGAGAGAGAGAGGAGAGAGAGAGAGGAGAGAGAGAGAGGAGAGAGAGAGAGAGAATTAGCTTGCTGATCTGAACCTCCCTTAATCTGGTTGTTTAAATATCAGTGACTTCTTTTTTGATATGATAGCATAATAGCAGGCATGGTGGTGCAAGTCATGAGATCCTGTTTTGAAACAACAACAAAAGAATTAATCATCACTCTATATACTTCCAATTATTTCCTAGATGCCAAACGTCTGCTTATTTTTTTAAGGGGGTACTTGGGAAATAAGGAAAAGGAGCCCCCACAAAATCAGTTTGGTATGCCCTTTAAATGTCACCAGTTAACCAACTTAAGGGGTAAGGGAAAAGACCATTGACCTGCAGGTGTCTGGGTGAAAAATCTTGTGCTTCTGGCAGCAGCTCTCCAGACTTTCTTTGCATTCAAAGCAACTGCAGTTTTCTGGGTGCTGAATGAGATCTCCAGGACATGATGTTTTACAGACACACTCACAACGCTCCTCATCAAACTTCATGTGTGGTCCACAGAAAGCTGCTTCCTGGAGGTAAGAGTGATCTAAACAGAAACAGGAAAGTGTTGGTTTGGCAGGTGAAGCCTAGAGGATGTGATGATCCACATTAATTGCAAGTTCTATATTTTACCAATAAAACTTGGATCCTCCCAATTTCCTTGCCTACAGATTTTTGATCTTAATTTTTTTCATAGGGTGAATGAGATCTATTTGCCATTTTACATCATAAACATAGAACTCATGTGTTTTCTTAGGTGTTTAATTAAAAAAAATACCATAAGCTGAATATTTCTGACAGATTTTTTTTATGTTGTTGACTGACCTGTTAAAAATATATACATCTGTGCCGGAAAGATGGCTTAGGGGTTAAGAGAACTGGGTTGCAGAGGACCCAGGTTCTCAACACCCACACCTTAACACCTCAACCACCACAACTTAAAACTGTGGGGGCTCCAGAGATTCTGTTGCCCTCTGTTGGCATTGCATGTAGATCGTGTGCAGACAATGGAGGCAAAAACACTCATACACATAGAATTAAAATAAATAAATCTTGAACACACACACTTAAGCAACCAGCCAGTAGTGACAAGACATAGGCTGTCTATGGGGTATGAATGTAGTCCTCTCCAATGTTTTAGAAGTGTAGGAACCAAAAGGACTAATGTCGTAGTCATCTTTCCTCAGAATTTCCAGATAACCAATGATGCATTTCCTCATCCCAGATCACCACACTTATATGAAACATATAAAGGTGACAATGAACTGTGGCTCAATCTCAGTCAGTGAACTGAAATTCAGTGCAAAAGGAGTAAGAGATGAGCTGGGAATGTGACTCCACTGGTAGAATGTGTGACATAAGAAGTTCTGGATTCAGTGTCCAGTGGTTCCTAAACTGGGTGTAGTGATGCATAACTGCAATCCTAGCACTCACTCCAGAGGTAAAGGCAGGGGTATCAAAAGTTCAAGGTCATCCTCTGCTAAGTATTCAGTTTAAGGCTAGGCTGGAGCACATAAGAGTCTGTCTCAAATGAAAAGCAAAAGCAAACAAGTGGAGAAGGTGAAAAGTTTGGAATAACTTTCTCTTTTTATTTTGGCATTGGTGAAGGTTTTGGAAGAAAATTAACATCTCTTCCCCCAGCCAACTTCTTTTCCAGTTTGCCTCATTCTGGATTGTGTGGTCACTGTGTCCATGCCTTTTGTTCTCCATCACACTGCCTCTGTCACTCAGTACTTTGCATTTATTATGTTGGTAGCTGCTGTTCATCACAGCCACAGAGTGTATCCCTTCAGTCTCCCCTCAAGTGACTATCAAATGCAAACTTAACTCATCACCACTGATGCTTTAAACGCCTTTTTTTGAGACAGGGTTTCTCTCTGTAGCTCTGACTGTCCTAGAACTTGTGATGTAAACCAGACTTGTCTTGAACTCATAAAGATTCACTTGTCTCTGTCTCCCAAGTGCTGAGATTAAAGATGTGAGCCATGTCCAGCCATACCTTAAATGTCTTAAATTTTTCCTTCACACACAAAAGGCCAAATTTTATACCAGAATATATAAACATTAAAAGACCTTCAATGACCTTGACCCTTAAAACCTCCCATACTCATTCTCACCCTTTCCATCCTCCCTCTTTTCTCCTCCACCTCACATCCAAATGGCAGTCTTTCATGATCCAGTCTCATCATTTTGACTGCTCTTTAATTGATACATGTTTAAAAATGACATGGACTGGATATCCACAAAGACTCCATTCTTAATTTCATGAAGAGGAAAAAGATGAGTTGCATATGTTTTAGTCACTGAAGCAAATATCAATTTAAGTCAAGACAAGGTTAGATTACTGAAAAACACACTCTTAAAAGATGCATCGAGCACTAGGTGGCAGCAGAGATTCACAAGGAAGTGTCCTGCAGGCCCAGCTCCATTCTTGGATAGAGTAGTTTAGAACATAATCCTGAGGTGTTCAGAAGATTGTATGGCAAAACCAGAACATTATGTACTTACAAGTAAGTTAAAGGGAACAGAGACTGGATGCAGGATAACTAGGTTGAACAGCAACAAGTTGGTTGAGGCTGATATATTGATTTCCATCCCTTGGGAGGTTGACTCTGGGTTACCACTGAATTCTGTCCTTGGCCTTGTTCCATTCACTACTACATTATGCTTTATTCATTATTGCAACGATAAGAAAATGAGTTGGGCTTGTGTCAACTGCATCCATTTGGGGAATAAAAGACTGTAGAAAGGGCAGTTAGCTCAACAGCTTTGTATGCAGAAAAGGTGTTTAGTGTAGAAAGTAATGTGTCATCAGTTGAATGGGATCACTGGGGAAACAGATCGGAATGTGGGCACATTGGGATGTTATTTATGAATGATGAAAACTAGAAATAATTGGGATGCAATCCACCCTCCTTCCTTACTCCCATCATTGTGACAGTTTCCGCCAAAGTTCCCTGTTCCCTCTCCTGCTCAATTCATTCTCTTCTGCACTGTTGCTGGGTTGATCTTTTTACAATTCCAACAGATGTCACCACCCTCATTCTAGAACCATTTGGGTGGTTTCCATTTGTCCAGAAGATCACACCCAGGTTCTTCCAGGACAAGCTTATTAAGTTCTTGCACTCCAATATTAGGGCTACCCCCAGCTTTGTCTCCTCATATGTACCACTTTCCCTCAGTATGTTAATGCATGCCTGTGTTATGGTTAATTGTTGTTGTTGATTTTACTGGATTCTAGAACCACTCACGAGGAACACCTCTGGGTGTGCCTATGAGGACACTACCAGAGAGGTTTAACTGAGGAAGACATACTATAAATGTGAGATGGGCACCCAGACTGAATAAAAGGTGGGAGAGAAATAGGAAGGTCTGGTGGGCAGGGGAATCCATCTCTGTCTGCTTCTTGGTTGTGGACTCAATGTGATCAACTCTCTCATACTTTTACTGCCAGGTCATCCCCAACATGGCAGACTGTTCCCTGTCAAAGCAAAACCAAAATAAGTCCCTCCCTCCTCCCTCATTCCTTTCTTCCATTTCTTCTATTGCTTTCATCAGGTATTTGTTGCAGCAACAAGAAAAGTTACTAATGCATCCCAGCACCCTGCTATCATTTCCCATCACCAGTTTCGTGCTTTGCTCCCTTACCTCAGTGTTGAGCTCTTACAGCCCCCTGCTCAGAACACATCTCTCCTTCCTTACTAGGCCTTCTGTCCTCAGTGCATGAGCCCACTCAATGAGTCCTCCTCAGGAATTAACCTCCCTCAGAAAGAAGAGGCCTCACCTCAAGTTATAGCTCCTCTCATAGTCTGTAGGGTCCAACCTGCTTATTTGAGATGCCTCTCCCACTGCAGGGAGCTCCTTGGCTCCAACTTCAGGTAGGGCTGCCAGATTACTTTTAAGTAAGTGCGTTGTGGTATGCTGACTCGAATGTCACAGCCTTTGCTATATTGTGTCTGTGTGCAATCTATATGTGTTAGCTTTTAACTATATAACTTTAAAAATTTATTACCTCACATCTAGTTTGAGCTCTCGGGAAAACATTTAGAAAGCTATCGAGAATCCAGAAAAACAGGACAACTGCAATTGACAGCTTGTTATTCAGGTTCTATGACAATTCCATGGGGCTGAATCTTTGCTATTTCTTGCTAGATCACAGTTTAAAACAAGCAAGATTCACATTGTGCTATCCCAAGTGATAGTTTTCAGTGGAACAATGTCACATGTTATGGGTGGCAAATAAATAAACTAATGCATGTTCAACCATATATTCATCCCAGAACACACAGCTTTACAGATTGGGAGACAGAATGACAGGCTAACAATTCCTAGTGTGGCTTAGACCAGTATCATGGTTTGCTCTAGCTCTAGAAAAATAGTTCCCAGTGTTCTTTTTCCATCCTTTATTCCCCCTCCCCAATTTTTGGCTTGATTTCAAATGGTTCAATTGGGAGAAATCAAGTCCAAAAAGACTTTGTGTGCTTCACCCTGAAGACACTTTCATTAAAGTTTAATGTCTGCTTTTGAAAGCATGGTTTGGTCACTCAGTACTTTTCTTTACGAATGAACAGGAGAGTGATTCATTGGTGGATATGATCACAACAGATGATTCTTTAATCCAAATGCTTCTGCCACTATTATCTATGTGATGTTGAGGAAATTAGTAGATTTCATGGGGTGTTCACTGTGTGCTTGTGAAAAGGGGCAATCATGGGGTTGACATGAAGTTTATACCTTGTCTGATATTGTAGCTTGAATGAGAAATGTCTCCCATTGTTACAAGTATTTCAACACTTGATCCCCAGTTGGTTTTGTTACAGGAAGTTATGGAACTCTTAGGTGGGGCCTTCCTGGGGGAAGTGCATCACTAGAGCCAGCTTTGTTGGTTTATAACCTCACCTTGCTTCCTATTCGCCTTTTTCTTCCTGTGTGCTGATGAAATGTGATCAGCCAATTTCTTGCTCCTGATGCCATGCTTGCCTGTTCCCATACCTTTCCCCATCATGAAGGACTCTATTATATCCTCAAACCATAAGTCAAAATATGCTCTTTCTTCCTGAAGTTGTTTTTGGTCATGATATATTATCACAACAGCAAAAATGTAACTAATAGACCTGGTCATAGTAAGTACTCAGTCAAGTTAATTGCTTATGTTCCTTTTATCATTATGGTTATTACCTCACTATCATCATTATTACCTTCTGTTCCAGGGAGTGGATTCTCGTCTTGTAAAACACATGTACATTTGGTGTTATCCCACAGCATGTCAATAGGACAGAGTTTCTTGGAATGGGAACATCTAGGAAAAGAAAATAATGAGCCATATTTAAATATTTTCAAGGAAATTCTACCTTGGGAATATTAAGTCAGTCTTGATAATTAATATCTAAATATTTAAATATTCTGTGTGAAGCATACTAATACTTTCAAATTTTGTTTCTACAACTGATGCAGAAGAACAAATGTTTGAAAGCACTGTGTCACACAGCATGGCGAGTGCTAAGAAATGACAACTGTGTGAGAACAGTTACAGTTTTCAAGACCTTAACTTTGGAGGCTAGAGAAATGGCTCAGCAGTTTATAGTGATTGTAGTTCTTCTATGGGACCTGAGTTCAGTTCCTAACACCCATGTGGGCTGGCTCACAACCACTTGTAATTCC
This sequence comes from Phodopus roborovskii, assembly GCF_943737965.1. Lineage (NCBI taxonomy): Eukaryota > Metazoa > Chordata > Mammalia > Rodentia > Cricetidae > Phodopus > Phodopus roborovskii. The sequence continues at coordinate 400,097 of NW_026125970.1, read as the reverse complement.
AGCCCCAAGTGATTCTGACCAATAGACATGCATACATAGACACAAAAGTCAACTAAGTAAAACATAGAGCTTAATTTATATTTATGAATAGTATCTCATTAGTAATTCTATAGTTGTAAAAATTCTATTTGGAATTTTTTTAGAAAGTAAACTGGAATTCAGGAGAGTCATTGCTTGCTCTGGAGTGAAGGGACACATGATAAATGCATTTGACCACTCATGTTAAGAACAACAGTGTTAGGACAATGCGGCAGCACATCTTTAATCCCAGCACTCAAGAGGTAGAGGCAAGTATATAGCTGAGGGTTGAGGCAGCTTGGTCCACATAGTAAGTTTCAGACCAATCAGAGATACAAATTGAGACCTTGCCATAAAAAAGCAAAACCAAGACAAACAATTAAAAATACACACACAATGAAACCATAAAGACATGTGCAAGTAAACATGAAGAGTTTATAACCAAGAAGGTTTGTGGTTCGACTGCAATATAGAACCTAATAAAAATATTTGTCAAGTTCTATGAATAGATCTGGTTTTGAAGCCAAAAATGAAGAATTTTAACGAAGAGATAATTTTGTAATTTTATTTGTATTTTTCTATTTGTTTATTCAACATTTCTATTAATGTATATTGTGAAAAATAATGGGTTTGACCTTCCCTATTCAAGCATGCATAAAATATTCTTTCTTTAGCTTCACCTATACTTTTACCATCTCTTCTCCCTTTTGTCCCCTCCTTATCATCTGCTTCCTTTTCCCTAAAAATTTCCTTTCCACTTTCATGACTTTTTGTTTCTGATGTTCCACAAGATAAAAAACACACAGCACATGTCTTTCTGGGGATGCCTCTATAATGGGTAAAGGAATAAATGAATGTATGCAAAGTTTTGTGAAAAGCAAAAACAAACATTATCAAGTCCAAGAAATGCTTACTGGTCTTCTTCTGGGATCTGAATGGATCTTCTGATAATTGAGTAGGGATGGCGGGGGGCCGTAGGCAAGCACTTACAGCCTGTATGGTTGGCAATTTTCACAGGCACTAACTCAGGCACTGATGTCAGAGGTACTGATATCTCAAAAAGCTACAGCAAAGAGAGAGAACCATGATGTAAATTTTATCACAGTCTGTAATTTTGCCCTTGCCCTTTATGGTAATGACTTTAGCAAATTTATCCATACAGAATGGAGTTATTATAAGAGACTTGGAATGCTGGGAATCTCTTACGTGTGTTCCAAAACTTTTCCTTTCACTATCACTAGAGTTCTTGAAAATGGTACCACTGCTCTCTGCTCTTATTTTAAATCTGAGTATATACTGTAAGGACAAACAAAATTAAGTTCTTGAAGGTCCTTTTACATTTGGGTGGATTTGATAGTTATTTAAACTATGTATTCATCCCTTCCCAAATCATTACTATTATGACAATTTCTTACCTTTTGACTTTGAGCTTGGCTGTGACACTTGTTTTGACCAATAATATGTTAGCTGACATGACATAGTACAATTTGGAGCTGTGCATGCTTTGTGAAATTTATTATTTCCTGATTATGATATAGCCATGATAAGAATATAACCTGGAGGACATTCTGGTCCAAGGGACTGGAGACACAGGAAACAGGCGTGTGTCTGTACTTGGACAGCACCTTGGAGCATTTTGAACCTCAGATACACAAGAAAGAATAATTTATCATCGTTTTAAGCCATTGAGTTTTAGGGCATTTGCTATAAAAGCATTGTACAGCTAAGTTAAGATCATACCCAGAATGATAATTATAGCTAGTGTGTCTATTTCTATGTTTCTATAGACTTGCTCTATTGTAAATAGTTTATTTTTAATTTGTTTATCGCTTATAAAAACATTATATTTGGGAGGCTGGAGAGATGGTGCTGTGCTTAACAGCACTTGCTGCTCCTGCAGAAGACCTGACTTCAAGTGGCTTAGGTAACTTTTGCTTCAGGGAATCTGATACCCTCTTCTGTCCTTCACAGGCATTACACTCATTTGGTAGACAGATACAAATAAAAATTAAGTATTATATTTTAATGATATTTATATGATAAATAGATAAAGAGATGCCCAAAGGGTGTAAAGAAGTGGTTCTGTGAAGTTTAAATGAATTTGAGCTTGATTTTAAGGCATTTCCACTCAATCACCTTTCTATGCAGTTCTATCTACTTTTTTCTAAGAGATAGTTCATCTCGTGGTCTGTACCTTTAAGGTGGGAACTGCCAAACTGCACATGTATGCTTATTTGGAAAGAAAAACTGCAGTGTACTTTCACTTGAAATAAATTCCTTCATTTGTTGAGTGCAGCAGTCAAAACAAAGCAATCAACTATCCACTAAGTGGAAACAATTCATTAATGTTATGTTTATTCAGATCTTTCAACATGTCATGAAACCTCCCTGAGAACAAGTAAGGCTGTTTTTTGCATAAACTTCATGTTCTTGCACAATTCCTCAGCTATGCTCCAAGGAATAACTGAACTCACTTTCTGCAAGCTTGGTCTTACTAACTGTTGATTGAAGCCATACTACCTCGTTGTTTCTAATTATCACATAGTAGGGGTCAGGCACCTTCAGTTCCAATATTCTTCAAAAGGGTTCAGACACAAAATTGATACAGTTTCAAGGGCAGTTTATTTGGTAGGGGTGGGGAACACAATTTAGAAAACTTCAACCTATTAACAAAACAAATGTGTGTTTAGAACATTCCTTGGCACCTATGTAATTGTCTTTTACTACATGATCATGAGGAGACAAGAGAATGTGATGATAAATGAGTTGTAATAACATGTGAGGAATTTGCAATAGAGGACCAAAAGGAATGTGGCTCGGTTTACAGCATTTTAATAATGCTTTCCTAAGTTGGTTACTTTAGTTCCCACATGCAACATTTACTACAGTTTACAAAAAAATAGTAGCCACGGACACTTAGCTACAGGGCAAAGGTGATTTGATTCATTTAATTTATTTCTTTCATGGGCACTACAGGATTATTTCAAAAGTCTCTTGCGCTGCATATTCTCCCTTTGTTCTCCACTCTACTCCAGATATCCTGTTCTCTCTCTTTCCTTCCCTATTAGGCTCTGTACCTGCTGTCACTGCTTCTGTAACTGGCTCCTTTGAGTCTTCCACCATGCTAATGGCTGGCAACTGCCAAGTGAGAAATCCTCTACCATTTTCCCTCCATTCCTATGTCTACTTCCTACTTCAGCCTCTTTAGTTTTAGGGTGAGGGCACCTCCCCCTCTTAGCTGGTTCTTGTTGCATTCTTCCTTCTCTCTTCCTCCAATCTCTTCCACACTCTTCATTCATTCCACATTTCTCAGTCATTCCTTTTAAACTGCATACGCCCAAACAGCAACAAAAACAACACAGCTTCCTTCATTCCTTTTAACACACTGTTCTAGTAATGTCTGAATGTTACAGCATTAGGTAGATAGTAACTAATGAGGTTGCATCATTTGGATATTATGTTACCTCCATGAACCTCAATTTCCTTCTCTGAAAAGGAGGATAAGATATTCTCTCAGTTTTTTAGGGGAATTAAATGAGGTTCCCCACATGAAGTATTTAGCTCAGTGCTTGGTAACAAGGTCAGCAGCGTTGTCTTCATTTCCTAGTACCTGTTTGGAGATGTAGGAGGTGCTTGTGTTCATACACATCACACTCTCTTCATTGCAGCAGCCTCCACACCGGAACACATTCACACAGGGGGGCTTGAAGAATGTGTTGGTTGTCTTTCCCAGCTCACTGGCGACTTCTACGCATGTCTCTCTAGGGATACACTGGGTTCTCTGCCATTCCTCATCTATAACTGCAGGAATAAAGTTCATTGAGGCCAGCAGACATAAATGGTCCAGATACACAACATAGGTATTTCCATGCCCTCCCTCCCACACACATTTTTGTGCTTGTTTATTTTACTAGGTGGGTATTTAGACATTTCTTTTAGAAATGTGTTTATTTATTTTATATGTATGGATGTTTGCCTATATGTATGTATGTGCAAAACATGGGTGGCTAGTGCCTTTGGACGTTAGAAGAAGGCAGTGGATCCCCTGTAATAGAAGTTACAGATAGTTGTGAACCACTATGCAGTAATTGAACCCTGATCCTATGCAAGGGTGACAAGTGGTCTTAACCAACAAACCATCTTTCTAACCCCAGGGGGATATTTTTGTCTTTTAGCCAAAGTTTGCCTGAAAAAAAACCTTAAAACTAAATTATTTATACATTTCCATTGTTGTAACCACTTCATTAAATATTTTATGTCCCCCTGTCAAGCAGCACTATGTCCTGCAAATAGCCACACTTGGGCCACCTGTAAAGGCTGTATAATAAGGCAGTCCATGGACTCATGTGAAAACATAATCTCTGAGTGTCATTTCCCAAGCATTTTAAGGTTACAACTGGATAACATTTCTTCTACTTGAAGCCAGGTAGGAATAGGTTTTAAAAACAGAAATGAATTTCTGTTGTCTGCTTATATAATGGCACTGAGACTTAAACCTGGCAAACACATGAATGGATGTGCCAATATAATTAATTTTTACTCAAATAAGATTTTCCACATTTGGAACCATCCACTCGTTGACAGAAATTGATGAGATAAGCCCTTTAATTTTAATGGAAGTAGCAGCTCGCTGGCCATAGCTAACCTGAGGGAAACCAGAAAAACAGAAATACATCTCTGGCAATAAAAATGGAAATACAGGGTGTTGTGTAATAATCTTTTTGTACAATTTGAAGATGTGTCTTTGTAAAGGCATCTTCTGATTTGTTTAATAAAGAGATGAATGTTCAATAGCTAGACAGGAAGAGGTTAGGCAAAAATTCTGGGCAGAGAGGAGATTAATTTAGGCATACGAGAGATGCCAGAGAACATGGAGAGAAAGCAGGTGATCCAATATGGAAGAGAGGTAAAAAGCCAATAAGCAAAATGTAGATTAATATAAATGGGTTAAGTCTTAAGAGCTAATGGGTCAAGCCTAAGCTATAGGCCAAGTTTCCATAATTACCAAGAACTATCTGCATTGTTATTTGGGGTGGTGGAAATCAAAGTCTATCTACATATGGTGCCCAATATCTGGCCACGTGTATCCACACAAGACCTGAGAAAACTTAAGAAAGGAGAAAAAATCAGAATATAGACTCAAATGCAGTTTTCTGGTGACCACAATCTCTAGGGTAGGCTTGGCAGTGTGCAGAAACTTGGCTACTGGCTGCTACCTGTGGATGTGCTAAGATGATCTGCATGGCAGGTGACATAGCAGTTTAAGATTTTTCTCATATGGTTAGAGAATGCTGTAGATGCTCAGTGAAGACAGATCCAGATGGAGAAAAAGAACTCTGAATAGGTTACTGTGGGTTTTAAAACATGTGTGTATGCTTGAAAAAGAAAAAAAAATTGGTATAGACAGTCATAGAAAAAATGTTTACAATTAATAAGATAAAGTCTTTAAAGAGAGAATAAAATAATATAAAAATAAGCCATGTAAAGGTGGAAAATACATGAAGACTATATATCCTATATGATGTTGTATTGACTTTGTTTTTTTGTTTTTGTTTTTGCTTTTTTTGTTTATTTGTTTGTTTGTTTTTAATGAGCAAAGGACAGTTGCTGGGATTAAACCAGCCTAGATACTTTTGGAATGCCTTAACTTTAAAATGGAAGTAAAAGAAAAATGCATTGCTTTGAAAGAGGTTATGGTTTTTGTTTATACAGAAAAAATAAGGCTGTGGATTCATTCAGGCTTGATAAAGATGAGGTTTGATTGGGGGAGACCTCCTGAAAATCCTGGCTAGAACCATAAAGAAATAAAGCTAGAAAAAGTAAAAGGCGAGTGATGTAAATGTGCCTTCTAAAACATAAAACAAAAAGTCATCTTTGGCTTGCTTGTGTACAATGCACAGTCCATGCTTGTGTTAATCTAGATATGATAATACCTTTGAAAGTTTGTGTGTTTTGAGAGAAAGAGTATCAAACATCAGTGAAAAGGAATGGATCAGGCTTCTCAAATTGCCTCTGTTGCAGTTTCTTTAAAGTTCTGCATCCCGAACAGCTTTAAAGCTGCTGGCTGTAATGGTCTATCCTCATAGACTATTCTAGCCAGGACTACAGATAAGCTTTCCCATTGCACAGAGACTGGACAACAAATATTATGACTAGTTCTCCCAGAACTTGACCATTATGTCAATTTTCTCAGGTTCTCTAAAGGTGCCATCACCCTCAGATAAGGTACACAGTATAGAGAACAAGGTACCCACATTTCCAATAGGTGGGGGTGGGTGGATTTTGGTCATTTGATTGTTTATGGATGTTTGTTATCATTTGGGGGGTTTGGCCACAAATTGTTACTGGTCATGGTCAGGGAGATTATATTCAGGGATCTCCTTCTGAAGGAAAATGGGGATGATTGGAGAAAAGAGTGGATTGTTGAGTCTACTTTTGATCAAAAATTATTCTCAAATTTTATATTGGTGTAGATTTTTGAATATTGGTACAAATTTAAGGTTATTTTTGTTAGAACACACTGTACATATGTTTCTACTCTTGTTTAAGATATTGCACCTATATAGCTCACTTGAAATTTCTAGTCCTTGACAGTTACTATTACAAACTATATAGGATAATAAAAATGCAATTTAGTAATTAGTCACCTATAACAATCATACTTATAGTCATGTTTGATATGTTTTCAAGGTCAAACATTTTAAATAGATGGTCTTCATACACTTCAAAGACCTACAGAATATGGTATTTAACATGATATAAGGCTTTAAGGTTTTTTGTGACAGTAAGACATGTCTGCTCCTGGAAGCACCAATTTACTTCAAAAAAGGATGATGGGTTATCTAAGAACCTCTATATGGAGTTTCTTTCATTTGTAGCAAGGTTAGCCACTGGGCAAAGAAATTTCCCTTGCCTCAACTGCTGACAGAATGCTGTCCAAATTGGACAAGCAAGACACAAAAGAAAACTACTGCTAAACTTTGCCAAACAAGGTATAGCAGTCCTTCAAAATTCCTGCTTCACAGAAAAGTCTGTCAGGTATTTTAGGCTCAAGGCTGATGGTGGATGCCTCAACATTGCAGAGGAAACTTGGGGTGACATCTAGACAGCTAGATGTCTCTGTTGATTCTTAGTTTTGGAAGTTGTTTGCTCTGAACTTTCTGGTTACTCAAGTAATATTTTATTCATCTCACATCTCTGATAGAGTTGAAGATGAGATAGTTATAGTTACACTTTTGTTTGTTACCAAATTCAGAAAAGAAACTCACAAAAGAGGTATAAAATGCATAAGGTTGAGAAACACAAAATCTTAAATTGTTTATCTAGGAAAATGTTTCAAGGTCTAAAAAGATATTTTTAGGTTGGTAACACACGTTATGATAAAAAATAGATTAGGTACAAAACTTTGGACTCACTAAGATAGGACAGATAATACAGTACTTTCTCCAAATTTGCCAAATACACATGTACTAAACATTATGAATGTAATTCTTACTTTAAAATTGTTCCAATTGTATATAGTTTTCCTTTGTTAAAGTCAATACATTCCCTTTTTATTTTGACAATACTTGATAATTGTTCTTATTGTGTATAGTATTACAGTGTTAGAATTAAAGCCTTTCTTTTTTATTTAGGAAAAAAAGGCGGAAATGTTGTCGAATAATATTTTTGTACACTGTGAAGATGTCTTTTCCAAGGTTCCTTCTGCCTGGTTTAATAAAGAGCTAAATGGCCAATAGCTGGGCAGGAAGAGGTTGGATGGGACTCTGGGCAGAGAGAGAGAGAGAGAGAGAGAGAGAGAGAGAGAGAGAGAGAGAGAGAGAGAAGAGAGAGAGAGGAGATTAATTGAATCATGGAAGAGATGCTAGAGGACACAGAGAGGAAACAGGAGGTACAAGAAGGAAAGGTTAAAAAAAATGTCATGAGGCAAAATGTAGATTAATATAAATGGGTTAATTTAAGTTATAAGAGATAATATGAGAAATGTTAATCTATGGCAGAGTTTTTATAATTAAGAGAAAGTCTCTGTATTATTATTTGTGTCTGGCTATAAGGAGTAAGGTTTATCCTCCCGCCACCAGTCTTGTCCCGCCGCCGCACCAGCCCCAATTAATGCACAGAGACTCTGTATTTGATATAATGCTGTTGGCCAGTTACTTGTTTCTTATCGGCTAGCTCTGTCTTAAGTATTAACCCATTTCTGTTATTCTAATATTTTCACGTGGTCTTATCTTACCAGCGAGAGGCAGCTGGCAGTTCAGCTCTCTCCAGACTCTCCATCTTGACCCTCCTTACTATTTCTTCTTTCCTCCTTGTCTCCTAGTCCCCGGTAAGATAAGACCATGTATAAATACATAGAAATAGGTTAATACTTAAGACAGATCTAGCTGATAAGAAACAAGTAACTGGCCAATAGCATTATATCAAATACAGAGTCTAAGTGTGTTATTTGGGGCTAGCCCGGCAGCGGGACCAGACCGGCGGCCAGGCGGTGTGTGTGTGTGGGGGAAACCTTACTCCTTACAGCTGGCAGTAGAAAAGAAAGCCTGTCTAAAATAGGGTTAGGGAGATTGCTGGGTGGGGAAAATGCTGGCTGCACAAGTGCAAGGACCTTAGTTCAGATCCCCAGAACCCACATAAAAATCTGGGCACCATGATGTACTCCTGTAATCTTTGTGCTAGGAAGGCAGAGAGATAGGTGGATCTTTGGGGCTTGTTGACCAGCCAGGCCAGTCAAATCAGTGAGCTTCAGTTCCAATGAGAGACATTATTTCAAAAACTAATTTGGAAAGTGAATTAAGAAGATGCTCAACATTGATCTCTGGCTTCCACATATACATACAGATATGGACATATCTACCTATGTGCACATGTGAGCACATACATGTACCACACATATGCTTGAAAAGAATATTACATATTTTTCTTATATAGCTGTTTCATTTTCTCTCACCTTTTTTGAGACATAGTCTCACTTTGTAGTCCTGGCTAGCCTAGAATTTGTCATGTAGACCAGGCTGTGGCCTTCAACTCAGAGAGCTCCACCTGCCTCTGCCTTCTGGGTGTTGGAATTAAAGGAGTGCGTCACCATACCTGGCTTTCATCATTAAAAATATTTATTTTATTTTTAGGTGTGTGTGTGTGTGTGTGTGTGTGTGTGTGTGTGTGTGTGTGTGTGTGTGTGTGTGGCAGAGAGAGAGAAAGAAGGGGGTAAGGAGGAAGAGAGAGCAGGTGCTTGCAGATATCACAGGCATCAGATTCCCTAAAGCTGCAGTTAAAGGCAGTTGTAAGCTGACTGATGTGGGTGCTGGGAACACAATTCAGGTCCTCTACAAGAGCAGTACCTACTCTTAGCTGGTGATCTCTTTCCAGCCACACTCTCATCATTTTGTAAGTTAGATTTTGACACTATGTTGTGTACAGCTTCTCTTCGGTTTTTGTTTTCTTTCTTTCTGTATTTTTCTTTTTTCTTTCTTTCTTTTCCTTTTTCTTTTTTTTTTTTTGGGGAGGGGGTAAAGGCTTGCTTTCAGTTTGTCATAGACAGAACTGCAGACCATGTTATAGTAGGAATGCATTGAAACCCTTTTGTAGTAGGCAGCCTTAAAAATGACCCCTAGTAATCTCTAGTTCCTGGAGATCATGTCCTGTGCAATCTCCCATCTTTTTATGTGATGATGGAACTGAGCGATTTGACTTTTGTGAAGCGAGTACAGAGAGTACAGTAAAACAGGATGCCACTTAGGTGCTTAGGTTGAAAAAATTCTCTGACTCTGCTTCTCTCCATTTCTCTTTATTCTCTCTTATTCCCCACCTACCCACTTCCTTCTCTCCTACCCCACCTGTCTTTAGCCTCCCTCATTCTCTACACTTAAAAAACAAAAGGTTTTCTTATTTTAAATTATGTGTATATGTGTGGAGGGAGATGTGTATGTATGTGGGGGTGGAGTGCACATGAAGGCAGTGCACTGAGCAACCAGAAAAGTGTGACAAATGTCCCCTGGATCTGGAGTTATGAATGGCTGTGAGTTCACCCTACTACATAAGTAGTAGGAAACAAACTTTGCAAGAGCAGCATGTACTCTTAATCTCCAAGCCACTTGTCCAGCCTAGAAGCCATTTTTGAAGGTACCTCCAACTGAGAGCAGCCACTGGCCAACAGCCAGTGAGGAAAGGGACCCTTCGTAGTCCAAGAGCCTGTGTGGAACTTAATCCTACAAACAAACACTGAATGATCATCATGCCCTAGTTGAACCCTAAGATGCTTGGAGCCCAGATGAAGACCTTGACTGTAGCCTTTAGAGAGACCTTGAATTAGAAACAAAAACTTGGCCATGCCTGTATTTCAGATCTCCAAAAATATGAAACTAAATATATCTGTTTTACAAGTGGGGCAGCACCTGAAGAATGAAATCCTAGGTTGTCACTGGCCTCCACAACCACATGCACACATATACACATGTACACCTGCACATGTACCTCTGTTGGAAGCAACCAATTGGGGTAATATAAAGTAACAGGCAAACATTTCTGTACACTCTCTTTAAAAATATGTATTGATGTGTGTGGTGGTGTGAAAAAAAATGTCCTCCAAGGGGACTGGCACTATTAGGAGGTGTGGCCTCGTTGGAGTAGATGTGGTCTTGTTGGAGGAAGTGTGTCACTGTGGAGGTGGGCATTGAGGTCTCCTATATATTCAAACAACGCCCAGTGAGACAGACCACTTCCTGTTACCTGTGAGTCAAGATGTAAGAACTCTCAGCTCCTTCTCTAGCACCATGTCTGCTTGCATGCTGCCTTGCTTCCTGCTGTGAAGATAACGGATTAAATCTCTGAACTATATGTGAGATACCACAATTAAATGTTTGCCTTTATAAGAGTTGCTATGGTCATGGTCTCTCTTCACAGCACTAGAAACCCTAATTAAGACAATGTCCCCAGAGAGATGGCTCATAAGAATACCAGCTGCTCCTTCTGAGGACCCACAATTAGTTTCCAGCATCCATATGGTAGCTCACATCTCTAACACTAGTTCCAGTAGATCTGATGCCTTCTTCTGGCCTCCATGGGTACTGTACACATTTGGTGCACAGACATACATGCTGGCAAAACACTAATATATACACAGAATATAAAGTTAGTATTTTTAAATTTCTGATGATAAAAATTTATGTAAAGCATCCATAGGCTGTATGGAGGAGACACAAATTGTTTAATTAAGCTTTACTGGGGGTGCCATTTAAATTGGTGTTATTAGTCATGAATCGTTGAAGGAGAGTAACTGACTTATGAAAATATTCTTTGTTGAAAATGCTACTTAAATGTTACTTTCTACTTGCTTTTTCTCTTTAAACTTCTAGCTTCAAAGTTGGGCAAGATTATAATTAAAATCTCATGCAGTTATGACCAAATGCCACTGCCAAAGTTTTCATAAGGCCAATGTTCTTTCCTTCTTCCCAGGGAATTACCCTAAAATCCATGACAGGTAGTAGATAACAAAACATAATTGGTGTGACACATTTATTTGATTATCTAATGCTTCTAACTTAGTGAATAACTTCAGTTAATCCTCCATAGAATTAGGAGGGAAACTGTGGAGGCTGCAAATTCTCTAATTTTTTATGGTTTCCTCTTTAGGAAATGTCAACCTGGCTGACTTTTAAAAATCACTGCCTTGTGGTTTTATGGTGAAATTGTCTTTACAGGTCATCTGTACATGCGCCTCAGGTGCAGGTAATCTGGGCAAAGCCTGTGTTCTTAGGTGCAGTTGTTTTTGTGAAATTACCACATGGATGAACATCTAGATACTCACTTAGACCCACAGTCCTACACATGAGCACAAAGATCCTTCTTCACACTTCTACTGCAGTGGGATTCCCACCATCTACATACCACTTTCCCCATAACTGGATCATGTGCAATCCATTCCTTAACCCATGGAAAAAAAGACAAGTCTAGGTAGAAAGAAAAGAACAGTTTTTGCTTAAGGATCAACTGAAATTAAACAGTGGATATACTCAGGTACTATGCAAACATGTTTGTATCTATTAAGGCTAAATGTAACAATGGCACTGTTTTCTTCAGTTGTTTTGATATTTCATCAGTGAGCTAAAGGTCACATAACTTTAAAAATATTTCATTCATTGTGGCTCAACATGTATAAACAGTCTTGTAAGACTCTACTTCTCAATTTGGCTATCATTAAAGTGGCATAAGTAGACACCACACATTCATCTCCACACCTATCTCAGGAATCAATTTGGAAATATAATGAATGGTCCCTTGATATCTGTGGAGGATTGGTTCCAGGATACCTTACATATACCAAAATCCTTGGGTTATCAAGTTCCTTATATAAATGGACTAGAATTTATAAATAGCCCGCCAACATCTTCCTGTTCACTTGAAATTACGTTCAGATCACTTCTGGTAACAAATAAAATAGACATATGCCATACAAGTAGATGTTATAGTATATTGTATGTCAAGAAAATGTCTGTATATGCTCAGCACACATGCATGTACCTGAAATATTTGACCTGTGTGATTGGTTGTACCTATGGGGGTGGTGGTAGGGCAGAAACTGAGGATACAGAAAGCTGACTGTACCTTATTTTCTAGTCCTAACCTTTCATTATTTTGTGTCAAGAAAATTCTTCATTATTCTCTGAGAAACCAGTACCCATTATTGTACCTCACCTTTCAGTTTCTGCCTTTGCTTTTACATAAAACCACAGGATTTGAAGAAAGCTAGAGCTAAATTTTTGGTTCTCTCTATCTTGGTGAATACTGAAATTGTTTTTTTTTTTTTTTTTTTTTTTTTTTTTTTTTTGTAAACCTGTTTTCTTTCACTCTAAAAGCATTTTTCCTTTATTGCTTTCCCCTCAGATTTCCGAGTTTAAGTTTTTTGAGATGTTCTTGTGTTGGATGTAGATATCAAAATCATATTGGATATTATTCTTTGTAGAGTAGACATTTAAAAACAAGAATTTTTGACCTGACAAGATGGTTCACTTGGTAAAAGTGCTTGCTGCTGAAGACCTGTGTTCTATTCCTGAGCCTCACAAGGTGGAAGGAGAGAATTGACTCTCACAAATACTTAATTATTTAAATTTTTTATTGCTTCTATTTATTTATGGAGGGAGCTCATGTGGCTATCTGAGAACCGCTCTCAACTTTATTCAGTGGATCATCTTATCATCAAGTCAAACACTCTGTTTTTCCCCCCTCTAATACATAACCACCCTGTTGAAACTTTTGGAAGAAATTAGTATGTGTGTCGCTAACCAATAAGGAAATAATCTATTTCACTCCCACACCTACCTCTCAGTGTTTCAGTGTCATAAAAAGTTGCTGCAAATCTAGTGGAGCGATGGGATGTTGATCGAGAGTCCATGCTGGCAAGACCTTTGAGCTTCAGCCGGCATCTCCACAGCTTCCAGTCCTCAGAGTGTGCGATTTGCAGTAGCTCCTCCAAACTAGAAGCAGCTCTGATCTGTTGTTCAGATCGTTCCAACATTGACTGGGATGATCGTTCAAAAGAAAAATCCTAGTTTAGGAGTGAGGTACAAAAGATATCTCTATAACTGTGGTTGCTAACAGTTTAAACCATCTGAAAAGAAACTAGAGAAGATTATTCAAATGTGCACCTGTGCCTAGGAAAAACAGTGTCTAATGGTGAACTTCAAAATGATAGGTCTACTTCTTTACTTCCAGAGCCTGTGCACATGGTCTCATTCAGGACAAATGCATATGTAATGGAGGTAAAGTCTTTGCTCTGTTCCTCACATGAACTCAAAGTACCCTGACCGAGGTCCTCAGAAACCAGGAGAAGACAGATACAGCAGGGCCATGTGATGACAGAGGTGGAGATGAGACTATAACTCAGGGATAGCTTCGAGCCATCTGAAGTAGACAAGGCAATGGTTCATGCCAAGAGAGTTTGACACCTTGATTTTTGGGATTTTGTTGTTCTGAGACACCAGATTTATGGTACTTTGCTATTGCAGTCACAGAAAAACAGTAGAGATTCTTTCATTATACTACTTTTGTGACAACAGCACCATTTCCTAGTTTAAGCTGAAGTCTTGCTGTTTCTCTATAGTTGCTTCTGAATTGTATTGTCAAATACAATTAGACTAAATTAGTATATTCGTGGTGGGAGAGCCCAAGGAAAGATTTTCAATATGTAACTTCTTGTTCAAAAGTAGGAGTTGGTTATATGAAATAATGATACATACATACATACACTATGCAACCATCAAAACCAATGAAGCCCATTTCCTACTAGAGTGTTTTCCCCCAGCACTGGGGATCAGTCTTTGGACCTTAAGCATGCTAGATAGGCATTTTGCCAACTGAATTATCTCCCCAGTTCTGGAGCTGAGTTCTTGATGGCTTTCTCTCTCAGACTCACATGTATCCTGCACCTTTGACTTTAGGGTTCCATAATTCATCAGCATTTAAATTGCTTTTCATGTTTGTTTGCTATTGTTTTATTAACTATTCATAGTCTATGAACTATAAAATGTCAAAGTATGTATCTTCAAGGTCATGTATTTTGTTGTTGTTGTTATTTTTATTTTGAGGCAAAGTCTCATTGTGTAGCCAGGTTGGTCTGGAAATTGGGATCCTCCTGCCTCAGCTTCCACAGTCCTGATATCTCAGGCTTGTGTGATGATACCTGGCTAAATTCACCTTAGCCATTTTACCTAGGAGTCCAGATGGAAGTATACACATGAACACATATGCACATTTTTGCCAGAGGTAGGAGAGAATTAAATATGTTTGTAAGCTGGGGAAAAGAACCAACAAAGAAGAAAGTGAAAGAATATGCAGGGGAGATAAAGCAGACTATAAGGCATGGTATATAGTGTATTAGTTGGTCAATATCTTTGAAGACCACCATTTGAAACAGGTGAGCCATAGGGAGTCCCGTGGTCTGTAGAGAGCAAGGCTGCCTCAGAAGCTCAATGAGATTATACTGGTGGTCTCTCACATATCTCTGGAGTTTGAAACAAAGACATTTCTGGCAAGGAAGCTCTGTGAACTTGGCACTGAACTTGCGTGGCATTCCACAGTTTCTTTAGCTGAGAACTCTGGTGACAAAACTGGTACATTGCTCATTTCCCTGATAACTCTTAAATGCGGTAGACCTACATTGAGGCTAATTTGTTAATGGCTTCTCTTTGCCTGATCATTCATCTCCTCTTTCTAGTTCTACAGAAAAGCCACCTCATATCTGAGTCAATCTTCAAGATAAAATGTTTTGACAACACCACTTCAATAAGCTAATGAGGAGGCCTAACAAATGCTTTTAAAAAGATTATTAAATTGAGCTTTGTGGGTTTTGTGTATGTGTGTGTTGTGTGTCTATGTGCACATGTGCATGCTCGTGAATGCTGTTTGTGTGTACAACAATAATTATAGAAGAGGTTGTGAATTTGAGAAGGAGCAGGAGAGAGACACAAGAGGAATTGGACAGGGAAAAGGAGGCATGGAAATGATATAAGTACTTGGGCATGAGCCCCTTTAATATTTTAATTAAAAAGTACTAAATTGCACAATTCTGAAAGAATTTTCATTTAGGGAGGTAAAATTTCATCCAATACCATCCCTAACTAAGGCTGAGGTATGGTTTCATCTTTGTACAAGTCTCAATTCAATATTGGCTTCTTTAAAACTCCTATGATTAAAAAAAACAGGATAAAAATTAATCCTGCAGCCTGAATTAAAATGATTGGATGATGTTAAGATTGCATAGCTCCTATGACTGGTTTCTTTGGAAAACATACTAAAAGCTGTTTAAGCATACTCTGCTAGATGAAAACCTAGTTTAAAGTAGCTGAGGAATTGGCAACAGTAATTTTTATAATTTTAAATGGAAATACAACTCAACAAAAGCAAGTAATTCATTTGAGCACACATTTGAAAACAGATCCCTTTCCAATTAGCATTCTACTCTCTTTGATTTTGATTTTCTTGGGTAGGACGAAGCTAAACATCAAAAAGTGTGACCATCATCCCAAATGTATACTTAATCCCTTGATTTCCATAGTTTTCACTGTCACATTACTGCCAAATGAGTTGTTCTTTATTTCTTCCAATTTTCTAACACAAGGTCTAATAAAATCCAAAATAATTATAATGCAATCTGCAAGATGAGAGGATGGGAAAGGCCTTCATGTGCCTCAGCCTATTAGAGTGGCAGCCTTGGTTCTGTCATTAATTCAAGACCATTAGCAATTCTCTTCCTAAATAACAAGTTGTTCTCTGATGATTTTTAGCTATGAACAATCAATTTATAAAAGCACGGGCTGAAGGTCTCTGCAATATTACTTTGTCATCATAGAAATGTTACTATATGTGTAGACTAGCTTTTTCCCACATACAGTTGCTTTCCTAACAGGCTACCAAGCAATGGCCACACTGTTGGTTGGCTTATTCCCCCTTGAGAAGGATTAGGAACAGAGGTTTCCAGAGTTGCATTTACCTGCAATGCATGTGGGGGAAAGCTTTAAGAAAACATACTGATGATTGGATCTTATCATCAGAAAGTCCCACTTACAGGTTTGGACCACAAGTTCAAAAGGAAAAAAAAAGTTCTGTGTTTGCTTCAGTAGCAGCTGAGTGAAAGGGTTTGTAGCAACTCATTGTATGTCTTTGTAACTTTTCCATAAAGTTAGAATTACTTCAAAATAAAAAGCATTCTTTAAAACTCCTTAGTGGCTGGTGATGTAGTCCAGTTGGTAGTCTTCTTGTCTGAATTCATGGAGCTGCACAAACCTGGTATGATGGTACACACCAGTAACCCCACAACCTTGAAAGTAGAACCAGCTGTATCAGAAGTTCAAGGTCATTCTCTGATATGTACTGAGTGAGTCCGGACTATGTGAGACTTTGCCTGAAAATAATGAAAAATAAGTCTTCCCAAGTGGTTTTGAAGAGAGTCAGTTTTGGAGCATGGCAATACTGATTTAAGTTCAGAGACCTGGGTTAATGTCCAAGCAGTGTACAAGAACCCTGATTAGCTGGCACATGTTAAGAATTTGACCCAATCTTCCAATTCCTTTGTATTATACCTTATGATCCGAATATGTACATGATTATCTGGCTAAACTGGAGTTTTAAAGCCAGCTCCTTGCTCACAAGCCCTGTCTGTTGAGTGTATGATATGTATTGCCTTCAAAAGCTCAACTTAAATAAAGCCGGTGGGCATTCCATGCGTGCAAATTCTACTCTTTTTTTTTTTCCAGTTCTCAACTTGTATGGCTTTTAAAAGACTAAATAACAGTGACATCATTTCCTCACTTAAACAGTGTGATGAAGTTAACTGTCATCTTAAATGACAGACTAAATTGCCTCTCAAATTTCTCCAAATTCCAAACAGCCCATTTCTCAAGATAAATTTAAAAAGGCATTGCCTTAATCCACTATAATTCAACAGAAAGCTATACATTCTCTCAAAAGGGCATTCCTATAAAATATCTCAAGGAAAATATAAATGTCAATTGGAAGAATATTTGCTTAGAGGCATGTAGCTGAGCCTCTGTTCCAGCTCTGGGTTGTCAATAGTATCTACAAAGAATTGATCCATGAACATCTTGGCTGCTTTCCTCAAAGAGCTGCAGAATGCTTTTCCTGCACCATTCTGGACCTGAGCTCTTAAGACCCTCATGTTGCAGATATGGAAACAGAGGGCAGCTTTGCTGAACTCTTCATTGGGCCTCTTGAGAGCCATGAGGGTTAGACTATGATTGCTATTTTCTTTGTGGAACTGCACCATCTTCAGGAATTCGGGTGATAACATCTGCTTGGAGAATCAGGTTTATGAAAGCTGAATGTCCCAGAAGTCTGGGCTAAGTTATGGTGGAAACACATTTTGCACATTGTTCCCTAGATTTGCTGAAGGAACTAGAAATATTACCTGCTAAGCCATCTCTGCAGTTGAAGAAAACCTATTTTCCTTTTTGCCTTTGCAGTGGGTTTGGGGAGATAAATTACAAAATGTTCTGTCTTCCTTCCACTTCTTAGCAATTTCTTTGGTTTCTCTCAAGGTGCATTTGCATTTCATCTTTACCTTCATGGTTAAGTATTAGCCTAATTCACCACACTTTTCCTGATTTGATATGCCTGTAGCATTGTTGTCCTTCCTAAGGGTCTTTATCCCTCCATCTACCAAGAAATCTGCCTAGGCTACATCAGACTCACAAGTCTAAGTGAGTATCTGAGATGCCCCCAAACCCCCTCTTTTAAGTGGAAATCATATTACCCTAAAAGAAGTTATGTCTAATATCATAAATTATACTGCTGACTACTGGAATGGCTTGTTTTAAAGGCAAGAGCACAGATCCCATTTTTTTCAAAACAAGCTTTGTGTGATATGACACTCTGGAAGTTTCTTATAAACATGTGCCCATCCTATGGCTAAGTAACCCTACTCTAGAGAAGTTATCACTTGATAACTGAAGCCTACACTGCACAAAACTCTATACATGAATGTTTGTAGTATTTTTTTTTTAAATCATAGTCAAAACAGTTGAAAAAAAAGCACATATATAATTCAGTGGGTGAATGGTTAAGCCATTCGTGGCATACATACTACTCACCAATAATAATAACTATTGGTAAATGGGTTAACGAAGCCAGTCTCAACATGTTAGATTACATTATTCTATTTATATGTGATTTTCAAAATACCAAACCAGGAACGACTAAGGACAAAATGCTACTTGCTGAAGGTTGGAAAGTTGGTCTCACTAGCACAGTCACACAGCATACTGTGTGCAGATATGGAACAGCTTGTATCCAGGCTATGGTTGTGGTTACACAAATTCATACATGTGCTAGAGTTCACAGAACTGTACCTATACAAAAAGAAAGTACAATCACAGTACAATTAGGACATGAAGTAAGCTGCCTTTTAACCAAAGCAGGACTCCTTTTTGATTGAGGGTGGTTAACTTCCTTCAGATTTGGTTTCCTCATTAATGTTAATAATAGTTACTTCACAGACTGTGTAGTGGTAGCACAAGCCTTTGATCCCAACACTCAAGAAGCAGAGGCTGGTGGATCTCTGTTAGTGCAAAGCCAGCCTGGCCTACAGGTAGAGTTCTATGACAGCCAGCAGTGCATAGAGAAAACCTGTCTCAAAAAACAAACAAAACAAGACAAAAAAAAAAAAACAAAACAAAAAACAAAAAAGCAACACACACACACACACACACACACACACACACACAAAACAAAAACAAAAACAACTAGTCCCAGCCCTGCCTCCCCAAAGAAACAGCCTAGATGGAAATCCATCAAAGAGAACTCTCAAACATTGCAGTAAGGATGCTGAAGTGTAACACTCCACACTTAATGGCTTCTGGTGGGAGTGCAGGCGGGGAATAACTTAGTTTTATTTAATAGGCTGACCACTGGGAGTTTGACCATGCTCCAGTAAGTATATGGGCAACACAAATTGGACTTGTTTCTTTTTTTCTGGGAGGTGCGGGGGGGGGGGGGAGTGCAGGTTGCAAGGTGAGGGGTGGACCTGGGAGGATTGGGAAGTGAGTGTGATCAGGGTAAATTCCAAAATAGTAAAAAAAAAAAAAAAAGATACTATGTTGGAAAAGTTACTTTACAGAGCTCAGTGGAGAACCTAGGGGTTCACAAATGGGAAAGTATCAGAGTATAAAGCAGGAATACAATTAATGCTTTTTTCTTTCTCAGGGGTGTGTCATCTGGATCTACACTTTGGGGTAGAGGTTTATGCTAAATGGGCCTTGGTAATTGTTAGTCATCAGAGAGATGGGATTGAAAACAGTGAGACTTGGCAACTCTAATCATAGCAAATACAATTAAACACATAAAACCCAAGCAACTTTCCCAGGGTAAATTGAGAGTTCTCTTTTTCTAAAAGAAAAACATTCTTGGAGTTACCTGCAGATGAAAGCAAACTTCCAAGTATCTTCTCAGGTCTTTACAGACGTCTTTATAGATTCATGTATATCAACCTACTTCTTAAACTTTTATGTTTTGGTTTGGGGGTTTTGCGTTAGCCAGAATAGCTGGTACCTGATGGTCTAGAATATACTAACTGAAGGAAGAGAGGAGACTTCCCCCTTACTGATAATGACTGCTGTGGAAACTACTATGGCTCTGAGCCCACATCTCTGAAATCCAGAAACCTGGCCATCTGGAAATAGCATTAGGTTGCTCTTCATTTTGGGTGATCTTTTGCCCCTATGTTTAAATGCATAAATCAGAAATCCTGAAAGATTATAGTAAAGGCACTACAGATGTAAGAAAACTGTATGTGTGCGTGCAGGCAGGAATGAGAGTGCAGGATTGCCTGGATATGTTAAGGCAGTGAAAAGGGGTTTGTTCGGTTGCTCAGAATGGCCACATCTTTGAATTTCATGAGGATTTGGTGATGTTTCTCAGTAGCCAAGACATCTAGCATTTGGGGAGATGTCTGTGCCTTTACATATGTCAAATCTGTGTTTTACTCAAGTGCCTCTGCTCCTATTTGACATAGCTGTGCTGCAGAAATGAGAGGAAAGATGGATGTGGGGTGGACTTGAGAGGCAAGATAGTCCCAGATCTTCTAAAACTGTGCTCTGAGCAAACCTTATAGCGATTCCTGAGTTGTCTAACATCTTCTGTATCACTGATCTGAAAGATCAAGGCCCCAGTACCCAAGAAACAACTCAAACCTTTATTGTGATTAAGTAGAACTGCAAACAACTTCATTGTCTCTCCACAGCTGTTTTTGGTGTTGGTCATGTGACCTACTTTGACATGTTGCAAGCGAAAGCTTGACATTGACTTCTGTCAACTGCACCGAGTTTCTACACATCTCCCACCTCTGCAAATACATGCTCCTGCCATCCCACTCATCAGCAAGGGTAAACACATGGAGCAGACATGTACTAAACCTGAAGTTTGGGCCATGATCCCAACTCTCAGTGACCCACAGAGATATACCTGAGAATAAACTAGTGGTGTGTGAGGCCACTAAAATTTGTATGGGTTTGTAACAGCACGGTTGTGGCAATAATTAGCTGCTATGACTATTTCAGCCAAAATACAGCATAATTAACTTCATGGGAAGACATTTGTGCCAACAATTATGGTCTCCTACAAGGTAGTCCTGTTTGCCACTGGCAGCCAGCCTAACAAACCCTTTTAAAATATTTCTTTCGAAACATCTAGTGGTCCCACATCAACGTTTACCCATCACCTTCTCTTTCTCACCAACATCCACACCACTGTGCCCAGTGATCTCTAGCCTTCCTATAGCAATGTAGTTATGAATTAAGCACACCATTGCAAAGACTGCTTTCATGTTTTCATCATGCTCTCTCCTCTCTTTTCTCTCTTCTCTCTCTCTCTCTCCTGTGTGTTCTCTTAACTTTAAAATACCCATTAAATAATTGCCTTTGATTCTTATATTCTCTTCACCTCCTTCTCCAAAATTATCCCTGAGCTTTGCTTAGGAGGAAGGAGTGCAGTGTAGATGTTCCACATGTACATAAATATATGGTCAATACAAATTGGACTCTTATGGGTTAAAAAAATTAAAGACACAAAATTGGGTAGGTAAGAAAAGGGGGATGGATCTTGGAGGAACTCAGGAGGGGTGAGTATGGTTAAAATTCAGTGCATGAAGTTCTCAAAGTACTAATAAAAATGAGATAAAAGGTTATTCAATCAAAACTATACTCTTCCTAAAGACTTCCCCTCACAGCACACCAGCAAAATAATTGTCATGCTATTTTCTCTTTCCTATAATAATTTTTTGTTTAAATGTTGATTTTTCAAAAGGCAATAGTCATCTCTATCATGCCACTGCAATGGTTATTTAATAAGATTCAGTCAGTGGTGAAATAAACCTTGTTGAAATTATAGTATTACTTATAGTTTCAGGCATTAAAATTATCCTTCCCACAAGCCAAAGTGAACTCCCTGGTGGTTGGTAAGACATGCACATGGCTATGACATCTTTATTTTATAAAAAAAACATCGTTCCCACTCATGTGCTTGGCACATAGAAGATATTGCACAAATGTTTACTGAACTGAATGTACAGCTTTCCTTCTCCTAAGGAGAATAGGGTTCCTGAATAACTGAAATAAGCCATCTCTCTTCTGCATGCCTTACCCTCAAGACTGACCAGGAAGTTACAATCTCTAAGGGAGAGTTTCTATGTAAAGTACACATTATTTCATGCATCAAAAGAGGAATAATGTAAACCAGAGACTTTTGCCTTCTTTCCCTATCTCTTCCTGCTGTTTCAATACAATGTATTCTACATCACTGCTCTAAGACAGGGAAATATTATACATAGCAAAAGTTGTATGTGATGGTTATTAATAGCATAATGTTCATGAAATATTTTCATCATCCCACCTACTGAGGTCAAGGTAAGAATGCACCTCCCTCCAGGTTCTTTGCTCTTTGCACCTAAATGGGACAGTGGATCCACGATGTGTGCCAGTTCTAGGTCAGAGTATGCAATGGTCACAGTGATCTAGAACATTCTAGATGTGGGTGCTCAGCTAATTCTATACTGATAATGAATTGACTGTGTGTGAACCAAGATGGTTGTGTAGTACCAGCAGCAAATAAATTTGTACTGATTACAAAAATCACCAAGATTTTGAGGGTGGTTGTAATTATAGCATACCCTTACCTTGCCTCACTAAGAAAGTATCTGACCAGAGTATTTTTGTCATAATTTGCCACACCTTTACAAATCACCCAAGAGGAAAACATAGGTAGGCCCCTAAGGCTTTCAGAGATAAAGAAAGACAGGGAGGTCTCTACATTGTGCACCGAGATACCGTGTGCTGCTCTGTGCAACTTTCTGTGACTGTCAGGCTGAAATAATGAGCTAAAGTGACTTCATTCTCTCCTATGGGTTCTAGAAGGGAACACCCTATTGGATGGCCTCAGGCTAGAAGGACATTTGGGATTCTTTGACACATTCACCTAAATCTTGTAAAATATCACAAGGAAAATACACTGCCTTAAAGAATGTTTGTGGATTTTATAAAACTCATGAAATCAGGCAAGCCATGGTGACGATAGATGTCAGAGACTGTTTAGTGTTGCCTTTCACCTGGCTGTCTCAGGATCCTCCAAGGTTATTCTGTCAAACAGGCAACAAACACTGCTTTCAGCATCTACTGCGGAACAGGCTTTGCAAAGTGGTGGTTGGGATACTACTGCAAACAAAATGATGGAACACTCCTCTGTAGAAGAGCTCTCATCCTAATGGTGAGGGTGTAATAAACCGGAACAAGCAGACCACAAATGTCAGGACCAGGAGGATGTCATCAATATAATAGACTAAACAGTGTAACACAGAATATGATATGTAAACTGTGACCCAGGAGAGACATCCAGTGTCTGTGAGTTAAGCATGAGCTTTTGCATTCTAAATGGTTGCAACGAATGAAATTAGTTTTCCTGGTGCACAAAATTTTACATAAAATTAAAATTGTAGTGTCTCTAAAGTTTTATTGGAGCTCACCCCCACCTGCATGATCTGCCTGGCTACTTGCACAGCTGCACTTCTGATTTCTGTTCACCTTCTAGCAGCCACTCTAGTTCTTGGGCTTGTCCTTAGACTATCCAAGCTACTCCTGATTCAGTCATTACCCTGAGCATGGCCTCTGCCTCTTTCACTTCTTTCAGTACTATGCACAAACATAGTGGAATTGGAAGAATCTGCCCCTCTATCTCAATCATTCTGTGTCCCCTCCGGCTTTTGAGTGCTTTTCATTATTATTGTCCCTGACATGTTTCAGATTTGCATATTGCCCACTTCCACCAAACACAATCAAAATGTGCATTCCAAGAGAGCTGAAATATTATTTTATTTCTTGCTGCATTCACAGATTCTAGGCACAGTAGATAATAACCTGCTAAAAAGTAATGAATTATCAAATATTGGAAAGTTGTAATGAGAGGTGGAGGAGAGTCTTTATGGGTTATACTTCTCAACCAGTCAAGGCTTTCAGGATGCTGAAGATGTCTCAGGATGCCTTTGATCTACAGTGCTCTAGTATCTTAGTTAAACTATAAGACCAAGAAGCAAGAGAGACAAAAGTGGATTTGCCACCATAAAAACATGCTGAGCAGAAATGCTCACTTTATCAGTCTCCCTTGATGCCAATTCATTCCTAATTATGCTAAACTCCCATCTTCTGCTCATCTCACATGATAAAATGAGTTTACATGGAAAGATGCTCAGTGATTAAGAGTATTTGATGATGCTGCAAAGAACAGTTTGGTTCCCATTACCCAAGTTAGGTGGCTAACAACTGTTGGTGACTCTAGATATAGGGGATATAGGGCCCTCCTCTGGCCTCTGCAGTTACTCACACTCATATGCACATACCCACACAAATTTTAAAATGAAATAAATCTCTGTAAAAAAGAGTTGGGCATAAATATTGCTCGGAAAAATTTTTACTGTCTTTTATATCCTTATTTCTCTACTGCCTTTGTCCAACTGTGGGAATACTTCTGTCTGAGAGCTCCAGGTCTTTTTACAAAGAGTTTTTATGGGATATTTTGTATATACAAATAACTTGCTTTTATTTCACAAGTTATCTTTGTGACATGTTTGCAGCAACATTTTATTCATGGGTGTTAAGTCAGGATTTTTCAATTAAAAGTGATTCATACAAGGAAGTATTATACACAGATGTAAGAAGAGAGGGTTCTATTGTATCTTGGGCACACCATATACTAGTGATGTGAAAGTGGTATAAAAGCCACAACTGAGTTCATGATGACACAGAAAAATTGAACAAGTATTCACTCCTGTGTATGACTTTGTGAGTGAGAACGGGGCAGGTAGGAGGAATGGGTTTTCTATCTGCAATTAAAGATGGAAGATGCACATCAACCTTTTCCATGAAAGTTACTTCCTAGACAATTTCAAGAGAAGACAAATGGCGTGAAGGTGATGAAGTCTTGTGAGCCATGAGCACCAAATGACTCCATTATCTAGTGATACCCTTCTTCTATAGATAAAACAAGCATAGTGCATAAAATGATAGTATAAAGCTGAAGAAGTGATTTTTTTTCAAGAGTTCTGAAAGCTACCATGACCTAGAATAGTTCCTCAATTACTATACTGACAGGTCTTCATAGCACCAGAAAAATACTAACTTCATCTAGCATCTTAAAATGACTCCAGACATCTCTGATGACAACAATTATTTGTTAGATCAGCCATAAATCATGCTGGCTAGAAAGCCATGGTGAGTGGAAAGAGCATAAGGCTGTTGGTAATTATTACTAAGTGTCTAGAGGATAAAATATTGTGATTATATCTGTAACATAGACTATTGTGAAGTGCATACCTTGGGAGACTATCTCAAGTATATAAAAAGCTTGAGAACCCCGAAAATAAATCCCACACCTAGTCAGCAAGCTGATTGTATTAATGAGTCAAACACAGTCTTTTTAATTTAATTTTTAAGGTTTATTTATGTGTCTAGGTTTTTTTCCAGATTGTATGTATGTTCACCACATGTATGCCTGGTGTTCATGAGGTCAGAGAGCATCGGATTCCCTGGAATTAGTGTTTTGGCTGGCTGTGAGCTACTGGGAACTGATTCTGGTCTTTTGTAAGAGCATGAAGTGCTCCTCCTAACCACTGAGCAATCTCTCCAGATCTTTGTTTTGCAAAGAAAATGATAAAATTTCTGAAAAGGTTTTCCTCACATGTTCCAAGTATGGTTGATTCCAAACAGCTAGTTTTCCAAGCATAAGCTGAAAGACTAGTAAAATTAAGATATCTTTCATTCAAATGGCAGTAAGCACAATTGTCTTAGGGGGGTAGGAGCCATTTGCATGCTTAAAGTAGAAAAAAACACTACACAGATTCAAAGACATGTACCATAGTCACTGCCTAAGCTGAAAAAAAGGGGAGGGAGGAACAGGACAATTTTCTAAGATAAGAAGTAAACTTCAGAGTAAGGGGTGGAGTGGGGAGACACCCTGGAAATAGATTTGGCATCACAGCCATTCTGGAAGACATGTGGTCAGAAAAGGGAAAGTGGAGAAAAGCATGTTCTCAAGACAAAGTACTGAGGAGGACCATGACAATTTTGTATAACAAATGACATATTCTTATATCTAAAGCAAAAACTAATCAAATACCAATGTCCTAAACCATTACTACCCTGAATATGATTGTATGCTGTTTTAATTTAAACAAGAAAACACAAATGTATGTATTCTAAGAGATTCATATACAGTCCCTCACAGAAGCAGGAAAGGACAAGTCCCCCAGAGCACAGGAGAAGTGGGGGGGCAGCGAATGGAAAGAGAAGTAGGAGAAAGAGAGGGGGAGGAGAGGAAAACACTAGGAAGATTGAGTCCGGTTAGGAATAGAAGACAGACAGAGAGAGAGAGAGAGAGAGAGAGAGAGAGAGAGAGAGAGAGAGAGAGAGAACATAAAAGAGGGAGCCAATATTGGTTTGAAGAGAAAATTGAACCAAAAGAAAGGTCTAGAGAACTACAAGACTGCTGCCAACTAACAATTTGAGCATTCGTGCAAAAGCTACCATAAATGCCCTTCCCGGATAGTGAGATCAACAACTAACTTATCCATGGAGCCCTCATCTAATACCTGTTGGAAACAGGAGCAAATACCCATACATAAACACTGAGTTGAACTAGAATCCAGATGAAGACGGAAAGGACAAGACCAGGTTGCAGAAACACATAGAGACAGCTTACCTGAACAATGAGGAGCTAACAGGCCCCCAGACTGATAGCTGGGAAGCCAGCATGGGACTTACTAAGATCCCTTGAATATAGGTCTCAGCCAGAAGGACTGAGCAGTCTAAGGGACCTCAGACAGTGGAGCCAGGATGTATCCCTGGTGCACAAAAGGACTTTGCAAACATATCCCCATGGAGGGATAACTGCCTTAACCTAGAGACAGGAGAGAAGCCCTAGTCCCTACTTCCCATGACCTGTCAGATCTACATGACCCCACCTGGATGGCATTCCCCTACATATGGAATTGGGGTGGGGGGATGGGAGGGGAGGGTGGTTAGGGTGCATGTGAGAGGGCAGAGAGGGTAAAAGGGAGGGAGGGAGGGGGAACTGGGATCAACATGTAAAATAATAAATTAAATTTAAAAAAAAGCACAAATGTAAAGAAAACATTTCTAGACAGGCAATGGTGGTGCATGCCATTAATCACAGTACTGGGGCTCAGAGGAACGTAGATCTCTGTGAGTTCGAGGCCAGCCTGGTCTACAAAGTGAGTTCCAGGTCACCCATAGCGGTTACAAAACAAACAATAACAAAAGACGTCTTTGATTTTGTTTTCTTTTAAAAGAGGTGGGGAGGGAGAAGAGAATATATAAACCAAAATGATGTGTGCCATTATGTTTCACTAACCAGTCACATGTATCTCCAAATTTCTATTTAACTACAGCTAACACTTTCCTTCACATAAGAAACCATCTAATTTGGAGTGGGGGTTGTGGGGGGAACTCAGTGGCTGTAAACTCCTGGCTAGTAGCTTTCCTGTTCAAAGGGAAAGTAGGGCATGTAAGAGAAACATTGAAAGGAATGTTAGTAAACACAGGCTGCACATCTGCCATCTGTTAGAGCATGTTTTCTGTCACATAAAAATTCAATCACTTTCTTCCACTGCCCATTCAAGAAATTCAAAGAGAAGTAAATTCAAAACGTGTTAAACTTCACTGTGCCCGGGACACTGAGATGATTCTGGTAGCTTTGTCTATAAAAGAGTCAACTGCAAACATTTAAAATTTCCCTGGGGAATAGGGCTGAAGACCACTTTTAAGTAGAATGCCAATCAGCGTTGTGCTGGGGTAGGAAGGTTTCTTGCCTAGCAGCCTGCACACCTTTTGACCTTTTCAAGTCCCAAATGTATGTGGCAGAAAGGATAGTGGTCAGCTGTACCTGACTGCCACCAGCCTTGGATGTTGGTTCTTCATCTCAGGCTGTAGGTGAAAGGAAATTCAGTTTTGAGTATAGGTGGCAGGGTGGAAACTGTAAACGGATTCCCAGTGCCAGCAGCCCTTTAGTCTTGTCCTATGAAACTTGTGTTCAGGTTTATTATCTGTTTATGGGTTACATGTGTATGGTGCTTCTCCTGTAAACTAGTTCCCAAACTTATAAACTAATTTTCACCTCCGGGGGGCGATACGCCCCCTACTAAAAGGCGTGCCACAAAACTCAAGCCCACATCTGATTTCTGTCTGATCATAGCCAGAACGTTCTAAACCAGTCATGATTTAGTAGCACTCCAGTCAAAACGATTACAACTGAGTCCTTTTCAAGACTAAAAAGGCTTTCAAAAGTACTGAACATAGAGTGGCAATGTTCTTCTGGCCGTCAGTATCATCCTAGTTCATCCTCTTTGCACTGGTCTCAATTTCTTGGGCTGCCTTTTATGCTTGCTCATAGAATCAAAGATTTGCCAACTGCTTAATTTTATACACATTTTCAAAAGGCGAGACACAAAAACAAAAACATACTCGAAGAAGACTCCTTTTCCCAGACGGTAGCGATTGGTAATTTGCAGAACAAGACAGAAAAAAAATCCATGAAAAAACACTGTGGTTTTTTAATTTATAGAAGAAATTACTCAACCTTGCTGCCCACAACCAACCTGAAAAACAATGACCCACAAAATTGTGTGTGTCCTAAAGACAAATCATAGCTTCATCAGAAAATCACTGTGCCATCAGCAGACACAACGGGGAGCAAATATTCCCATGTCAAAAGTTTCAAGAATGCTTGTGCTCTATTCCCATTCCAAATACATACAGCACATAGAAAACAATCATACACATTTTCATGCATTCATAGCAAGGAAATTATTAAGCCCAGGAAATAAAGCAATCACTAATGCACACAGGCTAAGAGTAGGCTGGGCTTTTATATTGCTTCAACAATAGTGAGGTCAAAGGACTTTTTTCTGCAAAAACCGATTAAAAAGGAACATTATGAAAAATCGAGCTCACCTACCTTCACTGGTCCATGTTCACTATTGAAGCCCTGCACCAGGTACACGTAGGACATCATGAGAACATTCACCATTGCGCACTCTCTATACATTTTGAATATTTTAAATGTCCACTGATGACTAAGCAGTTCACACCAAGCAGCTACTGAAAAGTGTTTGCAAAAGGCATTCTCCGGAAGCAAAGTTCTAAACCCCAAAACTTTACATGGAAAAATCACATGATCACTTGTAATCAAAATCCAATGAAATGACTTGCATTAGTCAAGGGACAACCCCTGCCACATACAATCTCAGTATGGGAGAAAGATTAAAAAAAAATTAAAGTTTCCTACTGCAAAAACTAATCAGTAGATGGCCATGTTTTCCACTTTAAGCTAGAAATCACTCTATAGTCATTTCATGACCAGAAAGTCGAAAGAAAAATCCCTACTCTATGCCCTAGGCTCTAGCTGCTTTGTAAGGTGGTGTGACCACCGACACTTGCAGCTACCGCAGGCTGGAACCCAACTATGGATTAAAACTTTTTCACAATCTTGAAGGAAGTATGCTGGAGCATGTGTCTTAAATCTGACACAGACTTTGGCAGAAAATTGCTGGGAAGCCTTGGCTAGGATCCTGCTGAGTCCCTAGCAATAGCAACACAGTTTTAAAAGCTGACTCACATGGTCAGGGCTGCTGGGTTTTTAAAAGCAGATAACCTGTAACATGAAACCCACAACACAGTTCTGATTGCTGGGATGGCAGCTGACTCGCAGTAGGGCAGTTTAAGATGCTCAGATAGCTGCTGCCAGTGACACAGAAAACAATAAAAATGCCCTAAGAAACCCCCAAAGAGCAGAGAATAAAAGGACATCTTCTCATATATAAAAAGCACATGCACATAAGCAATTGTTTTTAATAAGAGCTTAATAATTTGCATCAAAATGAAGAACATTGATTTTCAAAGAAGCAACAATTGGAATTATTTGCATGTATTACTACCAGTTTTTATTGTTTGTACATTTTCTTTTCAAAATAGTTAAATCTGTTCTTCGACAATTTCATACATGTATATAATGCATTCTGGTGACTCACTACAAATCCATCTTTTCATTTTAATGTGGAATTCTTTTTCTAAATTTTTTTCATTTTTCAAGACAGGTTTTCTTAGTGTAACCCTGGCTATCCTGGAACTAGCTCTGTAGACCAGGATGATCTTGATCTCAGAGATCTGCATGTCTCTGCTTCCTAAGAGCTTGGATTAAAGCATGTGCCACCACCACCCTGCTTAATGTGAAATTCTTTAGAAGCACCAGCTAAGCCAGCTTTGGAAATTGAATATACTGAATGGTCGGTCCATCCAAATGGCAGAATTTCAATTCTTCATTAGTTTCCAATCTTTGACTTCCAGGTTTTGGCCCCCTCAAAACCATTTTTTGCATTCCTGAAATCAAGAATGGCCTTAGAAATTTCTTCATTGGTATTCATCACAAAGGGACCTAGGACAGAAAGAGACATTTACAAAATTTCGGGTGATAACATTTTCTTCTAATACCGGAAGTGGTACGTATTACTATAGCTCCTCATTTGAAACAAACTCTAGGCAGTGTTCAATCCTACAGGACTATAATTTGAGTTTTGTGGCTGGGACTGTATATAATTATAAGCTATCATACAGACCAAACTTAGACAAACATGACTAGGGCTCACTGTTCAATGCACTTCCCTTGCTAGCGATGACAATTCCTTTATTCACAACATTCATTGTAGTTGTTATTTGTACAACAGGAACTGAACCAACCTGATATTATGAATCAGCTAGATCCTAGCATAGTTTTGGTGTCTGTCTAAGCAGTAGGTGGGGATATGCACTTCTGGGATGGTCCCTGACACAAACAGGAGGTTTAACTGCTTTTGAATAGCTTGTACATAAACAGTTCTTTTGCAATTCCCCAGAAGATAACTCCATGTACCCTATGGCAACCACAGATTAGGTCAACTTTTGGAGTTTAAATACTTTCTCCTTCCTGTCACGATTCACTATCATATGCTTGCAATGAAACATATTTTTATCTTCCTGTAAACTTGTTATGCTTCTATTGATTTATCTTTCATTTTGATCTTAATTTCTTATTCATCTACCACCCAAAAGATATATCATGCTAGTGTGACTATCCTCCTGCCAAGGACCCCCAGCACCATAGCTTTAAGAAATTTTATTAATAAATTTCACATCAAGAAGCACCTTTTAAAAAATATTTGTTAGGATCAACAGACTTTTTACTCAGCAAAGGGCCAGGAAATGCACACTTTAAATTTTATGGGTCAAAGAGATCAAATACTGGGTCAAGGACAGACTTGATACACAATGATTTTCCTATGGTTTCCCCAGCCAGAGCCCCGCCACTCTTACACCTCAACTCTCTGTAGTACATTTCTATACTCTATTTTTGACACTATCCCATGTCTCTCAGATTTCTAAAACTTTCCTTGGGTCACCAAAGCCTTTATGGGCAAAGGGGGATGCCTTGAGTGAATGTGTATTATTGACAAGGACCAGTGTCTCCAACTCATGGGAACTGGCAAAACCTTCCTTAAGTCAGGCTCAGGAAATTGGCA
The DNA here is from genome assembly GCF_943737965.1 of Phodopus roborovskii. Lineage (NCBI taxonomy): Eukaryota > Metazoa > Chordata > Mammalia > Rodentia > Cricetidae > Phodopus > Phodopus roborovskii. The sequence continues at coordinate 368,458 of NW_026125970.1, read as the reverse complement.
AGTCTTCCTTCCTCTGGTTTGTGTGAGGACCGAGCAGAGTATGCAAAAACTAACAACCACAGCTTCCTCATCCTGGTTGAGTGCAACCTGAGACTGCTCCCCGACAGAGGCCTCCCACAGAGCTGAGCTAAAGCCTCCCACTGTGCTGAACATAATTAACTTGAAGAGGTTCTGGTTGGTGCACAATAGGTAGATCTCCACCAGGTCGGTACAGGCCACCCAGTTCCAGCAATCTGTATGTCTTTTCATCATTCCCTTGTTACCCCAGTCAGGTTTTCACGGTTGTTTTGAAGTTTAAATAAATTAACAACATGAAAAACACTCTGACCAATACTTAGTAAATGGTATGAAAATGTATGTTAAGAAAATGAAATATCTGCATTTTTTTCTCATTTGTAGGAGGGACATAACTCCACTAGAGTTAAGGTTGTTTTCTAATCTAACATGCTGTGACATCTTTGCCTATCATTAAGAACACTCGAGGACAAGAGGAGTAGGGAGTTAATAATTCACAAAAACACAACCAGTCCTCAAATACTCTCAAATACTCTGCCTTTGAACATGAAAAGGTAAAAAAAAAAAAAAAAAAAACAAACTTAAAAAGAAAAGCAAAGTAAGCAAAAAAAAAAAAAAAAAAAAAGTCTTGTCTCTCAGTAACTGGCGGTTCAAGAGACATATATCTATTTTGTCTGATTGATGTGGGCTTGTGTTTACAAGCATACCCAGTGTCTCGTCTCCCAGGCACTGGAAGAGGATTTATGTACACTGTGCCTACCATTTTGCTTTGTCATAGTTATTCACCTGGACTTTTGTTTCTCATTACTGCTACAGAGGAAAGAGCCTAACATATAGGATTTTCATCCCACTCTTTCCTACATATTCCAGTCTATGACTAGATGATGACACTACTCCATTTGTTTGTAGCTTTCTTTGCCAAAGAACAATTTTATTGAGTCATGACCAAAGGAAGAAGGGGCTAGGAACCTTGGGAGTGAAATTTTGAAGTGTGAAAAATTAACATGAGATGTCACAAGCTGGGGGCATATGATTTAATATTCCCCCTAAATTACTGCTAGAACAAAATTAATATTTTTCTAACTATTCAGTGTTATTTAAATTTATGACTAGCTGGGGATTATATGAGATCATTGTGTATGCCTTGGAATTCATGCCAAGTAACGGAATACAATGACGTCTTAAATCATGTCTAATTTAATAATTAGTGAATTGCGCAGTATGTTTTTCAGACAGAGGTATAAATAACAAGTTGTTTGGGTTCTAGGTGCTTTTAGGTGTTTCTCATTTAATCAAATGCCAATGATACAAGGACGTCAAGATCCAAAGTAACTGTACCTGTGTCAGCATTTTCTGCCTTCAGCTACAGTACTGCCTCTAACATACAATAATTAAATCTATTTCTTTTTCTTTAAAAATAGTTACTTTATTTTTAATTATACATGTGTGCACATGCGTGCGTGTGTGTGTGCGTGCGTGTGTGTGTGTGTGTGTGTGTGTGTGTGTGTGTGTGTGCATATGCATGCATGTGCAGGTGCTCAAGGAGGCCAGAAGAGAATGCTAGATTTTCTGGAGCTGGGAACTAAGTTTGAAACCTCTGCAAGTGCAGCATGTAACCACTGAGCCATCTTTCCAGCCCCCTCTGTTCATTTTTTAATTAAATGAAAAAGGGCTTAAACTATTACAGACATTTTCAAAGAAGTACTATTCCTAAGAGGCTCATATTTTTCACTAAAAATAATTGATTACAAGGACAGTGTTGGCTATAACTTCAATATTGACTTTCCCCTACATAATTCATATTAAATCTGATGGTCCTTGAGCAGTATTTGGAAGTGGGACCATTAAAAGACAATTAGGTCATGAAGATGAGGTAATAGCCTTTCCAGTGGGTGAGTTCTCACTCTTGTAATATTTTTGGTACGGGGAGAGACTGGATTGATTACCAAACACAGCAGCAGATTGTTATGAAGTATATCCACCCCTCAAGTTTTGTCTCTCCAGTGTATACCCATTTGCCTTTCTACTCCCTGTCAAGAGATGAAACAACATGAGGCCTTTCACACACACACACACACACACACACACACACACACAGAGAGAGAGAGAGAGAGAGAGAGAGAGAGGCAGACACAGATAGATAGACAAATACATGCACTCAAACATAGACACACATACACACACTTTGTTGGACTTCCAACCCTCCAGCGATGTCTGCCAAAATAAATTCCCTTTCTTTATAAGTTACTCACTCTCATATATTCTGTTATAGCAACATAAAACAGTAATGAATCCATTGTTATGTTGGCTGAAAGATATTCAAGTCCCTAGTGGACAATGAAGTGTTTTTTCCCTTTGAGTTGAAATCCCTTATGACAAAATCAAAAAACATTTTTCATTTAATGTATTACACGCCATAGGTACTGAGAAAACGTCTGTTTTTCAAAAGGAAATGAATGTAGACATAAACACTATGCATAAATTAATGAAACTCTGACTTCCTGGTAATACTACACACACACCCACACACTCACACACACACCAAAGGAAAACAATGTCAGCCAGGAAAAGCCATCACCAATTCAGACTTACCATGTTGAACAACTGGTTCTCTTAATGGCTCTCCAGCAATTAAGACAAAATGACTTCTTTGGGGGTCCTAACGTGGTCAAAGAAAGCATCAAACAGTGAACATGTTTATTTTTAAATGTCAAATCGAATACAAGTTATAGTTAACATAGACATTAAGTGGGTGGTGTTACAGAAACATTTCCTCTGTAGTCCTTGATATTGGAATGTCTATTCCTTAGGACGGTTAACATCCCAGCAATTAGAATTCAGCACTAAGTCCATGCTACCAATATATTAACATCTGTAAAGAATGAAAATTACAGTTAAAGTCTCCTTTGTGTTTGTGCATGTATGCCTGTGTATGCAGTCTTTGTCAAGTGTCTTCCTCAGTAGCTCTCCACCTCACTTTTGGCAACCGAGTCCCTTACTTAAATCAGAGCTCACCCCTCTCCTAGACTGCCAGCACAGTCCAGGGATCCACCTGTCTTGGCTTACCTCCTGTGGAGAGCTACAGATGTGCTAGCCTTCTACATCCGTGCTTGGGAAACCACAATCAGGTCCTTATTCTTTTGAATCAGGCAATTCACTCATTGAGCCATCCCCTAAGTCCCAAAGTAATGGTCTTCCTTAACAGAAACACCTTTACAACAAACTGAACGAACTAGCTTTTTTTCTCATTAACAAAATCATTTTTAAAAATTTTATTACCTTTCCCTTTGATTTTAAAAACAATATATTTTGGTCATCTTTCCCCTCTTGTACATCCTACCTCTTTCTACCTATGCAATTTTATGTTCTTTCTTTCTCTTAAAAAAATCAACCCCCAACACACACACACAAACACACACACACAGTCCATTTGTGTTGACCAATTAATTCTAAGCATGGAGCCTGGCCTAGAGTGTGGCAGTATCACTCCACTGAAGAAAACTGATTTTCCCTCTTTCAGTAGCTATCAACTGTAAATAGGTTCTTGGCTAGTGGTGAGACTGTGCCCAATTTCCCCTTCCCATGTTGGGATTTATCCAACTTAAACTTGTGCAGGTTATGTGAGTGCTGTCACAGTCTCTGTGAGTTCATATGTACATCAGTCCTGCTGTGTCTGTAAAACACTGATACCTTGGAGTCCTTCACTACCCCTAGCTCTTACTATCTTTCCACCTTTTCTGCAACAATATACTTTTAAATATTTATTTATTTTATGTTTATAGGTATTTTACCTACATGTACGTCTCTATCACATGTGTGTCTAGAACCCAAGGAGGCTAGAAGAGAATGTCAGATACCCCAGGATTGCTTATAGACAGTTGGGAGCTACGATATGGGTGCTGGGAATCTAACCTGGGTCCTTTTGAAGAGTAGTCAGTGCTCTTAACCATTGAGCCCAGCCCAACAATATGATTTTTAAATGAAAATAATTCTTATACAAATAAAGATACAAGACTTCATTGCCATGTCATTTATTAAAGTAAGATGGAATGTGCCTCAGCACATTTAAAATAAAATATATATACAAATATAAATATAAAATGCATACATGTATATGAATATAATGTTAGGAGAATTGTTTTTACTCCCAATGCATTTTTGGTTTAAAATCCTATGATCATTCCATTAAAAGAAACAATATTTTAAAATATCTACCATGTTATGTTATTGCAATGATACGGTGGTTAGTAGTGATTGACAGTCTGGGGTATTGGTAGGTTCCAGCTTGTCCTCATCCTGCTCCATGTCATTCCCAGTTCTTCCTGATTGTTAACCCTTCTAAGCAAAGTATCTCCAGGCCCATTTTGAGGCTGCTGGCTACAGAACTCTTCATCAGCGTCTCCTTCGTGGCCTCATTGTAGTGACTGGATATGCTTAACTTTCTAGACTTACTGGATTGGTGGCTCCTCTGGTTTCATAAATTTCTGTTTTTATATCCTCCATTCCCTAGCACATCTACTTGCCAATCCTCCCACATGGAAGGAGCTTTCTTGTTAGAGCCATATGGACAGGCACCCTGAGCTAGCAGGCAAGGGGGCTTCATACAGGAGAGCTGAGGCATCCACAAATAACAGCTCCAGGAAAGCCCAGCCTCCAACCTGCTGGCCACACAGGACACCCTGGAGAAGCCAACCACCATGATGATCAGAAACTGGAAACTTATTTTCATGCACTAATTACTAAAGTGGTTTCTTACCAATAGGTAATTGAGCATTGTATATTTTTCTTGCGTTTTCTCTCAGGCCTATCTAATTTTCAACCAAATAATAATAAAAAGCCAAATTGCTATGTATTTTTAAAACTAAATTTTCAAAAACGTCACTCATATTCTAATAATATAGAATGTTTCTAAATATATAACATTATCTTAAATTATACCAAATATTTATACATTTCTACTAATGCAAAGCTCTATTGTCTTAAATTATATCAAATATTTATGTGCTTCTACTAACACAAAACTCTTTAACTTGAAATCATTCTGATGCCTAGCCAGATTTACCACTTGATTCAACAAAATCAATAATTAACCCATTCTTCTTCTGTAAATTTAATAAAAGCTGCAATAATTCAGAGGTCTGAAGTGTGTTTTCTCTTTTTGGCTTCAATTAAAAAAATTAACAGCTAGACAATGGTGATGCATGGCTTTAAACCTAGCACTTCGGAGGCAGAAGCAGGTGGATCTCTGTGAGTGTGGAGCCAGAGTAGTCTGCAGAGTGAGATCTAGGACAGTCAGGGATACATAGATAAACCCAGTCCAGAAAAAACAAATACTACTACTACTACTAAAAGCAAATTAAATAATAATGTGTGATAGAATGGTTTCTTCAACCATTTATTTTTTTTTTTCAGTTGCTATGGGAGTGTGTTTAAAGGGATATGTCTTCAATAGTCTTACTCTACTATTCCCTACATTTCAGGACTTATAGCATTTCTTATACACACTTGGTTGATGATTTAATTATTTCTTTACACATAAGAAATACATGTGGGGTAAAACTTCTAGTTGGGGGGGCTGGAGAGATGGTTCAGCTGTTAAGAGCACTGGCACCTCTTCTCAATTCCCACCACCCACATGGTAGCTCACAACTTTCTGTAACTCTAGTTCCAAAGTTTTGGACACCCTAACACAGACACAAACACAGTCAAAACACCAATGCACATGAAATAAAAATAAATAATTAAAAATATGAGTGTAAACATTCTCAGGTCTGTAACTTTCTAAGCATCATTGCTTCACTGACTCATAATCTAGCTCACTATCAAGATGCATGCCAATGTTAACCTATCTGGAAATAAGTCACTTGAAAACAGATGTTAGCAAGCTTAAGCACTAAAATTCTTTCTATGCTGTAAGCATGGATCTTCATCCATTCCCTACTGACTCTTGCTTCTACACAGTTCTAACAGCTAATCATTGTGCTTGTCCTAGCTTGTTTCTCTGTTTCTTTGCTGAAACATTGACCAAAACCAACTGGAGGAGGAAAAGGTTCATTTGGGTTACAGTCTGTCAAAATGGAAGCCGATAGCAGGAACCTGGAGACAGGAACTGAAGCAGAGACTACAGAGGAATGCTGGTTACTGGTTCACTTCCAGGCTCATGTTCTGCTTTTTTTCCCTCCCTCCCTTCCTCCCTTTCTTTCTTCCCTAGTATTTAGTAATTTTATGTGTATGAGTGTTTTCCCTGCATGTATGTCTGTGAACACACATGCTTGGTGCCCACAGAAGTTAGAGAGGGTCATTGGATCCACTGGAACTTGAGTTCCAGATGGTTTTGAGATGCCAGGTGGTTGCTAGGAACTGTACCCACAAGACCTCTGTAAGAGAATTCAGTGCTCTTAGCGACTGAACCATCTCTCCAGCCCCTTTGGGACCTCTCTTACCAACTGAGGCCCACTTGCTTAGAGATGATGGTACCCATAGCTAGGGCCTCTTACCTCCTACGTCAATCAGAATTCTAGAAAATAACCCACAGATGTGTCCACTAGCTAACATGATGGAGGCGATTCCTCAACTGAGGTTCCCTCTTCCCAGGTGTGCCAAGTTGACAACCAAGATTAGCCATCACAATGCTTGTCCAGTTTGTACATCATTCAGGATCCAATAAAAGGAGGCATTGTTTTACCACATCTCATACTAAAATTCCACGAGACTTTAAGACTCTCATGGTATTTGTGGTGAGCTACTGGTTGACATAGCCAGGGAAGGTTTTCATTTGCCATGATTTCTTCTTTTCTTTTTTTGTTTTCAGTTTGATGTTTAAATGTTAAATGGCTAAGACCTCAATAATATTTTTGGTTGTGAGCCTTCTCTTTAACGGCTGAGCCATTTCTCTAGCCCAAGACCTCACTAATAACAACTCATTATCACAAAGGATTTATTCTCTAAGGGGTTTGGAGAGGTGAGGTTTTATATGAAAAAGAGACATGGGAAAGAGAATACTATAATAGTGTTTTGCTTTGTTTCTCTTTGCCATGGGCAAGGTGACATACTTGAGTTGGAGGGTCACAAGGTGGAAAAGAAAGGGTTAATGAGCAGAGAAGAAAGATGGGCCTGTATGTCATGTGCACACTGACTGTTCAGAATGGAAGTTTCCTAATCAGAAGGGAGGCCTCGGGGGAGAAGTAAACATGCCCTGCTTCCACACTGTGGAATGAGAAAGTGCTAAAAACGAAAGCTTTGCTCTTTTATATCACTCAAATAAAATGACTTTCCAATTATTATTTGGACAGCAGGATAAAAGGACACGTGCATTTTGTCAAAAATGGGACGTTATGAACCTTTTAGGTGTTAGCAAGAAATTTCCCATCATTGTAAAACCCTGGAGGTTTCTTTCCGTGACTTTCCTACAAATTTACCATCTGGGTGGCCCTTTCTTAAATCTAAGACAGATCTATTTTCTGCCTCTTGCTTTTAAAAAATTCTTACATTGTTTATTTATTGTGTGCATAGGGGGTGCATGCATACCATAGTATGTACGTGGAGAACAAAGCACAAATTCTTTGCTTTCTCTTTTAAATTTTTTGAACCACCCACCACCACAACAACAAAAATCAGAGGCCAGAAGGTACATTGCTGATTGCAGTCACAGGGACACAATCTCTACAAACGGCATTTTGACATCTATTTGTTTGTTTGTTTTTATTGTGCTATACATTTTTCTCTGCTTCCCTTTCCTCCTCCACTCTCCCTTTCCACCATTCCCCCTAGCCCCCCCCATGCTCCCAAATCTTGTCTTTTACCCTTTCCTAGGCATATCCATGTACATCTCTCTTAGAGTCCTCTTTGTTACCTAGGTTCTCTGGGGTTGGGACCTGTAGGCTGGTCACATGTATGTATGTATGTATGTATGTATGTATATAAAATGGATATATAATATCCATTTGTGAGTGAGAACATATTATATTTGTGTTTCTGGGTCTGGGTTACCTCACTCAGGATAGCTTTTTCTAGTTCTGCAAATTTCAAGATGTCATTGTATTTTGTTTTGTTTTGTTTTTGTTTACCACTGAGTAGTACTCCATTGTGTACATGTATCACATTCTTTTCCTTATCCATTCTTCAGTTGAGAGACATCTAAGTTGTTTCTGGGTTCTGGCTATTACAAATAATAAAGCACACATTCTGATAGTTGATTCTCTTCCCCCTCTGAGGATTGAACTCGGGTTAGCAGGCATGGTAGCAAGCACCTTTGCCCACTGACACCCCCCCCCATCTCCTTGTTTTTCATTTGTTAAGTAGCTTTTAGTAAAAATCTAATCAACTTTATAGCTGTTTAGTAGCATGTTAACGTAGTTCAAAGTTCATGTAGAAATTGTTCGTAGTGTGAAAGGATGAAATCATGTTAAAGCAAATAGGATGAAAAAACTGTAAGACAGTCCTTGGGTGTCTCTATGCCAATGCCTTTATGAACACTGATTTTAAAAATCCTCATACAAGGGTCCTAGAGGCCCAGATGACTGTTTCATGTAGAATGACTCCAATGCCAAGGCAGGACCTTTGAGTGTCCATCTCATGTCCTTTTCTTTGGTGTGTCTTCTAGAGCTCTTGGTTCCCTGTTAACTCTTTTGCATCTTACTTAATACCAACTTTCAAAACTTGCCCTTGGAGCCAGCAAGATGGACAACAGGTAAAGGTACTACCGGTGACCAAGCCTGACAACCCAAGTTCTATTTCTGAGATCCACATGGTGGAAGGAAAGAACTAACTCCCAAGAGTTGTCCTTTGACCTCCATACATGTACCATGGTGCATGCATGTGTGCCCACCCAAACACACTCACTAATCACTAGCTAAATAAAACAAACTAGGTAGATTGTTTTTGATACTCTGTAACTGTTATTGCCAGGACATATGTTGCATTTACTGGAGAGCATAAATATATGATTAAAACCAAAAGGAAATGTTCAGGGGTCACATAATGTGTTGATAACTTCTAAATTATGAGTTTCTAACTCAGTTAAATTGATTATAAATACAAAGCTTGCAATAAGAGCAGAAATGTGGGCATGAAGGTACAGCATGCTTTTTTACTATAACAGCATTTACTACTGTGATGAATTACCTGGAAAAATTACCAGAAAGAAATTGAACTTCAGCATGATTTAATTGCATGCAGTTGTTCTTTCTAAACTTCACTGTCTATACCTAGGGCGTCAATGGAAAGATGAAGCAGTGAACTGTTATCGGTTTAAAAAAAAAAAAACAAAACAAAACTAGCAGGTCTTTTCAACATGAACTCACAGACAAAAGCAAATCACTGCCATTAACTTTCACAGAGTGTTTTGTCTCATTTCTGTATTTCAATGGATAATTTAATCAAGTCATTTGAATGACATATCCATGGAAGCCGACAATTTAAGAGCATGATTGTCCTCAACCATTATTTCCATGACAGTCAGTGTTTGTCTACCTCAGTACATTTACTACTCTTGTAGGACTCTGGTATAAAATGGGTCTAAAGATTCAATGGGATATTTCTTAGTGCACCCATATGCTTCTGACCATGGGTCCACTAGAGCAACCGGCACTCAGAAGAAAATCCAGCACACCAGTTGCAGGCCAAACTCAGATGGGGAGCTTTTTGAAACAGAGACAACTTCAGGGTGACCTTAACTAGTTCAGGATTACATGTCCAGAATACCTTGAGGTCAGTTCCATTCTCCAAGAATTTTGAAATATTTGAATTCTTTACAAAGTCCTTATGCTTTGGGCTTTGTCCATGAAGTCAAAGGGTCTGTCCCAAAGATTTTTGAGCCTGTTATAAATCAAGGCCACTGCCATTGTTAGGTGTTATAACAGACTTAAGAATATAGAACAGGCTAGGGAGATAGCTCAATGGTTAGAGCACTTGTCGCACAAACATGAAAGCTGGAGTTTGCATCCCCAGAATAAAAAAAGAAAAAGAAATAATAGGAAAAGGCACTCTACCCACTGAGAAAGGAAGGCTGGGTTGTCATGGGCTAATATGTGGTAGCCTGAGATCCATCAATTAAATGGTAAGATGGCACAAAGAAAACTGAGGTGTGGGTTTTGTGCATCACCTTTTTTTTTTTTTTTTTTTTTTTTACCTCCATCTCCTGCCCTACAGATTGAGCACTCTAGAGGAGTGGCCCATACTTGAGTCACCAAAGGAAATGGGCATGGCAGTAGAGGACATGGGGGAAAGATGAACTGAAACTGCAAGAAGAAAGGGAGGTGCTGTCAGTTCCTCATGCTAGACCACACTGCAGTGCATTTTCCTTCTTGTCAGAATCCTCAGTGGAAGAAAAGGTCACACGGCATAAATAACCCTACTACAAAGACTACTATTGGTCAGCATCCCTCAGGACATTTTCTAGAGGTGAAAACTGTGGTGCCCTTGAGCCTGTCATCTACATCCTTATTAGATAACCCACATGTGAATCTCTTAAATTGGGTGCTGTCAGCAGTTACATTGCTCCTTATTGTTATTGGGGACCTACAATGTGCTGCATCAAGGACAGACAAACTTTCTCCGTAAAGGGCCAGGAAGCTTTAGGCTTTGTGAGTCATGCAATCTCTGCCATAACCAACGTCTACCTACACAGTGTAAGAATCCATGGTCAATACCATGGAAGTGACAGGGGACCAATAAAACACAAACAAATGCATTTGGGCCTGGCATATTTGGCACCATTTACTGACCTCTGTGCTAGATCTGGAAGCAACATTGGCATAGGTAATCCCAATAAATTTTAATAATCCTACACAGTTGGCTTCAATCATTTCAATTTTGCAGACAAATAAAATGAAGCCTGGGCCAGTGAGACAGCTCAGTGGATAAAAGTATTTGCTACCAACCTGGATGAGCCAAGTTTGATGCCAAGGAACCAGATGTTGGAAGAAAAGAACTAGTAACTGAAAGTTATCCTCTGGAACTCACATGTACGCTGTGCCATGTACACATCCATACCAATAAATAATAAATGTCAAAACAATGAACAATACTGAAGCACAAAGAAATATAGAAACATGTCCACAGTCTCATAGCTAACAAATAGTAAAGCCAAGAACCAAACCTTCACAGCCTCTACCCTTTTGTAACAGGGACTTCTGACTTTCCTACAGACATGCAATCTCTTTAAATGAAAATTCTTTCAAATACCATTTTTTTTCGTTCTAACATTATCTTGATGCCATGCACACATGAACAATGATGGAACTGCATATAACAGTAACAGAATGGCCCTTGTGTCAGGGATACCACTTATACTTACTTTTGTCTAACCCTGCTATCTTTTGACTTGCAGGTTCCCCAACCACTTCTGTCAGTTTTAGCGTCTAAATCCTTACCTGCTGTGTGTTTTCTGTGATGTGATAGGAAGAAATGAGGTTGCCAAATGAATTCAGATCCCACTAGAAACTAAAATATCAACAAGTTCTGGGCTGTGAAAAATTTCCATGCCTCTCCTCTAGATTGGGTTGAGATATGTGAAGTTGCTTGTTTTTTGTTTTGTTTTTGCTTTGGGTTTTTTGTTTGTTTGTTTGTTTTTGTTTTTAAGGTTAAACACAGCTGTTTCATATGGTTTGACATAAAACCAGAGGGCACAGACACTGAGATGTGCATTTTTCTGATGTTCCTGAAATTGTGTTTTGTTCAGTTTCTCATTCATAGCAGTGCTGCTGCTTATCAAGGCAGCAGAAAGTGAGCTATAGTAAACTGGGTTGAAATAGAACATCACCCCCAGTGCACTGCATTCTATGATAGCAGGGTCAGAGAGTGAGAAGAGAGTCAGACAGACTCTCCATTGGTCAGCTGCCACCCACATAGTTCTTCCTGCTTTCCAAAATGAAATTGTCCAAGAGCTTGTGCACAATGAATCTTCCTGAGGGCAGTGACACAAAGCCATCAGATTGGCCTAATGGGCTCACTGAATGATGAGTCAGTTGCTCAATGGGACATAACATCCATGAGAAAGAACTGAGAAGCCTCCCAAGAGCCCTCAAACTTAACTGTAAAAGAACCCTGAAACACATCACGGGCTCTTCTTAGCTCCAAGTGGGGAATGACTCTGAAAGGCTCTTTATGAGCATGCAGTATTTATACTCCCAGAGGACTAGCCCAGTTCTACTTGTGCTAAAATGAAAAACAAAGCAGTTTGTGACAGAGTAATATTAAAAAGCAATGAAGATGCATGGCCTCTAGATTCAGATGTTCAGGGTTAAGCTATATAGATGAGAAGCAATACAGACTGACATGATTGCTGAAAGCTAGAAATCAATATAGATGAAAATTTGAAATATACCAATAGAAACCTCAAAATAGAGCAAGGTAACCAACAGACATTAGTAAAAAAAAAAGGGGGGGGGGCTTGATAAAATAGTGGCAGAATTTATTTCCCAGGGAAGGGAAAAGATTTTAAACTGTATGAGAGATTTAAGCATCTTCATGGACATTAGTATTAGTATAATGTACAAGCTAAGAAAATTAAAGGGGAAGATTGTAAGAGGCAGAGGCAGTGGATGTCTGTAGTGAAACTATTTTCTGGACATGACAAGCCACTCTACATATGAATTCAAAGTAGCTGAAACTCTGTGCATAAGACCTACACAAGATCAAGCTAGACAAAATTCCATCATAGTTGATGAGGAGGGCATGAAGTCCCATCCCTACTCAAAGAGCTATTGGTTACTGGGGATAGGAGAGTTAGTTTACTTCAGGGATGCAACCCCTAAAAAGTTACCCATGCTCCAGATGTCCTGTACCGATGCACATAAAGGCAGCACACGAGGTGGACTTGGTGGGTTAAAAACAGACAGTCCATAAAGGAATATAGGAAAGGAATAGTGAGGGAGAGAAATTGAAAGGGGAAAAAGGAAATAGATTTGATCAAAACATGAGTTTATACAACTCTAAATTTTTAAAAAGAAAATTAAATGTTTGGGGCTGGGGTAATGGCTCAGTTGGTAAGAATACTTGCTCTTCAACTATGAGGATCTGAGTTCAAATCCCAGTCACCCATAAAAAAAATATATGTGTGATCACACACATACCCATAATCCTCAGGGCTGCTGTATGTGCAGAACAGCCAGGAACCCTAGATGAAATAGTGGTTTCAGGTTGAGAAAGACCCAGTCTCAATTGTCTCAAAGCAATAAGGTAGAAAGTGATAGAACTGGACATTCAACATCCTCCCTTGGCCTTGGCCTCTGCATATGTGTGCCTGGGTATGATCACCTACATTTATAAGCCCCCCACACACACACACAGGAAGAAAGAAAAAAAGAAAATTAAAAGTTTAAAATACCTTATTTTCCACCTGGACACTGTCACCTTCTCCAAGCACTGCTGTGTGATGGGGTTCTATCTTTTGTTGATCATGATCAGGCCCTATAATAAAAGATGAACCCAGTAACTTTAGCAATTGTTATATCTATTCAAATACCACACTTAGCACCATAACAGTTTTAGTTTCAGAAATAACAGGCTTAGGAAATCTTCCTGGATTTCTAGGTTGTTTACATTTGCTATTACTAAAGGCTAAAGTTGATTGGTATTCAATGTAGAAAATAGCATGGAAGTGGAAGTGAATCCTGCATCATGTTACTCGTAATGCCATGACAAAATGGTTTCACTGACGTCTTTTTGGTTTTTTTTTTTTTTTTTTTTTTTTTTTTTTTTTTTGAGACAAGGTTTCTCTGTATATCCCTGTTTGTCCTGGAATTCAATCAGTAGATCAGGATGGCCTTGAACTGACAGAGATCTGCCTGCCTCTACCTCCTGAGTGCTGAGATTAAAAGCATGCACCACCATCACTCAGGTTTCATTGACTTTTAAAAGGCATTGGAATTACATGTTCATAGAAGTGTTCTCTTGTGTAAAATACAAACCTCATAAGAAGCAAGCAGTCCTTAAAAAATTGATCAAATGTCATCAATAATTCATTTCAACAACAATTTGCTGAGCATTTCCAACTTTCAAGAACTAGAGAAAAAAAAGCAAAGATGTGCAAAGTAGATTCCATGCATCTAAGTAATTCCAAATGTTCTTGGGATGAACCAAATATAAGCACATGCAATTATAAGAGAAGAACTCAACTGAGAACTAAATGAGTCAGCACCTTATCAAATAATAAACAAGGTCTGATTCTAAACCTTCTGGAGGGGGTTTCTTCTAACCTTCTAGGGGTAGGTGTCTTCAGGATAGTAAGGCTTGCAGGTGAAATAAAGCTAGTTAACATTTAAAGGTAACAAAAAAAGCTCACTGAGAAAACAGAAGTCTTGGGGGTGAATTCAGGTTGAAATAACCAAAGTTTTGTTTTAGAGTGAGTAAGTAAAACTTGAACAGAGCTGTTCTGTGTGCAAGATAGCACAGATCTGCAAGAAACAGAGCTTGGAAGATGGTACTGTAGACAAGAGGACAGAATGTCACAGGTAGTGGGTGAAAATTTCTGGGGAAACTGTGAACCTCCTGTTATAACTTTAACATTCTATGGGAAAGGAGGATGAAAACGTATCAAGGAAACCCTTAAAAATCATTGTTATCCATCCAAAGTGAGTGAATGAGCTACACATAGAGAGGGGGGAAGAGAGAGAGAAATAGAGAGAAGGGCAGAGACACAAAGAGAGACAGGAAAGACAGAAACACATAAACACACACACACACAGGGTGTGGGAGAAATGATCAGATCTGTGTCTTGCAGAAATAATTTTGGAAGGATAACATAAAAGGAAATGGAGGTCAAGCCTGAGCTTGGGAAAACCTGTTGGGCGTTCTCTGAATGGGCTAAAGTGAAAAGAGAAAGAGCATTTGGAAGAAGGAAGGAGGGAGGAAAGGAGTAGAGAAAGAAGCATATGGAGACCTTAGGACTGAAGCAGCAGTTCTGCAAGAGGGCTCAAGACAATGGAGAGGTCAGGGTGGGCTACATTAGCTACTGGAAGCTGTAATGTAGGGCAAGATTTAGGCTGGGTCTTTCAGATGGGTATAAAAACAACAGTCAAGTGAACAGCTAACAGAAGGAAGATCTCAGATCTTAGGCACTTCCTGCACAAGCATGAGGATTTGAGTTCAAACCCCTATCATTCACACAAAAAGCCAGGCAGTAAATGACCTTGTGTTAAGGGAATAGGGTGGGGAGTGACAGGGCAGGTCCTCTTCTGATATCCACAGATGCACAGGCATATGAACTACATATATACACCTCACACACAAAAAGCAAGAAAAACAAAACTTCAAGTTAAAACCTAACAATTACTAAGGAAGTCATTATCTAAATAAAACAATAACTTCAATAACTTGGAATAACCTGGTGATTTTTGTTTTCATGAGACAGGGTTTCTCTGTTTCTCTGTTGCTTTGGGACCTGGGACCTGGGACCTGTCCTAGAACTAGCTCTGTAGACCACGCTGGCCTCGAACTCACAGAGATTCACCTGCCTCTGCCTCCTGAGTGCTATGATTAAAAGCGTGCACCATCAGTGCCCTGCAACTTGGCGAATTATTATAAGAATAGAATCACAATTTGTAAATCCAGGGCTTACTATCATCCAATCAGCTATGTTTTCTAGAGAAGTCATCTTTCAGCCTATATTTTGTAGACAGGGGATCTATTCTATAGGGGGCATATGGTTTACACTGTTGCTGACAAACATGAAATAGGATTTTAACAGAACAAGAGTTCTTATCCTGGAATAGTGTCCCATGAAGTCCGCAGCTAGGACTGCGTGTAGCCTTGGATGGGAGGGAGACAAGTTCCATACGCAGTTTCTCCACCAGCTAACTGAAATGCAGCTTTTCTTCAGTCATAAAAGTAGCAAAGAAACCACTGCAGTATTTGCTGTATTGACAGCTCTGTCTCCAAGAGAAGTCGCAGATAGTTTTATACCATTTCACAGTGTGATGCATATCTCAAAACATAGTTTATGCTAGCTGTCACATATAATTAAGAGCAGACATGCAACTAAATCACAAAATTTCAAATGCCAGCAGAGAAGCAAAGGTATAGTTGTATCATAAACTGAATCTTTTTTTTTTAGCTTTTCTGAAATTCTTTTTTTAAATTTTTTTTCTTATTTTATATATTGATCCCAGTTCCCTCTCCCTCCCTCCAATGACCCCCAATCCCCCTCCCATCTCATCCTCCCCACTCCACAGGGGTGTCAAGTCATTTGGAGTAGGGACTAGGCCCTCCCTCCTGCCTCTAGGTTAAGGGAGTATCCCTCCATGGGGAATGTGCTCCCAAAGTCCTTTTGTGCACCAGGGATACATCCTGGTTCCACTGTCCAAGGTCCCTTAGACTGCCCAGGCCTTCTAACTGAGATGCATGTTCGGGGGTCTGAGTCGGTCCAATGCTGGTTTCCCAGCTATCAGTCTGGGGATCCATTAGCTCCCCATTATTCAGGTCAGCTGTCTCTGTGGGTTTCTGTAGCCTGGTCTTGCCCCCATTTTCTTATCACTCCTCCCTCTCTGCAACTGGATTCCCGAAGTTCAGCTCAGTGTTTATCTGTGGGTATCTGTTTCTGCATAAACTGCATCTTTAACACTTTAATGTCACCGAGTTTTAAAAAAATGGTCTGAGGGGTGC
Organism: Phodopus roborovskii; assembly: GCF_943737965.1. NCBI lineage: Eukaryota > Metazoa > Chordata > Mammalia > Rodentia > Cricetidae > Phodopus > Phodopus roborovskii. The sequence continues at coordinate 351,841 of NW_026125970.1, read as the reverse complement.
TTAGCAGATGTAAAAGAAAAGTTCACAACAGAAAAAAATTAAAAATATGTTTAATCACAGGATTTGGAGGACCATGGTGGCTGAAGAATAAACCCAATTTGGTGTATAACAACTTCTCTGGTGAAAACCATTCAACCTTTGCCAATTCCAAAGATTCAGCATGAGCTCAGGCATAATCACCCTCTGCATGTTAGCAAGAGCCACCCCCAAACATAACATCCATTCATCAAAAGTATATGTCAGCAAATGTCATGGAATGAATAATAAAACTCAATTGACTTTCCACTTACACAGATATTTGGCAAGAAAAGTCTGGGAGTCCAAGAGGAATGTCATTTAGAGCTGGGTAATATTTTAAACTGTGACAGGGAATGGCATTTTATTAGGTGTGCTTTACTGACATCCTCTGCAGACAATAAACCATTTTTCTCTCTTCAACTAATTCATATGTAACACCCAGTACCCATGTGGTCCACTCCTGGACCCTGATTTTGTCATACAGTATGTTGTGATACTTAATGTCTTAATAGAGTGAGCTGACAAGAGACAGCACTCAAAAATACTGCTGAATTGGTATTTCTCAGCACCCTATATCAGCCAGCGTAGTGTGCTTGACAGCAGGGTTGATTGACCTGTGTGGAAATCTTAATTTAGAAGCAGAGCTCAGCATGTCCAAAAGGCCCCTAATACTGACTCAATGTCAGGGGCCAGTGCTTTCTATGCTCCCTATGGATGTATAAGTGGAATTGTGTTGTCTGTACAGAAGGGGCCATCTGAAATGCTCTACCCCAATGAATGCGTTTCTTATTGACACAGAGTCATTTCCAGGCTGATAATTTTCAATATATCATGAATTTCTAGTCTCGTACTCAAAGTCTTCAAAACAGTGCCACAGAAATCAAACCAACTGCATCTTACTTTCCATATCATTTCTACGATATTTCAGCCATCTGATATCTCCTGAACCTAAAATAAGTTACTTCAAAATACAGCCTATTATTTCTGACTACTTATAATTATAAAATGAGTCAAGTCATATAATAAAATACTTTCCATTGGAAGACTTTGCCAAGAATGTTAAATCGAATAATGCAGTTAAGGAAAATTTAACCAAAAATATAATTGTAGGGTACTTTTTTGCCTAAACAATCATAAAAGGGCAAACTATTTTAAAATATGTTTTTTAATGTTGGAGACCAGCTCCAGAGTGTGAGCTTCCTGTTTTCATTGTCTTCTTTTTATAAGAACTAGTGTCTCACACTCTGTCCCACACATTCTGGTAACTTCCATCACAGATTTCAACATCACCAAATATATCTGTATAGCAGAAGCTCTTTTATCTGACACAACAGAAACCACTAATTGAAAAAGAAACTGCCTGCAGCACCTTATTTTAAAATGTAAATGTACATTAATTTACAAGTTTTGATAAATATAAGTGAGGTATTTGAAAGCTAGATTGAGGTATTGATTTTCATTTTAGTTACTTCTTTATCAAATATTTCTCCATGTATATAGGTTTCTGCATGCATGCGTGTATGCATGTGTGTGTGTGTGTGTGTGTGTGTGTGTGTGTGTGTGTGTGTGTGCGTGTGTGTGCGTGTATGGTAGTCTGGCTAGAGGTTGGCATTGGGTATCTTCCTCAATTGCTTTCCACCTTATGCTTTGAGACAGGGTCTCTCACTGAACCTCGAGCTCATTGATTGGTTTAGAATGGTTGGCTAACAAGCCCCAGGAACCCTCCTGTCTTCCCCAATACAGCACTAATTTTACAGGTGCTTACTACCACCATCCCCAACTTTCTTTTTCTGGGTGCTAGGAATCTGAACTCAGATAATCATTCTTAAACAGTAATCAATTTGCCTAGTGACTCATCTCTTCTGTCTCCTGTCTTTTTTTTTTTTAATTGACTACCCATAAGTCACCACCTAAATCAGTCCAGATTATTAGTTCCCCTAATCTCTTACTGATTTGTCATATTCTCCAGCAATTAACTTTACAAATCATTTGACTTAGTCATAGAATTATCACATTTTTCATTGTATTCTATTAATTTGCTCTACAATATTCTCTTGAGAGAGGGTCTCTCACTGAATCACATGGCCAGCAAGCCCCATTGATCACTTCTGCCCCTCCTCCTAACAGTGAGGTCACAGATATGTAATCCCATGTTCAGCATTTTAGGTGTGTTCTGAGAATTTGAAATAGGATGCCCAGCACTATCCTCATCACTAATCATTGAAGATGGTGAGAAAGCCAGAGGCTGAGAATGTCAGAACTGGGTAGCTGAAACTGTGAAATTCAGGTTTAATGAGAGACTCTGTCAGAAAAAATAAAGTGGGTGGGGGGAGGGAGGTAACTTAGAAAGCAACTTGAAGTCGACCTCCATGTGAACCTACACACAGGTGCACACATCCACATTAACATTTACACCACATGTACCACACCACACACACAACACAACATACATATTTTTAAAGATCTTATCATATTGAGCTACATAAGGCCATTTGACATTGTCTAAAAGAGAAAGACTTACTACCAATTCCTGCCATCTTTTGTTGAGGGGGTACCATTCATGTTTATAAGCAAGATAAAAATGAGGTACTAACATTGGGAAACATTTCCTAGATTCTCACTCCAAACTTTTTAAGTGAGAATAGTTTAACAGCTAGTTCTGTTTTGTCATTTCTTTCTCTCTGGTGATGTGTTGTTGCCCTTTTGTTTTTCTCATTAGCAACCTCATGAAGGGGTAGATGGGAGCAAAGCAAGGAGACTGGATTCAAATGATGTCATTTGGCCTGTTGCTCATTGGTTAAAACATTCCTAAGAGGCCAGTTTGGGGAGCTGGATTCTGTCCATGGTCCAGTTTACTTTGGACATACACAACTTCACTCAGCGGCAAGAGACCATAATTCTATTTTCTTCCAGATGTTTTGTACATGTGGTCCATGGTCATAGGTTTAGGGGGCGGGGTGTAGAATAAGTCAGCGAGAAGAAATGACTCAGGACAATTCGACCTCAGGTCAGTATAAACAAGTGGAAGTGTCAGTCCCTCTTAGCCTGGAATTTCTGAACCATTCATTTATTAACTCTTAAGGCTAAAGGTATATCTTGTTAAAAGAGGCTGTAATTCCTGGTTGAAAGAGGCTTGGCAGATCACTTGTCAGTCTTTCTACCATTCATCCTCTCTTTAATGCCATTTAAGACAGAATCATTTGTGAGCTTTTGCCGAGTCAAGATACTAAGAAAGGTCTTTACCTTAAGAAAAAAACAAGTTGCAAAGAATTAAAAATAGTAGTTCAGGATACATGAAAAACTTGGATTATAATATGCACCTCATTTATTTATGTACAGCTGTTTTCGTAATACATGGACAGGGCATAGTAGTCCAAAAGATAAAAATATTTGCTCTCTGGCCCTTTCCATAAAGTTTGGTCCTTATTACTTTTTCTTGTTCTACATCAACATTTCTAGAAACCTTAGCACTTTAAAATTCTTCCCCCTGAATTTTCAAAAAATAAATTCCTCTTGTGCAAATTCTTGTGCTTTTTTAAAACTATATTCCATTTGCACAAATTACTTTTTATCTTAAAATCATATCAAGGTGAGGCCTCCAAAACAGAGTTTCCCTATTTATAAAGTACTATATTATTCACAGAATATCAAAAAAGTTAATGGTGCCTCATTCCTCCCAGATGGTTAACACATTTCACTGTGCACACACAGAAGCTTCCTGCACTACTGCTGGAGGATTTTTGTTGGTTTTGTTCTTTCCAAGTTGAATCTTTCCTCTCTTGAATGATAAAATAAGTGAATTTGGTTTTGGGCTTATAATTAAAATGCTATTCAGTGAAAGAGGCACCAAGCCCAATTATGCCACATTACAAATAAATTCTAATTACTATTATTTCCAGAAGAGTCAAGTGATTGAATGCCATATTTTTGGTGGCTGTAAAGAATGGTTTAAATAAATCACCCTGGGTGTGGCATCAAAACCTGTGCAGATGTCATTAGCAAGCTGTCTGTCTGTAAATTGAGAATATATTGCCCAACAAGGATGTTCACTATAAACTGAGAATGTATTGCCCAAGTAGGAAGTTGTCTGCTGACATCCCCCACAGGAGTATGGTAGAGAGCAGGTCTCAGAAATGGGGAATCTTGGATGTCACTGACCACTGTGGATGGAGATGAGGAGGGAGAAGTCAGTGACTGAGTCTCTTACTAAAGCTTCTTCCTGAAGCATATCTGAAATGAATATTCTTGTGTAAGGAGCTGATTCAGGAGACAATGCACGAGGGAACAGCAGTCCAGATATGAGCAGAATTATTCAGAAAAAGGAAGTTGAGTACTTACCTTTCTATTGCTGAGAAAAAAAAAAGTCATGACCAAGACAACTTATAAAAGAAGTTTGATTGGTTTCAGAGGGTTAAAGTCCATGATGATGGAATGACAGCATGGCATTAAGAACAGCTATGAGTTCACATCATGACTCATAAGCAGAAGGTAGAGAGGGTACACTGGGAATGGCATAAGTCTTTTGAAACATCAAAGCTCATCCCCCCCCCACCCAGTGACACACCTCCTCCAACAAAAGCTGCGACTCCTCGATCCTTCCTGAACAGCTCTACCAATCGGGACCAAGTATTAAAAGATAGGATGGGGGCCATTCTCATCCAAACCACCACAGCAAGGAAAGACAGGCACCTGCTCATGCACTCCCACTGTGAAAGCCTTGAAACATAACTGCATGGGCTCAGGCATGGGCTCTGAGATAGCCTATCTGAGGGGTCAGCTAACTTCCAGAAGGTTAATTCTCCAGCTCTCTTGTCTTTCCTGATTAGGGCAGAGAAGTCTTTCCAAGTTTCAGAAAATGTGGCATAGATAGTGACAGTTTGAAGTTGGTCACCAGGTACTGAGTAAGCCAGGTCCTGTAGGATTTAGGTGGGCCATTCACGGCATATGCTGTCACTCAGCCATTTGCTGCCATCCCCACAAAGAGATTTTTCCTGCTTCCAGGAAGATGGGAATGGCTGGGGTGGACACACAAAAAAGGCAACCTGCTCTGTATGCCTTTCTCCTCTCACCTGGGTTCTGCCGCTTCAGCTTCTGTGTTGGCTAGGTTTGAAAACACAAGCTGGTTTGATCGCTACATTATAACTGAACAAAGTGCACATAGGACATGGAGACTGGAATTGAAACACCCTTATGAATTAGTTACTTTTCTATTGCTGTGATTAAAAATCATGACAAAGGAAACTCAAAGAAGGAAGTGTTTATTTGGCTTATGGTTCCTTAGGGACAAGACTAGGTTCTGGTGGGAAAATACAGCAGCAGGCAGAGCAAGGTGACTGAAGCTACAAGCTTAGAGCTTTTAACTTGAACAGTGAGCAGGAGGCAAAAAGTAGGTGCTAGCAACAGCAAGAATCTTTAAACTTTCAAAGCCTACTTCCAGCAACATACTTCCTCAACAAGGCCACACCTCCTAAACATCCCCAAATAGCACCACCAACTGGGGACCAAGAATTAAAATGACAGCCTATAGGGGCCATTCTCTTTCACACCACCATAGCCCAGTTCTTGTAACAGGTGTACAGATGTGAAACCTTGGCATAAATAACTTCTTTTAGATATTCCACTGCTCATGAATAAAGTGACAGTTTGTTCTCAACAAACAACAATGTACAACATACAACCCTTAGAAGGAAAAGAAATTGTGAGGTACCTGGAATATCTAACTCATTTTCTTCTACCTCCAGAGGGGTAGGCAGACAGCATCTCTCAGTGGAGCTCAACCTCTTTATGGGTATGGAAACTGCTAACCCTTCAGATTTAACATGTATAACCATTCTTGTGCCTTTTGCCTAGCCCTTTTGTTCATGCTGGTCTCTGTCACTGAACATTCTGGAAGCTGTAAGGCATGCTGCTCCAGACTGATGTGAGAAGGAAGGAGGCACAGGATTTAGTTACACACAACACTCTCGGTAGTTTATCCTTTCTGTAGATTGAATGAAAGTGCAATTGAATCCCAAATGGTATACCCTTTACTTACCAATATATACATCTCCAGAGATGGTATAAATGAAGCTTGTCCATCCTAGAAAAGGACCAGATACATTACAATATTAGCATGCATAATATCAATTTATATATGTGTGTGTATTTATTTTATATGCATTTTGATTATATTATATACATGATATAAACATATAATAGTAACAAAAGAAAAGGTGAGGGTGAAATATTTTATTTTCTTTTTGATTCATGCTTTAAGATTTTAGTTGTGTGCGCTATTTCTCCTCTCTCTCTTACACACATGTACACAAGCATGTACAAAAAACATACTTCTATACCTAAAGGACTTGAGTCCTTGCTATTTGAGGGCCACCCAAAGTAGAAACTCTATAGCCACTTGGGCAATAAATCTATCTGCCAAAAGTTGTATTAACAAGTTATTTTATTTTCATTTGTGTGCCACCCGACAGCCCATAAATGTTTCTTACAGCTCTATCGCCATGCTATAAGCTATAGTGCTCCAGTCTTGCTTCATGTCCAGTGTGCTGTACTTCCAAGTAGGCTGAAGTGATACCAAGGAGCATTTTTGTATTTACTCAAATACTACTTTCCAGTGAACATACTCCTTTTTCTATTTATCCTAAAAGAGTGCACAGATCAGTAACAGGTACCACATCCTGGAGGGCTCTAGAGATTGACCTAAATGGGGCATTGACAGAGGGAGGAAGACACACACACACACACACACACACACACACACACACACACACGGGGGGCAATCTGGGTTTGGGTGGTTTTGGCTCTCAGGGAAGCTGCATAATATATATACACACACAACTGTATAAAATCTTAGCATGTTATATAGAGCTAAACAGGGAAGCATTGCTATTGCATACCGCTGGACAAGGGTTTATGTGGCATATAGCTGAACAAGGAGGAGGGATGACCTAATCTCAGGAGGTACAGTCTCTGTAGGGAAGCAGTCTTCAGATTGGTAACAGCCCAGGAGGGAGATAGAAGCTATGCTGGACATTTTCTGCACAAACTCTTAATATTTACACTTGAACCAGAGGAACCCTTTGCCATCCCTCTGATCCTCACCCAAGGAAGGTTTGGCTGCTCCCATGTTGAGGCATTGAAGTCCTCATCGTGGTTGTGCTCATGTTAACAACACACAGGTACTCGGAACTTCACTGGCTCCCTACAAAGGGGGATCTAAAATCTTTAGTGATTAATATGTTCCAGATAGCCTGTGAGCTCCCTGGAATTGTCCACACAAGTTTTCAGAGAAGGATACTGTATGACAGCCCATTCTTCACACACTCAGCAGGAGCAACTGATTTCCATATATATTTATGCATTGCCCCCATGGCTCAGAAGGATGCTGTGTTCCCACTGAGAGAAATGATCCCAGAAATGGCAAACTCAGAATAGATAAGAATATCACTCTATATCCGTTCCGTGGAAAGATTAAGCAATGGCATTCATGGATGGATGGTGGACATCAGATGGGAGTTTGTTTGGGAATTGGTGATACGGTGACAAAGTCAAGTGAAGCAGGGAACAGGGAGGACAAATTGACTCTCAGGGTGTGGTTATGATGGTAAATGGACCGAAATACAATAGTGGCACAAAAGGAAAATGGCCTGGCACACTTCAATATAAATTGAGTCATTAAGAAAATTTGAATGATGGCTAAGTAAACATACTTTGTTAGGCAAAGTGATACCCTTTCCTTCTCTATTCCATAGTTTAATATTTTTATAGTTTTCTTGTGTGTGTGTGTGTGTGTGTGTGTGTGTGCTTGTGCATGTGCAGATGCACACACCTGTGAAGATGCATGTGTGTGCACATACACATAGAAGCCAGAGATCAACCTTAGGAGCCATCCATCTTGTTGAGACTGGGTCTCTCACTGGGACCTGGAGCTCACAGATAAGTCCCAAGGTTCTGTATGCCTCAGCCACCCCAGTGCTAGCATCTCAAACACACGCCACTCCTTCTGGCTTTTCCTGAGATTGTAGAAGAATGAATCTAAAGCATTTGAGAGTGATGGTGTCTTGTTTCCTCCCACTATTTATTGAACCTCTATCATTGGTACATATTGTGGGTGCAAATACAAGCATTAAGAGGGTACAGGCACTGGTATTCAAGTGGGACAATGTGAGGATGGAAGGTCCCTTGTAGATGCTGAAAACACATGCTGATAATCTATAGCCCCATTCTTGTGCACACAACCTGGCTCTGCAAGCACCCTTGTCTCTCTCTAAGGGATGATCCACTTTCCTCTTCCTATTTAGTCTAATTTAGAATTCTACTCTACAACCAAATCCCTTTTCTCTCAGCATAAAACAAAACAACAACAACAAAACGTTTGGATTGAAAATGGTTAACATTTCTCTTTCTACGTGCAAATGGCTTTATTTCTTTTATTTTGAGAAAAAAATTAACGTGTTATTTCAAAAATACTGAAGCATGGGCCATTTAAACTGTAAATCTTTCTGTAATTCTCAGAACCACTACATCATAAATGGTGAGCAATTTGGTATTTGTACTTTGGGAACTTTTTTTCTTTTTTGTACTTCATATTATTTGCTTCAACAGTAGAAAAAACTCAATGTCTTTAAAGCATCTTTCCATGACAAAACATGGAGCAGTAATTCATCCTTAGGAAAGACTGCAGGGCTTGTTCATAGAATAAATCCTCCCTTCACACCTTCAAGGAAGTTAAAAGTTGGTTATTTCTAGAAATGGCAAAACCTCTTCACTCTCAGTTGCTCAGCTGAGGTCTTTATTTTGGATCATTTAACTTTTCCCCATCTCCTTTTTCCTTCACTGACTGCTTCACTCTCCAAACAGACACCTAGTTTGCAGTAGTCACTTGAGTCCGTTTTCTTTCCTTTGAAAATACTTTTATGATAAAACCCAGAAGGAGAAAGTGTGTACTTCAAGGAGTGTTCTATATTCATTCACCTGTCTTTGCTGCTTGTGAAAGTAATCTATTAGAACACATGGTGTAGCACTGTTCAGTATACAGTTCATGTAGCTGGGTGGAAAGCACGGGGCATTGGAGATAGTGGGACAGGAGCAAAGGAGCAATCTTCCTTCAGTCTTCTTTGTGGTAAGATATCCACCTACACATTCTATTACACTTTGTTTCATTTCTAGGGAGCACTGCTTCTTGAGGCTGCCAAAGGGAAAATAAGTGTCAAATAGAAGAAATGAATGCAATCTATGTGTTTAAGAAGAAACATATTTTGTTCAAATTCCTCCTTGCTAAAAGCAAGATTGCATCAGACAAGGGCTCTCCCCTGTGTAATTTTCATGTCACTCTTACTTACTTCAACTTTCCTCTCACTTTTATGTTCTGCACTAGGAGTTGATGCCACCCTCAAGTTTTTGTCATTCTATCAGAAGTCACACAGCCTACATTTTCCTTGTGTCCTCAAACAGGGCGGTCACCCTACTGTCCTTTTGCAGCCAGGAAGATCTTTCCTTCCCTTGGGAAATAACAAATAAAATGTGGTGAGATGAAGATCATTATTTCTTCTAGTCCCTTAGGACAGTTAAGTCAGCCACACATACAAGTCCTTCAGCCAAACGTAAAACAAATGTACAACGTGGCTTTTAAATATGTAAATCATTTTCTGTTGCATTTGCTCTATTTCCAGGGAGGTTCCTGATTCTTAAAAATAGCCCTAGTGAAAGATTTCCTCAGCCTACATTCCTTGGCTTAAGCCAGATCATTTTTCTCCTGTCTTCATTAAGAGTTCATAATTCCAGTGAATTTACAGCTACTCTCATGCATGTATGCAGTAGAAGTAGAAAAACATGGCCTGATGACACGCCAAATTCCTAACAGAAGAAAAGAGAGAAAGTCAATGGGGTTAAGAAGAGACTACACACATCCCCAAAGTTAGGCTTTCACTGCTTCCCAGACCCTAAAGCAGCCATGACTCCAAGAGCCTGAATCAGAAGCCTATTTCCAGCTTCCTTTATTATTCAGACAGAACCTCACTAAGTAGCTCAGGCTAAATTCAAATTCACTGTCTAACTTAGCTGACTTCACACTCCTCAGAGAATTCTCCTGCTTCTCTCTCTTGAATGCTGGGATTAAAGGCACACACCACCATATTTTACAAAATGTAGTTGTACAGCCATGCATTAATAATAATTCCATTGAAGGATAGAAAATTTCAGTACAATGGTACAAGTTCAAGATATTTATTTTTATAATATGGTACTAAAATTACTAACAGTGTAAATTCTCAAAAAAAAAGTGTCCTCTTTAGGGCTATGAGATGGCTCAGTGGTTAAGAGTACTGTTGCTCTTGTGAAGAACCCTGTTTCAGTTACCAGCACCCACCAAGTGGCTCCAATTTCAGGGGATCCAATGCTTTTTTCTGATGTCCACAGATAATAGGTACACATGTGGTATACATGCATACATACATTCATACATATGTACAGTCAAAACACTCATATATTGAAATAAAACAAAAAATCCTATGCTAGGTATGGTAATGTATGCCTTTAATCCCAGCAATGGGAGATAGAGGCAGGTGAACCTCTCTGAGTTTGAGGCCAGCCTGGTCTACATAGTAAGTCCCATGATAGCCAGGGTTACATTGTAAGATTCTGTCTAAAAATAAAAATGTGTGTTTAAATCATTAAAGTAACAGTGTAAGGTGGTAATATGTTAGGTATCTAGATTTAGTCAATCTACAATGTATCTATACTCTAAAACACCATTTTGCAAGTGAAGAAATAATACTAATTTACTTACCAATTGAAAGTAATTTTAAAAAGAGGGGCTGGGGATGTGGCTCAGTGGTATAGCAGACATATGTCTCTGGGTTTCAACCCCACCAGTGCAAAGGAAAAAAATTAAAAAGAAAACTAATTCCAGAAAAGTAAACACACCAACACAAAAGACAAGCAACAAAACACTTGGTAACCTAGGGAATATTTCCATGACCTTGGGTTTGGGGACAATGATTAAAGAAACCACAGAGTACACTAACCATTAAGGAGCAGCTTTGTAACCTTAAGAAAATTTTCATTTATTACAGTACATTAAGAGCACAGAAAAGTGAGAGGTGGAAAGGAGATATTATAATGCAAATGATGACAACTAGAACTCAGAACATACAGAGTTGCTACAAATCAATATGAAAAGGACATATAGCTCACCCCAAAGTAAAATAATATAAAATTTCTTGCTAAGTTTACAACTGTCTCAAATTCATGATTATCAGTGCTTGGAAGACTAATTGATTTATATCCATAACTGTTAAATGTAGATCATAACTTAGAGGGAAACTAAGATCAAGTATTCTAATGCACTACTACTAAGCACTTTGCCAAGCTCTCTACTTAATAACAGTGCATTAGAATACTTAATTCACTTCAATTAACAAACAAGACAATCCTTATAGACATGCTACAGGACAAGCTGAGTATCTGAAACAGTGAACAATAACAAAAATAAATCACACTTTCTCTTTAACAACTCCCTCTAATATACAATTCTACACGTATTATTCATGTTTGGGGTTCCTCCTTAACTGTAAGAAGACAGGCCAAGAACTGTGAGATTCCCCCCCCCATCATGTGTTTCTCTAAGATTTTTCAAATCATTAAAAATATCATGATGAGCTGGGGGTGCGGCTCGGTGGTAAAACATTTGTCTGTCATCCATGGGGTTCTGGGTTCTGGCCTCAGTATAGAGAGAGTGGGAATCATTACTCATGTTTTAGCCACTGACCATATGAAAACTGGTTTACACTTTGCACAGAAGCAGAAGCTGTATATGACTTTTCTAATTTCATTTCTGTTGCTGTGATTAAATATCCTAACCAAAAGCAATTTGGAGAAGAAAAGGTTTATTTGGCTTATAATTCCAGGTTATAGTCCATCATTTCAGGGATGTTAGAAAGACAAGAATTTAAATCCCTAGTCTCATCACATCCAGTCAAGACCAAAGACAACTGAATACATTTATGCTGCCTGTCCGCCTGCCTGTCTGCCTGCTTGCTTGCTCTGAGCTAGTTTTCTTTGTTCTTACAAAGTTCATGGCCCAGCCCATGAAATGGTGCTGCTCACATTCAGGATGGATTTTTTTTTCACTTCAGTTAACAATCAAGACAATCCCTCATGGACATGCCCACAGATGAGACCAATCTAGAAAATCTGTTATTGAGCCTCTATATTCCCAGGTGATTTCAGGTTGTTGCATGTTGACAGTTAAACCAAACCAGCACAGTGGTGAACTATATGATGATCCTATGATCCCTGCCTTCTGCTGTTATATGAATAACAACAACCCAAACCCATCTTTCTGAGTGTGACCAGCGCCTGGTAGCTTACTTCCAGTTAGTACAGAAAAAATGACAGGTATTGTTCTCTTTTGCTCTCTCACATGCATGCTTTGATGAAGTCAGAAGACATGTGAGCTAGCTATCCAATGACAAGGACCATGTGGCAAGGAACAGGAAATCCTGCCAACAATCACATGAGTGTGAGTTTGGAAGTTTCTCCTTCCCAGTGCAGCTAAGGATGACAAAGATGTTGGATGACATCTTGGTTGTAGCATTATAAAATGTCCGGGTTAGAGGATACAACCATGGTGTGAGATAATACAAATTGTCTTAAAGCATTAAGTTCCAGGTTGGCTTGATAATCAGCTTCATAGGTAACTTGTACAATAAGATTAACCTAAAGATAAACTGTATAGACTGGTATTTGATGGGAGATGTCATTCTGTATATGTTTTGCATACTGGTTAATGAATAAAGCACTGTTGGCCAATAGGAAAGGAAGATAGGTGGGACTAGGAGACAAGGAGGAAAGAGGAAGTAGTAAGGAAGAGTCAAGATGGAAAGTCTGGAGAGAACAGAAGTCTGGGTCCACTCCCCGGTAAGTTGAGACCATGTGGAAATATTAGATAAACAGAAATGTGTTAATAATTAAGACAGAGATAGCTGATAAGAAACAAGTAACTGGCCAACAGCATTTTATCAAATACAGAGTCTCAGTGTGTTAATTGGGGCTGGCGTGGTGGCAGGACCAGAGCAGCAGCGGAAGGAAAAACCTTACTCCTTACAGGTATTAATGTTTAATATTTCTAGTAAGATTTTTCAATACCACAATGTCTGAAATTTGAAAAATGAACTGAGTTACAATGGACTTGGGGCAGGAAATATCTGATACTCTTACCTGAACAACTGATAGTATATGGTATCATTATCATCAAACACTATTATAAAATAAGCAAAATGCTGTGGCCAAATGTTTCTGTGCCACAAACCTTAGTTACGCTTTTGGAGGAAAAATGGAGTGTTCCATTCTGAAATAACATATTAGGAAATGTTAAAAGGAAAGTTTTAATAACAAAAAAATTAACAATAGTAAAATTTATACTAACAAATTAGCTTCATTAAAAATAATTATCTAAAGACACACTATTGTGATTTACTAGCATAAAATATTGAAATTCACTTTTTAAATTGAATGGGTAAGAGGTGGCTCTTTTCCTTTTTGCTTCATTCCAAGGCAAGCACAGAAGCCAATTTATACTGACATTGTTTCATATGATAATCTTAGTTTTCCTCTGTCACAGCAAGGATCATACTGATGTCAGCCTGCTTCTATGTCATAGCTCCTCTTGCTCTGACTTTCCTGATATATTAATCATTAGTTGGGCTCCATTCCTGGGACAGTACCTAAGGCAATCAGCTAAAAAAGGAGAGTTGACTTTGGTTCATGGTGTAGAGGTCTCAGTTCATGTTGCTCCTGGCTTATATGAGGTAGGGCAACATGACAAACACTACTGGCAGAGCTAGCTTTGTGGTCCATGGCAGCTAACAAGGAAAAAAAAAGATAAGAAAGAGGAGAATCCAGGGCTTCAGTAACCATCTCAAGAGCCTTAATTTGCTCAAAGCTGCAAATCCCCCTCCCCTCCTTTCTTTTAGACAGAGTCTCAAGTAGCTCAGGCTGGCCTTGCAAACACCATGTAGCTGAGATGCCCTCAAACTCCCAATCCTCCAGTTACTGTGTCTACCTCTTGACTACCGTGATTACAGGTCTGCATGATATTTTTTGTTGTCATTTTGAGACAGGGAGTCATGTAGCCTAGATTGGTCTCTAATTTTTCTATGTATGCAAGGATGACCTTTAATCTACCTACACTTCCTAGAATCTGGAATTATAAACGAGCTCCACTACACATAGCTGCTAAATTCCCTTCATGATAACACAGTTCCAGGTTCTGGAAGTTAGTACACGAACATTCCGAATGAGGGAGACATTATTCTGCCTACTGGAATGGAACTATACATTGTCTGAAGGTAGTTTTGTTATCAGTTTATCTACACCATAAAGAAAAGTTATAAAAGAAGGAAAAGGTTCACTGAATGAAAACTTTCCCATGCCCTAACAGTTTTTCATAATTCACACTCCAAACCATGAAGGAGAGATGCTATGCAGAAAGATGGAGAAAATAAACAGTCAGAAGACAAAGGGGTCCTGACCATCAGAAGGTATAATTTTCTTGGAAAAGATTGATATTTTCCTAGAACTGAAAATTTATGTCCTTCATGATGAATGCTAACAATACTGTCAGCATATCAATTTACAGCAAGAAAAATCATATTGCTTGGGAGAGATTTAGGAGAGATGCTAAAAGTCACAGTGCAAAAAAAAAAATGGACCCTACATATTCCTATTCTTATTTTAGCCAAGAGCTAATGGGAAAAATGTGTGGCCAATGCAAAAGAAATCTAGTACTGTCAGAAACTGGACAGATTGGATTCTTTGTAAATGATGCATCATCAGGCTCAATTCCTGATATCAACTGTCTTCCAAATCAGAACTGCATGAAACATCTGTTTTCTGCGAGATTAGCAGAACCCATCTGAAACGTGCCTAGCCCAAAGGAAAGAAAGAGATGGTAAAAATTGATTCTAATGCTATTTTTGGGAAAGAATTCAGATAAAAACTGTTAGGGTTCAGGAAGAATGTATCCATGCTTTCCCTTAACTGTATTTCACTTGGGGCACAGGCATTTTCTTTGTATCAGAGTTGGGATGGTAGCAATGTGTGCTTCCATTTCTATCCAATTAGTCTGGTAATGACACAACCAAGTCAACAGTAATTTAGACTGCTTATGCCAGAAAACCAAACACAACCCAGACATCCACATCAAATCACTTTACCATGAGTAACAACACCATCAAATATGATAAACTAAACATGTCTGGGACACAGCTAATGGGTCACACATTTCAAGAAATATTTGATGTAATAAAGCATCCAAATAAAATGAATTTAGTCAGTTCTTGGAGCTGTAACAGAATTTGACCTAGAATAATTTTGACAATTAAAAGAGAGAGGGGGGAGAGAGAGATACGTAACTTCCTAATAAACTACAAGCTGCATAAGTTGATACCTAGTACATTTGAATATAGACAGCCAATATCACTGAAACTACAAATAAACAAGTGGTTTTAAATAATCAATTAATTGTATGTCAGACAATATGCAGGAAAAGCATCAAGCTTTTGGATTTGTCACCTGTTCTATGGGAGCACTCACAGGCAGTCTTTGCTAATTTAAACATGAAGATCCTCAAATATCATGTAAAAGTCTGCATTCCCAAGGAAGTAGCTGCTTGTGCTTTGACTTGATTGTTTTTTCTTTTTTCATGGTTACCAAATTCCAGAACCCATCATACCTTTAGGAATAGGCTGGGAATGCTTTGCTCCTTGGTCCAACTTGAAGTCCAGATATAAGGTTGGTGTGCGTGTGTAAACTTTAGACTGAAAAGAAAAATGAAATCATCAACAGTTTTCTAAGAATAAGTTTCTTTAAAAAATATTTATTGTGTATGTATGCTCTCTCTCTCTCTCTTTCTCTCTGTGTGTGTGTGTATACATGTTTGTGTGTGACAGCATTGTGCAGAGGTCAGAGGACAACCTAGGTAGTGGTCCTCATCTTCCTCCTTGCTTAAGGAAGGATCTCTCTTGTTTGTCACTGGTCTAGATACTCAAGGCTAGCTGCTCCTTGAGCTTCCAGGCCATACTTGTGTCCACCTCCTATCTTAGCACAAGAATCCTAAGATAACTGACATGTCCTACTGTGGCTGGCTTTTATATGTATTCTGGGGGGTTCAAACTCAAGTTGCTAGGTTTGTACAGCAAGCGCCTTTATCTGCTAGATCATTTCTTTGGTCCCAGGGTAAGAGTCCTTCCTTCAGCTGAGCCTTTCTATAGTAGCAGTGGGCCTGGACCATATTTACACTTCCTCCTGGCTTTACAATATTATCAGCAAGCTAATTTCAATATTGCATTTATCTCCCTACAATTCCACGGGCCCAGCATAATGGTTTTTATTGGCCTATAGTTGTCCCAATTTTGTCACTTTTAGCCTTACAGTTGAAATGGAAACTCATCTCATACCCAACTGCATGTTTATTCCACAGGATTTGATAAAGCCTTTTCATTTTGAAATCCAAACAAGGGAAATGTATATTACTTTTCCTCATGAGAACCTTTTGTGTGGGTAGGAGTGGGAACTTGTCAGCCAACTGCTGGTTTAACAAAAGCTCAACCCCAAAGTAAAGCAAACATCTTCAAGTTTAATAGCATAAACAGTGGTTTCGATTTCATTATCACCTCAACAGGGTAGGTAATTCAATATGATGCCATCCTGAATGGTGGGCACAGATGAAAGTCTAAGTGATTAATGCTTGCTATAAACTTAAGATGTCTCATTGCTCACACAAAGTCCCAGGGATTATTGAATTTTGACTTTTTACTTAAAACTGAACATGAAAATGAAGAATGTATAATGCTGAGCTTGGCAAAAACATGGAGTGACTGACAGGTTTCACATACAGCTTTAGTCCAAACACTTAGAAAAAATACTTGTTGATATGTAGCCCAGATGAATACATGAGTAACTTTTGACCTAACAATACCACTCAAAAGTGTATTCCCAGTAGAAATGTTCACCAGAAGATGCATGCAGGAATGTTAATAGCCACAACTAGGAAATATCAACATCAGGACTACTTTCTACAAATATGTAACAACAAACTAGATAAATGTATTATAATGCGATTTAGCCTTGGACTAGTAAGGAAAATATATCAACCTAAACATATGCAACAACTCAGAGACATCATATAAGCATAAAATTGAGCAAATGATGGTAGATTCCATATCTATGAAGTTCAGAACAAGGCAAAATTCACACATGATGTCAGAAGTCAGGAAAAGTCTTTGAGAAGATTAACTGGGAGGCTAAGAAGGAGCTTCATAAAGGGAAAACAAAACAAGATCCCACTGGATTGTAATGCTCTATTGTTTGCACTGGCTGCTTGCTTCATGGATATGTTTACTTGGTAAAAATTCTCCAAGTTGTATTCTTGATTTGTGCTCTTTTCTGTATATAAATTGCATGCGCATAAAAACCTCATGTTAAAAACATAAATTTGTACATACACATAAAGAAGAATCTAGAGTCCAGAAATTTTCAGTACCTTTGATAAGGATGCGATTTGGGAGAGATAATTATGGAAATTGAACATGGACATTTATGCTTTTTCAACACTGAATGTTCAGGATCAATCCAAAATATCTGTCATACAGCAAGTGTTTAATAGACCTGGATTGAAAGATATTTCACTATAGAAAATCACAAGTGTAACCACTTATTCATTGGTACTGTACATAAGATATTCATTAATGTCTTTACCATAGCCACCTGCCTGTCTTCAGGAAAAATGAATTTGGTATAGTCAAAGAATGTTTATGCATCAAATTATGAATCATGAGGAGAAACAAAGGATTTTTTTTTCTTCTATGAATGTCTCCTATAGGAGCCTTAGGCTTTCAGATGTTCTGTTTTTACGTGATGTGGAAGGTCAAACTGCACTCATTCAGCTTCAAAGCCTAGAACAACAAATCCCCCTGTACATATCTAAATGAAACCAGAAAACCCGGTGACATCAAGTGCAACTTGAAGCTAAAGATTTACAAGCAATCTGAAGAGTTTGAAGTATACATGAAACAAGGGCAGCACACGAGGGACCCCAGATCCGGTTGTTTAGAGTCATTAGGTGTGTAAGGCACCATCTGGAAAGAGACTGTTTTCAGCCAAAAAAGACTTCTAACGTTACCTCTTAAAAGATCAAGGGTGAACTTTACATAGCATCTGATGACCCCTCTGCACAGGCAGCACTGAACTCTTTAAAAAGTTCCTAGTTTGGTGTAAGTATCTTTCCCAGCCTCTGTGTCAGTAGCAGATTCGGTAGACTTTGGCTTAATTTTCACTAGCATGCTCCTAGAATGCGGCCATGGTGGGCTGGGAGGCAGGAGTATTGTTAAGTATTGCTCTGTCCCTGTCATTAGCAAAGTGCTCATCTTCTTTGGGTTGCATTCACACATCAGAGAACCTTGTCGGGAGGGTTAGCTGGGGTTTAAATCTGTGCAAGACTTGAAGTTCACCACTAGAAAATTAATATTCTCCCCCATACTGTAACTGTTAAATTTCCCTTTTGATTTTGGAGACTAGGGCTTCAGAGAAGAGAGAATGGCTGAAATGAAGAAGGGCAACTAGAGTTGTGGGCAGTTAGTGTGGAGCCATTGGCTAACTTGTTCTATTCCCACCCTCAACTATATTCAGTAGCTTTGCATTCTGAGTAAATGGCTGTCTCATTTTCTTTTTTTCTTTTTCTTTTTTCCCTGCTTCTAGCATTGTAATATGATCCATTCTATAAGAAAACATTAATTTACCTCTCAAAGATTCAACTATACTGATTCATACAAACATGCACAGAGAGAGGGAGGGAGAGAGAGAGAAAGAGAGAGAGAAAGGAAGAGAGAGATTTGTACTCAGTATATGGATTCATTTGAAAAATTTGAATAGGAGTCAGAGAGAGGCTTTACAAAGCCACATACATCCTAATACTTTACAGTGAGAAAAGGACTAAAGGAAAATTTTGTATTCATTTTAAAGGTGCTTTTGGCAAGTCTAAAAGTAATCTCCATTCTAAAATTCTTTTGTACTGAAAATTGGATGAAGAGTATCAATATAACACTCTGTGAAAAATCAATTGCCCACTCACACAAACTTAAATACATATTTTATTCTTTAATTCCGTGAGTGTGTATAGGTCTCTCTCTCTCTCTCTCTCTCTCTCTCTCTCTCTCTCTTCTCTCTCTCTCTCTCTCTCTCTCTCTCTCTGTGTGTGTGTGTGTGTGTGTGTGTGTTTGAAAAGCATCGCATGTCTCTGGGAACTCAGTTAAAATAGCAAGTATAACTTGTGTTTATTCATCTTCAAGACAGTAATGCTAATCTCAAATGCACTTTGAGAAAATCTGAATTTACTGTTTTTATTACACCAAAAGGCACACTGTGTCCTTATGTTCTGTTGTTGTATATTTTTATATGCATTAAGATATGACTAGTTACTCAAAGAATAGAGAGTTCAACTAGATCTTTTTCTCCCTCCCCCAATTAAAACTAAGATAAACTGGTTTGTGAAAAAAAAAAAAAAACTGAATAAAATCCTTGAAGAAACCAGCACAAACATAGCAAAAGAACTTAAATTCCATCAGTGAAACTGTTTTCTTTGACCTCTTTTTTCTGTTTTGGTTTCATTTACCAGTGCCCAGTAAGGCACAGATACCCAAAGCTATTCCTCCTCCTCCTTCTCTTCTCTTTTCATTTCATAATTCTCAGTTGAAAACGTTTAGCCTTGTATCACTTAAAATCTTATTATGCAAGAGTCATGCAAGGAAGCTTCTAGAACATAAGCAATATAATCTTTAGAGGTTAAAGGTAAATTTTCCTAACCTACCACAGGAGTACTGCCAATTCGTGGTGGAGGGGGGATCTTTTCTCTATATGTAAACATGTCATAACTAAACCCCTAATGAGTCTTACTTAGGCAACACTCCTATAATGATTCCTAAACAACCAAGACAAAACAAGGCCTATTAAATCACTTCCTTCCAAACCCAACTACCTTCATTTTCCATCCTTCAAAGGCTTCCCATTTACTCTGGCTTTTTGGTATCATATCCTTGTCAGGCTGACTTCCTTCCTCTGCTTTTATTTATAAATCTGATCTTAATTAGGAGATGGAAATTACTCCCATATGGAAGCCATGGGCAGAAAAACATTTTCCCAGGACTGGGAGAGTGTTTCACTTCTCTCTGGGAGTGTGGCAAAGTAAGTATCTTCCATTTTTACCACCGTTCCTTCCACATTTGACGGCTATTCATTCCTGAGAGTTGTTCCTTCTCCCACCGTACTGTGCTTCACTGAAAACAAGTGTCATGAGAAAGCTGTATTAACTGTGCTCTCAACTCCTTCATGGAACATTTTTGTGAGTTTTTTTTACTGCATCAAATGTATCAATTTGACTACAATTGCTCAAGTAGGTGAATTATTCTAAGTAGCTGTATGAGGCAGTAGCATTTTCCAATACTATGTAAGAGAAGCAGTTACTCTCCTAAGCTCTCATCATCCTATTGGGACCTCCTACTAGTGCTGGCTGCTGTGTTTTGTATATGTATGTGTGTACATGTACGTGTACATGCCATTGATAGTTTATGATGTTATTGTATGCCAACTCTAACCACACTTATGGATGTTTACATACAGAAATAATGGGTCTCCGGGTCTAGACAACCAGCTTAAAGCAAATTTTTCAACACTATTATCTAGGTAGTAATTTTTTTCTTTTCCTTTCTTTCTTCCTCCTTTCTTCCTTACTTTCTTTCCTTCTTTCTTTCTTTCTTTTTCCTGAAAATATACACTGCTATTTGGCTATTCAGCCTCTTTTCTAGGTTTGATAATTTTGAGACTCTATACTTTTCCCATCTAATCTGCTGTTAGATATGAATCTGCTGCTTTTTTTTTATTCCAACAAACTTCCTATTTGTACATTTATATTTCCCCTTATTATAAACGTAAAGGAGAATTACTTGCTGAAGAATAAAAACATAAAAAAAAAAATAACCTGCCTGGAAACTTTTGAAGCATGTGTGTGTGGGGGGCATAATTTCTAGAAAAAACAACAACAACAAATCAAGCTTAAACACAATGTCTATATACCACAAATATGTTATTTTATTGGGATAAAGCATCATTTTGTTCATTTCTTATACTAACTGGCTTACTTTCAAGTAAATTATCTTTTGTCAAGTCACTTGGTAAGCAACTGAAAAAAACAAAAAAACCCAACAACACCCATCTCATTAAAACACTGACCAGTGTCTTTATCAGCTGCACTCTTGGGCCGTATATAAAAGCAATAAAAGATCTGAGATGACATATTTCATCATCAAGTGTTTTCTTAGCTAGTCATGGCCTAGCACTTGGAGAGGGGAGGCAGGAAGATCAGTAATTTAACATCATCCTTGGCTACTTAAAAAGTTTCAAACTACCCCCAGCTACATTGAAACACTGTCTTAAATTTAAAATACAATAGAGATTGTCTTAAATATCAAAAAAAAAAACATTGTCTTCATTTAAAAGGCAGAAATTGTTATTGCCATAGTCTTTCAATTTCACAATTAGTTTGGATGATATTATCAATTTAAGAAAGAATACTAAACATTGTTAATGTAAAAATAATTAAATATATTGAACATATACTCACTTTATGTGTGCAAGCATAGTTTTCTTTTCATCAACCTAAATAGGTGCTTCATGTGTCTGAGTTAGGCCACTTGTACTTCTCCTAAGAAAACTTTTTGTGGATTTATTTATTTTACCAAATGTGTATTTTTTCCTCTTCCTATTTACATGCACCTCTTGTGTGCCTTGTGCCCACAGAAGCCAAAAGAGAGAACTGGATCCCCTGGAACTGGAATTAGAGATCACTGAACAACTATGTGGTTACTGGGAATCAAACCTGGACCTTCAGCAAGAGTAGCCAGTACTTTTAACTGATATCTCTCTAATTCCAAATAACTGACATTTCTCTAATTCACCTATTAATTCTTTCCAAAATACTGATCAAGGACCTACAACTTAATTGTTGCTAAGGATCAAACTCAGAGCCTTGTACGCACTAGGCAAGCTCTCTAGTATGGAGCTACATTGTCAGATGATAATCTACAGTATTTTTATGGTTATTAAGTTTCTTTATATGCTTGGCTCAATCCTGAATAGGCTCTTTTTCTGCTGGCAACATGGGGATGTCTCAGTGGGGAAACCCAGGTGTGAATTAACTAGCTCAGGAGGCCAATTAACAGATCATTTTGAACACAAGGAGCTTGCAGGGTCATCTAGTACATCTTTCTCAAGGTTAGCCAAGCTCCTCAGTTTTCTTTCTTTCTTTCTTTTTATCTTATTTATTTATTTATTTTTATTTTTATTATTTTTCCCCTCTCCCTCCCCCACTTCCGCCCTCCCTCCCTCTCTCCCACCCCACATGCACTCCAACCACTCTCCCCTCCCATCCCCCCCCCCAATCCACATGTAGAGTGATGCCATCCAGGAGGGGTCAGCTAAGTCTGTCAAGTCATTTAGAGTAGGGACTAGGACTTCTTTCCTGTATCTAGGTTAAGAGAGTGTCCCTCCATGGGGGATGTGTCCTGCACCAGGGATACATCCTGGCTCCTCAGTTTTCTTTCAACCACTTTCTCCCCCTGCCTCCACATGGAGATTCATATTCCCAAAGCTTGAGGAAATGACAAGGAGATTTTCCTCCTTATTTAAAACAAAGTCCAAACTCATTGTTTACAACAGAGCAATGATCTTTAACAAAATGATGTCCTCTGTCTCCAATCCAAAGCACTCTGATTTCTGAATTCTTGATTGAACAATTCTGGATGCAAAGCAGCAGAGATTAGTTTCCATCCTCACTGCCAAAATACCGTGGGAAGGACAAAAACCCTGTAATCTTAGTTGACATGTATACGACGTGCTACATAAAAAGAAGATGAGGAACTCTTCCACTCTGTACCAATGCCTCTGCGCAGGGTGGAAGTTGGGAATGGCCAGAAAGCAATCTAACCTCTGTGTACAATAAAGGATTCTAGACAGGTTTAGGCACCAACCTTCTTAACTGTCCAAGAATGTGGACACAGTGAAATTTTCTTTGCTGTAGCCTCTAAAGCATTATCTTCCAATGAGCCCTCTAATCAACAGTAACACTCTTATCTCCTCTCCTCACCTTTTATGTATGAGAGGAGTAGTATTGAGAAGAGTACTAAAGAGGACCAAGATGCTGATGAAACTCATAGACCTGAAAGTTAACCAGGAACATGTTCACTGTGACACTGGAGTTTGATTTCTTCACTCTTTTAGTCAGCATCCTTCTCCCCAAAATACAGATGCTCCAGTATCTTGAAAATTTAATCCCAGACAAAGAGAAAAAGCTCCACTTTTTGAAAAAAATAATCTGTAGCCCAATAAAATAACTGTACAAAAAACCCCACAAATTTCCCCTATAGCTGCCAACAAGGAGCCGTCCTATTCTTTGTCTCCAGTCCAGAGGCAGTAAGTTCCAAAATTGAGTCAGCAAGTCTATTATCCAATGCTAAAATATTTTGTATGGGGCATTATGATATTCTTTTAGTCTGCATTAGGTCCATTTGGTATTCACTAAAATATTTTAAGTGTTCTTGCAAGAAAGTGCATCAAGATCTAATATGAGAAACTATTTGGCAAAGATAAGATTTCATTGAGCTCTGGGAACTAATACCTTTGTGCAGATAAGATCCCTCATTGTAAGATAATGAGGAAATGCATCATGGTACAAGCCTCCCCTCTGTGATTGTTTGCAGGACATTCAGACACAGACAGGAGTGGCAGTGTGTGCAGATATCTGCCAGAAGGTACCATTTTGGTATTGAAGGAGAGAGATGATCAGTTTTAAGCTTTGTTCCATGAAAATTAGTTAAAAGTAGAGTCATGCCCAACAAATTCATACACAAGGGTTGAACGATGTGCTAGAGAGTGTAATGTTCACATAAAATGAGGCAAAATTCAGGAACCTTGATTTGGGGTCAAGCCCTATTTTTGCAATGAGTTGTGTGATCTTGGGGAACACTTTGTGCCTGGCTGGATTACAACTTTGTCATCCACGAAGTAATGAAATTTGAGAACTGATCTCATGGGTTTATATTTGCCTGGCATTTGGATTAAAATGGAAAGGCCAGAAGATAATTAAACTAGGACTTGGCTGGCTTTGAGAACATCAAACTAGATCAGAAATTTAGATCTGCTGCCATAAGAAATTCATTCCAATTCTCTAACACTCTATTACAACAATGGGGAAGCAGAATTAATGGAAATGTTCCTATTTGGCTATCACAAATGGGGCAGTGATGGCACCCTGTACATTAGGATAAAATGATCTCTCTTGTTGTATAGCTCCTCACAGCAAGCTAAGACCTTTGCCAAATTCAAGTTCTGAAATGTCAAATAGCTTTAAAGGTGTTCTGAGTAAGCATTCTCAGCTGCCTGGAACCTACCTACTTTATGTGCAGCCCAACTATCCCCAGTAACTATTGCCCAAAGTGTGTCCAACAACTGCTATCTGGTAGCAAAACCAACCCTTACCAGTAGCTTTAAAAGCCTGACAACACTGCTTTAGAAGTTCAGATCCAAATGCTCCACCCAACTAAGGAGGACATCATTTACCCACCTAAGGCCCCTTTTTGCTTTTCATCACTTACCCAGGAAGTCTCTTGTTCTATTTCCCTTCTGGGTGATGGTCTCTGTCCCTGGAGGTCAGCAGGGAGGGAGTTTCCTCCCCCATGCAACCTGGCCCAAATGCTTTGTAAATCGATCCTCTGTGTTGCTGCCTGTCATGAAGATGCCTCTTCCTTGATCAATCACCAGATCTACAGCCTTACTACACCAATCCATTCAAAGTGGAATAAGCATTCAATGGTTTCCCAACACATCAAATTACAGCAGAGATTTTCTGCTATTCAGCACCATCTCACAGAAACTGAAATCCTCTCACCAAATATGCTGAGTATATGGAACCTGTAGAAGAGGTCAATGTATTTTTAGGTCAGGGTAGGGAGCTGTCCATGAATTATCGGGCAACTAGGAAGTGTTTGGTTACTTAGCATGGATCCACATGGGTCAAGTTTTTTGCTTTTTGTTTTGTTTTGTTTTGTTTTCCTGAGCCCTTCAACATTAACCTCTCACCTTGGGTTGTCTTTAAAGCTTCCATAGCAATTAAAATGTTCACTTATCTGAAAATTTGATTGGTACTGGAATGTGCTGAATAGGTAAAGACCTGTTGTAAGCTCAGAGTCAGCCTCTTAAACAAGGCTATCTAGCTAAAATTTACAGTCTGTTATCCACTACATATACACCCCTGAGCAAGTTGCTATTTTGTGAGTATCCTTCTTTGTCATGTGGACAGAATGACTGGACACCTGATGTGCCTCCTCTGGGTCTCTCAGTTTCAGTAGTTCTGCATCCTTGGCTGCTGCCACTACAGAGTTGTCACTGTTTTCATCCATTCCTTCAGTCCCTCCTGACTAACCACTAAATTCTGATAACCTCAATTGCCCTGCAGTGGTGGAAGCCGCAACAGCTCCTTAACTTGACTAACTTACTAATGTTCTGGATCCTTCCACACTAAGACTTCAGTGAAGAACTAAACCACAGGATGAAGTTTGCAGTCTCTTCAAAAGCTACCTGAACACAGACCAGAAGAGCAAAGAATCCCTATCCCCCAACAAGCCTAACATTGACCAAAAATGGTTTGGAAATGTGGACAATAGGCAAAGTTTTTGTTCTCCCTCATTTAGAAAGTTCTGAGACACTGTTTTTAAATAGGCATTCCATGTAGCTGTCTCTGTCTCACTTCCTTCCTTACTCATACT
The DNA here is from genome assembly GCF_943737965.1 of Phodopus roborovskii. Lineage (NCBI taxonomy): Eukaryota > Metazoa > Chordata > Mammalia > Rodentia > Cricetidae > Phodopus > Phodopus roborovskii. The sequence continues at coordinate 325,955 of NW_026125970.1, read as the reverse complement.
GCTCTGTAAGTGTGTACTGGTTAGGTTTTGGGTTTTTGTTTCATTTTGTATTGCTTTTCTTTTTGTAAACTTGAAAAAAAACTAGAGTCCTTTTGGAAGACAGACTTTACTTGAGAAGATGCCTCCATTAGATTTGGCTGTAGGAAGTGTGGAGAATTTTCTTGACTAATGATTGGTGCGGGAAGACTCAGCCCACTGTGGACAGTGCCACCCTTGGGCAGGTGGTCCTGAGAAGTATAAGGAAGGCTGCTGAATGTGAGTCTGTAGAGCAAGCCAGTAAGCTGTGGTCCTTCATGGACTTTGCTTCAATTCCTGCCTCTGGGTTCTTTCCTTGAGTTCATGGCTTGACTTCCCTTTGTGATGGACTGTGATCAGAATACATAAGAAAAAACAAAACCTTCCTTCTGCAACTTGCTTTTGGCCATGATGTTTTCTCACAGAAACAGAAAGAAAAAAAGGGCAAAGTATGCATAGGACTTGCTTACATCTCCCTTTTCCAAAGAACATAAGTTTAAGTCAAGATCGAAAGAGTTGACAACATAAAGTATTCAGAACACTGCTCAATACAATAGCCACAATAGTCACTTATGGCTATTGAGCACATGAAATGTAGCAGACTATACTGAGTATTAAAATGCTCATATCCCTTGAGTTTATGATGGCATTTCTAACAAAATGTCCCAAGTAAAGATTTACAACTCAGAAAAAGGAATTATTACCGGGTTATTTATTGTAGCATTGCTTATGATAAGAAACATTTACATGTGACTTTTCTTAGAGGTTCAAAGAGTAAGGACATACATGTATAATATATTACTCAAATATTAAATTTGAAATGACATTCTTTAAAAAAAGGTGGAGGGGTGGTGATAACATTATTTGTCAAGTCTTTTTTCTTTAAAAATGTTTTTTCATGAAATTTATTTTGAACATATTCTCTCCCCTCCCCTAACTCCTCTTAGATCCTCTCCAACCTCCCTACCCACCCAACTTCATCATGTTCCTTCTATATATATATTTTAAAAAAGAAAAGAACAAAAAATCAAAATCAAAACAACAACAACAAAAAACCCAATAAGACAGAAAATACCAAGACAAACAAACAAACAAAACACACACAAGAATATGGAATCATTCCTTTTGTGTTTGCCAATCAATTGGAGTAAATAGATTTTCCCTTTCCCAGCAGCTATTAAATGCAAGTAGCTTATTGGTAAAAGTTTAAAAATTAGGAATTTTTTAGGTTTTAGGTTACTTTCATTATGAGCTCTGTTTAGACCTTTGTGCTTTGTAAGTGCATTGAGGTTGCTAGCCATTTTCGTTTCACTGTTGTCAATAAAGTTAGTCATGATGTAACATCTTGTGATAGGGACTGTGGGAGTAGACAGATATAGATAAGAGGAAAGAGAGCCAATCTTTAGTAAGTACACTCTGTGCTGCTACATTCAAATAACTCGGGGATTATGTAATAGCATTTCCATTTGGCTGATGAAGGAATAAAGGCTGAACTTCATTTAATATAATCTTTCTTGGGTTACAAAGATACTAAAATGGCAGAGGTGACATCTGAACACACAGTCCATACTCTTTTGTATCTCTCATACCGTTAGCAGGTTAGCTATGTAATTCTAGGTATAATTTTGATAATGCACCAATCCAATTTTCCTCCCTAGAATGCTTCTAGTCACCCAAACAAGTGGTCATCTACACCAACCTCATAAAAAAACAAACATGGATCCTCATTCTTCTCCATTTACCTCTTCTCTCTCCCCTTTCCTTTCTCCTTCTCTCCCTCCTTGATTGTATGGTATTAAAGGGTCATAGATCACAGTCCATAACACCAGGGCACATGATTCCCATCTAGCACTAAGACCCTCTTGCCCTGTGTTATTTTGGTTGTGATCAATGGAGGAGGGGAAGTGACAAAGCCCCCAAAGTCTTGAATTCGTGCCATACGGTCTTACCCACATTTGACTGGAAAAGCAGATGGTGTTTGCATCCCCATCTGGTCACCTCCAAAGTCTGTGTTAACTCATTCTAAACTGGAAAAGGAAAGAAAACAAGTACCCTCTTTTAGTCTTTCAGACCTCTCTATCTGATGCCCATCAAATTCTAGGCCCTCTTCAGCGAACTTCTTTTACCTGGCAGACAAAGAATCTGGCCACTACAACCAATGCAAACACCTAGTGATGCTCACCAGACACTCTTGCTCAAACCCACTCTTTAGACTGATAAGTACCAGATGGCCTCAAATCAGTATCTCAGCCAAGTTTTGTTAGTTAGTCCAAGACATTCAAAGTCTCCCATGATAGAAAGTGACATTGGCAAGTACTGATTTTTGACAAGCAGATATGCCACTGCCACAAAGGGAGGCTAATTGGTGGAAGAAGGCATCCAGAAAGATATAGTTGGCAGGAAGCCCATTGGTGAGGATGGACTGAGACAGTCTGTAAGACCCCTAAAGGATTTCAGATGTAGCTCAGTTGTTTGAGTGCTTGCCTAGCAAGAACAAAACTCCAGCATAGCACAAACCTGTATGCAGCGATTAAAAAAAAAACAAACAAACAAACAAAAAACTAGTAATCCAAACATGAAGAAAGTGGTGGGGTACCAGGAGCTTGAGGTCATTCTTGGTTGTATGGAGAGTTCAAGTCCAGTACTTAGCCTCAAAAAGAAGCAAAGAGAGAGGCAGGCTGAGGAGGGAGAAAGGAAGAAGGTGACAGAGAAGGAAAGAAGAAGAGCTGGTACCAAAATGGTGGGAAGGCAGAGAAATGACCGCTTATTTTTCTTCCTCCTTTTCACAAGCCAATTCTTCCTCTTTCTTGTGGAACACTTGCTGTAATTAGAGAATCACCGAAGGAGGTCAGGATGATGAAGCCAACATTCATTTCAGAGACCAAAGATGAGAAGAAAACCAACCAGACTCAGGTGTTTGAAAGATATTTATAGTTGGTCCAAGAAAAAAAAAAACCTGAGCATCATAATGTTAATCCTGACTGTCTATATGGAAAGAGAACAGGGAGGTGGGATGGGGGCTTTTAACATCTCAAGAGAAAGGCAGATTTTCATTGTTCTTTTTCCCAATGATTGTGGACAAGCTAGACATCAATCAACTTATGTTGTATCCCATGTGGAATAGCTGTACTCTCGACATGAAAGACTCCCAAATATATGAAAGGAAATTGTCAGTAAGTTTTACACACAAAAGATTATAACTTAACCATTTTTCATGATTTAGACAACTAATGTGCATTCTGAACATTAGGTTAACACTGTCTCACACCTGTCACAGAAGCATCCTTCATGGTGCTGTATATGAATGCAAATATGCTCTGTGTGTATCTTCATGTGTGTGCACTTCCAGATTTTTGAGGGTGTGGATGTCTAAACATGCGTGTAGAGGCTAGAGGTCAATGCAGGATGTCTTCCTTAACTGTTTCCTATGTAATTTTGTGAGACAGGGATCTCACTGAAACTAGAGCTCACTGATTCTTCTAGACTGGCTAACTAGCAAATCCCATGGAACCTCCTGTCTCCACAGTCTCACTGCTGGAATTACAGGTGCACTTCTTTTGAAGATCCTTTCTATTGAGGAAAGGTGTGCAATCCCCACTGGATCCTCCCAACATGGGTTCTGGGAACCGAACCTCTGCAAGAGGAGTAAGAGGTGCTAAGCCACCTCTCCAGTCCCATGGTCAGTTTGTTTGTTTTGAGTACTAGGAGTTCAAACTCAGGTCCTCATGCTTGCCCAGCAAGCACTTTACCAACTGAGCCATCTCTGCAGCCCCTCGAGTAATGGTCTGCCAAGTCAGTTCTCTATTTTAGACTTAGTCCTGCCTTACTTGACCCTTACATTGGACTGAGCCGCCTACTCTGCCTTCCCATGAACTCACCACATTCACAAGTCAGCAAGATCATCACAGAACACTCATCCCAGCAGCGGATGTGTCTGGCCCTTCCAGTGTGCCTTTCTAGGTCCTTGATTTTTGTCACATTTCCTCCTCTCCCCATATAATCACAAATCTTATACAGGTGGCCCATGGTACCTGTTAGCTGAGCTCAGGTGAGCTAATAGTGGATTTTTCTGTAGAATCCCTTTTCATTTCTCACGAATGATTTTGGAAGACCTTCTAGAAATAGCAGGTGTGTTCTTTTTCCTCATCTCATTTTTCTAAAGCCAAAAGAATGCCCCTGGCTCTGCAGTAGGTGCTGAAAAGGACTCCCTGTGGTTTTACAATCACAACATGCTCATTTTTCTTAAAATACAATACTAACTTCAATGCTTTGCAGCACATTTGGGTTGGAATTCTAAAATTTGGAACTACATATTTCCTATCTATAGCATTAAATGATTTTTTACCTTTATCAAGGTTTAAAAAACACAGCATTAAATGCTTCAAACAAAGAGCATTCTATCTGGCTACGAAGTTGACTAATCACATTTAGTATGTTTGTCAATCAGTTAACAATGCACTCTGGTCAAAATGAAGTGCAGTGTTAATAGCTTTTCACCTAGCTTTATATAGTAGCATACACCTCAGCTTTTAATGCATTATGCAGGAACCTGAAGCTGCTCTGTATTTTTGGCTGTAGTTGAAAAACATTTAATGAGTTCCTGAGGAAAGACTTCTTCCATCATAAAAATACAAGCCTTGACAGCCATAGAAATGAGCAGAAGGATATACTAACATATCCACTCACCTTTATGAAAGGTGATGTCTTCCTTCTTTACAGCATTTACTAGGCTTTTAGCCTAAATTTCCTTACAAATTTATAATCCTCACCAGTAAGGCCAAGGATATATGAATGGTACAGAATGTAACTTCTGGCTTAAAATGTACCTATCTTTTCTTCTGTTGCTTGCAGAACAAGGCTTGTCAACACCAGTGGAGTGCACTTCCTAGGTGACAAGGTCAGCAGGGGGGTTTTGAAGAAATAAGAACATCTGGCACCCTTAATGCACACCAACAATGGTATTTCTGGGATGAGTGGGATGCCCTGGGCAAGAGTAACCTTTTGTACAACTGATTTGAACAGATCTTGACCATTGTTTATTTTAACATTCCTAACTCGAAATGATGTGCCAACTGTGGCTGCTTACCATAGGTCAAACTCTTTGAAGTTGTTGGGTCCATTTCTTTGGTGGTGTCCTCTTATTTACTAAAAATACTAGCAGCTTAATTTTTCCTTTTCTCAACATCAATCAAAGCCAAATGTTCACCTTTTTGTGGAATGAGGCTGAGCATCAGCAGAGACTACCTGGCCTGTTTTGAGCCACTCCTACAGAAAAAAAATAGCTTCATGGTGTCAGAAATGAAATAGGACTACACAGAGATGCTGAAGACCACATCCACATGAACCTCAAAGCCAGCTATTCAGATATATTCTGAGTGTGATGTATACTGTTTTGGTAAATTTTCATGTATTGTTTGAGGTCACTGAGAAACTGGGAAGTGGGGTTGTCTTCCCCCAACATCAGATCAACATGTCAAGTGTCCTCCAACCCTGCCCCCTTTTGAGTCAGGCTGGCCCACTGGCTCTGTGATGGGGAAGGAGAAAAACAGAAAAAGCCAAAGGTATTAAAATCACTGAGTCCTTGAGAAGAGCTCAGAGTTACACGATTTCCAACAGATATTACATTGTTTATTCCAAGACATAAAAGTGTCTATAATGGGAAAGAGCCTCCAAAACTTCAACCATGGGGGCCTCATCCCAAGGGGACACTGCATTGCCTGAGATTCTGGAGAACTCCAGCTGACTGCCTCAGTGGGGCTTTCCCCACCTGATTTCTGCTGGATCAATCAATTTGAATATATATATATATATATTCTGATTTTGTATCAACTTGACACACTAGAGTCATCAGAGAGGGAGAAGCCTCAGTTGAGGAAATGCTTTCATGTGATCCAGCTTAAGGTGTTATTTCAATTAGTGATCAGTAGGGAAGGGCCCAGCCCATTTTGGATGGTGTCATCCCTAAGCTGGTGGTCCTGGGTTCTATAAGAAAGCAGGCTGAGCAAGTCAGTGGAAGCAAGCCAGTAAGCAGCATCCTCCATGACCTCTGCATCAGCTCCTGCCTTCAGGTTCCTACTTGGTTTGAATTCCTATCCTGACTTCCTTCAGTGGTGAAAAACAATATGGATGTGTAAGGTCAATAAATCCTTTCCTCCTCAACTACTTCATTGCAGCAATAGAAACCCTAAGACACAATCTCTCTATCTATGTATCTATCTATGATTTGTTCTTTTTCTTTAGTTTGCAATATACTTAATAAACTCACTCTGAATGTTATAGCCATTATAGATCATTCTCCCAACCATATAGTACACTGGGAGAAAAGGGTACAGAGCCACATATACAATTAATGTAAGCCTAAGAAACAACGTAGTCATAGTCAAACTTACTTGTGAATTTCCCTTTATTCCAATATTTCAAATCATCTCCTCTTTCCCTTTCACAACTCCACAAACACCTGGTTGCCTAGGTAGCCCATATTACTGTCCCAACTATTTTTCCACTTTATTCTTTTAGCTTCCACTTTTTGCTTTTTTGTTTGTTTTGGTGTGTGTGTGTGTGTGTGTGTGTGTGTGTGTGTGTGTGTATGCACACAGGTGCTGACATGTGGGAGGTGCATATGCAAATGTGTGCTTCTGGAGGCCACAGGTCAATCTCAAATATCATTCCTCCTCAGATATCATCTACCTTATTTCATGAGATGGAATCTCACACTGGGATTCACGGTTTGCCAAATAGACTATTCTGGCTCACCAATGAGACCCAGGGATCACATTGTCTCCACCTCCTAGTTCTGAGATTACAGGAATGGAGCACTATACCCAACATTTTATGTGAGCTTTTGGGATTGACTTGCAAGCACATTACCTATTGAATTATCTCCTCAGGCCACATCTAAGCTTTTTATACAAACCACTAGAAGACACAACCCCTATCCCTTCTGTTTCTTTCATGCTCTTCCTCTACCTACAGCAGCAGAATTAATCTTCATGTCTCTAACTAATCATGAAACTGTTTTTTGTTTGTTTGGTGTTTTTTGGGGAGTGGGGGTGTTGTTTGTTCAAGATTTTTTTGAGACAGTCTCTCTGTGAAGCATTGACTCTCCTGGAATTGGCTCTGTAAACCAGGCTTGCCTCAAACTCACAGAGATCAACTTTTATATATGGCCTTTTTATTGTTTTAAATGTCATATTACATTTCTGATGTTGCTGGCTTCTTTCTACACTCTAGATGGTGAGGTTTTTTGTTTGTTTGTTTTGTTTTTTAGGCTAGTGTTGTATCTCATTCACATCATGCATCTAATGTATGCAAACAATGTATACAAAGCAGGTACCTAATGACTGAATGAATAGAGATCCTGGAGAAATGGGAGATGTAATGAAATGTCCACAACTTTCCTGAGTTGTGAAGATAGGACAACTGTGTGGATTGGTACAGAAGTCAAGATGCTTCTAGTCTGTGACAGCTGGGAGCACTGCACCAAAGGGAGTAGTCTGAGTTTGCTCTCAGTGAGCAGTGACAAGCTGAGAAAATTGCACTTCTAAACTCCACTTTCTATAGCACATTTCAATATTTTTTTCTCCCTAGTAACAACTTCGTGCCTCCCTTTCTCTGTGTCAACAGCATTCCAGGAAGCTCTCTGCCCCATTATAATAATTCTTTTCCCGTCTTGCTTCACCTACCCATGACAACACACTCATTTACATTTTCAGAAGAGAAATTCAACCAGAATTCAATACAGTAATTGTGATTCTTTAAGGTAAAATTTTAAGGTATTTCTCATACCATCTAATTAAGTTAGATCCTAAAAGAAAACTCATCATAAACAAAAGCTAACAAAAATAAAAGTAGCAAAAAGAGACAAAAGTTGCATCACTAAAAGTCTTGGGGAGCTGGAAATACTGTAGAGTGCTTTGGAATAAAGAAAGTTCCAGTGTAGTGGAGAGGGGTTTGATTGATTGACTGATTGATTGATTGATTGATTGATTGATTGAGATTAGTTTAGCCAGGCCAGCACTTGAGAACCTGAGGGTAGATAGTGGAAAGTTCAAGACAAAAACTTAAAGCAAAGAAAACACCAGAGCTGGGGAAAGAAGGCTCAGTATTTATGAATAAGTACTGCTCTTGCAGAGGATCCACGTTCAATTCTCAGCACCCAAGTTGGACAGCTTACAATTTGCTGGAACTCCAGCTCCAGGGCATCCAAACCCTTTTCTATCCTCCATGAGCCTCCTCACTCTTATGCACAGACAGACATATATACACATATTTAAAAGTAAAAATCAGTCTTTAAAATACCAAAATAGTCTTGGATTGCTAAAATGATTAAGTCTTATTAGGTTTCCAGAAACTGCTGCTCAAAAGTGGACTTTTACTTCTTTTTAAATGTCTATTTAATACTTAATTTAACATTGAATACTATACTATTTTCTTAGCTTATTTACATTTGTATCTAATTTTCTTATACTAAAAAATCTTCACTCCTAAGACATTAGCAAATTGACTCATATGTCTTGGTTTTTTTTTTTTTTTTTTTTTTTGTATTTTTGTTTGTTTTGTTCTGTTTTTTGAGACACAGTTTCTCTGTGTAGCTTTGTAGGCCAGGCTGGTCTCAAACTCACAGAGATACGCCTGCTTCTGCCTCCTGAGAGCTGGGATTATATGTGGGTGCTACCATTCCCCAGCTGACTCATATTTAATATATATATACATGTGTGTATATATATATATATATATAAATTTATTATAGTATAATATGAACACAATGAAATTTAAAGATATGAAATTCAAAAGTCTTTATGTTCTCAAACTATAAGCACATTAAAAATCTATAGCCAGGGTAATTATATTTAAAAGCCCTTAAAAAGTCAATGTTGTTCAGTTTTAGGGTCTTCTTTTGTTTCTGTTCCCCAGCCCTTTTCCAGTTTAACTTGGGATCCTAAATAAGTAAACAAACACTTCCATCTTTAAAAACAGAACAGAAAACCATCTAAAGTCCTACTCACTTGCATCACAAAGGGATCGCTCAATGCCTACAGATCTATAGTCGCTGATTTACTAAAGCTCTGACAGAGCTGTGGTTTATAAAACAAATGAACAGAAAGATCTTTGGGAGGGAGGATTACTGCCTGAACAAGCTTTCTTTTGCTTGCTCTCTAGGCCAGCTGTAGCTTTTTCCCTTGGGCTCCCTTTGACAGAGACCCACTGTCCCACCTAACTCTTGCTATGAAGAGATTATCTGTCAGGCTTGTCCCATAAACTTGCTAGAATGATTAATGAAAAAACAATGGCCATGCATATGCCTCCCATCTTCCATCATTTTTAAATGCTATTTGGTAAACTCATTGTTTTGAGTTTGGGAAGGAAAGAGCAGCTATTCATGGAGGAATAACACTGCCTACACCACTAAGGGAATAAAAGCAAGGTCAGGTAGGCAAAGTGAAGGAAGAAACTCCATGGCAAAGGCACAGCATAGAATCCAAGAAGTCAAATTAACTCTGGAATAGGAACATAGGCAGAATGCAAAATGATTGCAGTGAATTATGTTAGGTATATAGCAAATTCCTTTGGAAAGTGGATTTTTTTTAATGGAGCCATCCATCCCATGGTTACATAAGTCTGCCCATCCAAAAGAGAACTTGTATGTTGTATCGGTAGGCCACATGAATATTATCTATGGCTTTAGAAAATAGCATATACAAGACTACATAGGACTTCCATGGAGGATTTACTCTTTGCCAAAACACACACAAGGATGGGGCAGTATATACTTTTATTCTTCCTAAAGACTCTCTAATGTAGTTACCATGGCCACTTCCATTTCACAGATTAGAAAACTGAGGTTCAGCCAGCTTAAATAAATTCTCCAAAGAGTTTCAGTAGTGGAGCTAACCTTGAATCCCAGCCATCTGGCTTTAGATTGTCTATCTCTGACCTCCTCAAGGCTTGTTTTTGACATAACGGAATGTAGAGCAGCAGGAGTCAAATAGAGGCATTGAGGGGGAGCAGCATTGTGTTCCAGAAAGAGCTGGCAATAAATACAGTGGATTGGCTGTCTGATAAGGATGGAATGGAGTTTGAAAAATTGCATACTCTCATGAAGCAAACATGCAATTGTGTCCTTTCAAAAGTGACAGAAACTATTCAAACTATCCCATTTTTTCTTCTTTCTTGTTTCAACATTTACTTCAGACTGTGTTGTTCTGGCAGAATCTTGCTCAAAATTGGCTATGGCATTTCAAGGGCTGTATAAATGTTTAGATACATACACCCTGGGAAAAAGTGACACAGTTACCTTTGGGCATAATAAAAAGATGGTTTTTCTAATTGTAAGGCGTGTTAGCATCTTACATAGGCACTCTTCACCTTTTGTTTTTGCAGATATACTAGAATGATTAAGTAGGATTTGCTAGAAGTCATTTGATTGAAACATTTAGCATCATCTACAAGAGCCAAACCAAACTTCCTAAGGAAGAGCATATTCTTCTGGTCTGGATGCCATGCCCACTACACAAACTACAGAGTGGTTCCTGGGCAACATAGAACCACTCAGAAGCCTATTAGAAGCATACAATCTCAGACTTCACTGCAGATCTACTACATCAGAATCTGCATTTTGTCCAAACCTGTCAGGAAATCTATAGGAATATTAAAGTCAAACACATTGTAGTAGTTACCAAATCCATTTTCTAAAAAGTTTAGGGAAGTTGCTGATGAACCTATGTTGGCTATAAGTACATCAATCTTCTGTAAGGTATATTCTTAGTATCATTTTTAACTTAAAATTATCATTATCTTCTTTTTAAATTTTAACTTTGTATGTGTATGTATATGAAAGCATGTGGACATGCCCATGTGGGTGTATGTGCCCTTGGAGACCAGAAGAGGTCATCCGATCCCCTGGAGCCAGAGTTATAGGCAGTTGTGAACCACCTGATGTGGGTACTCGGAATCAAGCATAATTCCTCTCTGTAAGAGCAGTTCATGTTCTTACCCACTGAGCCATCTCTCCAGCCCCAAATAATCTTCCTGATGCAAAACTGTCTTTAGTACATCTTTATGAGAGCTCTAGACCATTTAAGGCTGAATTATTCCTTGGTAAAAGGATATAATGTGCAAAACTCAGTCCCTTAGCAGACCCCATTTCTGCAAAGACTCTCACTGGTGACCTTACTTCAAAGCAGATTAATTACTTTTTAAAACTGCAAAACAAACACTTTAGCATTAATGTCACACATAAATCTCCACCCAATTTCTACCCAAGTAGACATAAAACAATCAAAATAATAATATCAACAGCTACCACTTACGTAGTATTTACAAAACTGAGTCACAGAGAAATCAAGCCATTTTCTTAAGACCACACAGCCCACACGACTAGTGCATGATGAGACATTTTGTCTGTCTGTCTGCAGAATCCTTACAGATAACCAAGGACCCACTCAATGCTGCTCAATTCCAAAAGGATTCCATTAAAATTCTCTCAATATATTGATCATTTTTTTTGGAAAATATAATTTGCTTCACAAATTTTACTCAACAAAATGAAGTAAATAGGGCCAGCAGCTATCAAGACTTCATTTCACAAAGATAAAACATTACTTCTGATCTCTAAGCCTTGATTGCAATTGCAGCATCACACAGTCTGTTAGTTGTGCTTTAAAATGCCGTTCTACCTACAACTAGAATGGACTCCGACCTCAAAACTTCCTCGTGTTTTCTACAAATGAAACTCCAATGCAAACTCTATGAATTTATATTGTAAGTATTGCTTATTTATTAAATCATCAGTTTGGTTTCTCCAGACAGACAAATTGTTTAGGGATAGAGGGTTAGACAGGGTCTCACAGGTATCCCAGCCTGTTCTCAAACTCAAGATCATCCTGTGTCAGCCTACCCAATGCTGTGTCATCAGACTGGTATTCTAAATGGAGACTCCCAGACATTTCTAACAGACCCAACCAAGGTCTTGTACTTTGGTGGAAGTGGCCTCCTACCCTTCAACATCTACCTCAGTGTCCTTTGAATACATGTCTATAGAACTTTAAAGTCCTGGAAACAAGTAACAGAAAAATACATAATGAGAAAGGTTGGCAGTTTCACTTGTATGCCTGTCTGGTGCACCTGATAGTGATGTTCTCTGGCCTTTCATCAGAAGAATTCACAAGCACAAGGTCTTAACTCTCCTCAGCAGAATGAAGTTGGGAAAACTTCAAAAACGCTGAAAAGTGAAGGCTTCATGCTTGGTGAATAGAAACAAATCTGTCACAGAAATACAAAGAAAGGCCACTTCCAGCTACACTAAAGGGTGGTGAACAATGGTCAAATATGCTAAACTGTAAGCAAACATATTTTATCCTTCAATTATTTCTATGTGCACTTAAAACACAAATAAAAGCAAATATATACTAATGTGTGTTTTAAATACAGAATTATAGTTACAATGAAGGGTAAACAAAAATAGTGAGTCCAAGGCAATAATCCAAACCCATTTGGTAATTATGCAATGTTTGTCATTGAGTCACTATTCATTAGCGACTGACATGCCATTATTTTCACATGTGCATAAAATAATTAAAAATTACCTAATGTCATAGTTAGCTGTAACCATCATGTCCTAGTGTCATCCAAGAAGGGAAGCTCAACTGAGGAACTGCCTGAATCACTTTGGTCTGTAAGCATGGATGTGGGAGAATGTCTTCATTGTTAATTGATGAAGAAGGGTCCAGCCCACCATAGGCAACACCATTCCCTAGAAAGACAGTCCTGGGCCATGTAAAGAACATAGCTAAGCATGACCCTGAGGAAGCTAGCAAACAATGTTCCCCCACAGTTTCCGCACTAAGTTGTTGCTTGATTTCCTTTCCTGATTTCCTTCAGTGATCTATAAACTGAAATAAACCCTTTCTTCCTGTAAGTTGATCTTGGTCAGTGTGTTTCACCACAGCAACTGAGATGAGACTATAACACTTAAGTTACTAGTTAAAATGGTCTCAAGTGCTAGTTGGTCACTGGGAGAATAGCAAAGCAGTTGATAATATTCTGATGTTTTCATTGCCAGGTGCCACATCTCCAGACCCCCCTAACAGATTCCCTTGACTACTTCTACCCTCCACTCTAGAATCAAAGGCCAAATGAATGACTTTTAGTTGAGGGGGTATAAAAACCCTACTGTCTTGCCTGGATTGGGTCAGAACAACTCTGCAACATGCTGACCCTAACAAGTTCCCAATGGAGTCTGGTTAAAGCTCCTCTACTCCAGCCTTTGCCTGAGACAGTGACACTGCTTAGCATCCTTCCTGCTTCATGCAGGTTCTCTTTACTTTTCCCCTAGCAGTACTTCCTTTAAGACCAAGTGTACATGAATCTGCATTTCAAGGTCAGCTTCTAGGCAAAGCCAACTACTATCATCTGTGACCAAGTTCACCATTACCATAGAGTATCTGCTGTGTGGATCCTTAGCCTTCCCAGAAAATTGTTCCAGTGGGCAATTGCTACGATGCTTCCTAAATTAATTTTCTTGTTTTATTAAAAAGTAAGACCCTAACCCAAAATATAAGTAAATAAAATGCAAACCTAAATCTCTGCTAAGAAACTATACAGCTCATGTCCCATATAAGTTAAATGAAGTGTTAATTTTGATTGATTTTTTAAGATTGTATTTTTATTTGTGTGTGTGTGTGTGTGTGTGAGTGTGTGTGTCTGCATTTGGGAGTGTGTAACCATGAAGGCCAAGAAAGGGGTTCAGAACCTTTGGGGTTGGAGATATAGGTGGTTGTGTTTCAGTGTGGGTGGTAGGAACCAAACCTAGGTCCTCTGCAAGAGCAGTAAGTACTCTAAACTGCTGAGCCATCCAGCCTTAATAGTTCATTTTGTCTTAAAACCCTGTAATTTTCTCCTAACTCCCTCTCCACTCACCACCCCCCAACACTCCAAATACTCTCAGGAGATCTTGTTCCTTTCCCCTTCTGTGAGGGATCTTGTATGAATCTCTTAGGTTACTCCTTGCATCCTAGTTTCTCTGGAAGTGTGAATTATAGGCTGGTGATCCTTTGTTCTATGTCTAAAATCCATATATGAGTAAGTACATATCATGTTTCTCTTTTTGTGACTGGGTTACCTCAGAATGGTTTCTTCAAGTTCCATCCATTTGCCTGCAAATTTCAAGATTCCATTATTTTTTGTTTGTTTGTTGGTGTTTTGTTTTTTCTCCCGCTGAGAAGTATTCCATTGTGTAAATATACCACATCTTCTTTATCCATTCTTCAGCTGAAGGGCATCTAGGTTGCTTCAGGTTCTGGCTATGACAAATAATGCTGCTATGAACATAGTTGAACAGATGTCTTTGTTGTATGGATGTGGATTATTTGGATATATGCCTAAGAGTGGAATTGCTGGGTCCTGTGGTAGACTGATTCCCATTTTCCTGATGAACCGCCATACTAATCTCCAAAATGGCTGTACAAGTTTGCACTCCCACCAGCAGTGGAGGAGTGTTCCCCTTTCTCCACATCCTCCCCAGCATAAGTCATCACTGGTGTTTCTAATTTTAGCCATTCTGACAGGAGTAAGATGATATCTCAGTTGTTTTGATTTGCAATTCACTGATGACTAAGGATGTTGAGCACTTTCTTAAGTGTCTTTCAGCCATTGAGAATTCTCTCTTCACTTCTGTGCCCCATTTTTTAATAGGGTTATATGGTGTTTTGTTGAATAGTTTCTTGAGTTCTTTGTGAATTTTGGAGATCAGCCCTCTGTCAGATGTGGGATTGGTGAAGATCTTTTCCAAATCTGTAGGCTGCCATTTGGTCTTGTCAACTATGTCCTTTGCCTTACAGAAGCTCCTCAGTTCCAGGAGGTCCCATTTATTAATTGTCGATTTCAGTGTCTGTGCTACTGGTGTTGTGTTCAGGAAGCGGTCTCCTGTACCAATTTGTTCAAGGGTACATCCTACTTTCTCTTCTAAGAGGTTCAGTGTGGCTGGATTTATGTTGAGGTCCTTGATCTATTTGGACTTAAGTTTTGTGCATGGCGATAGACATGGGTCTATCTACACACTATCATCCAATTGTGCCAGCACCATTTGTTGAAGATGCTTTCCTCCTTCCACTGAATAATTTTAGATGTTTTGTTAAAAATGAGGTGTTCGTAGGTGTGTGGGTTAATATCAGGATTTTTGGTTTGATTCCATTCGTCTACCTGTCTATTTTTGTGTTGATACCAAGCTGTTTTCAGGACTATAGCTCTATAGTAGAGCTTGACATTGGGGATGCTAAGCCTCCTGAAGTTTCTATATTGTACAGGGCTGTTTTGGCTATCCTGGGTCTTTTGTTTTTCCATATAAAGTTGAGTATTATCCTTTCAAGGTCAGTGAAGAATTCTACTGGGATTGTAATGGGGATTGCACTGAATCTGTAGATTGCTTTTGGCAAGATTACCATTTTTACTATATTTATCCTACCTATCCAAGAACATGGGAGATCTTTCCATTTTCTGCTATCTTCTTTAATTTCTTTCTTTAAAGACGCAACATTCTTGCTACATAGCTCCTTCACTTGTTACACACACACACATACACACACACACACACACACACACACACACACACACACACAGACCTCTTTCTCCTATCTGTTTCCTTTAGATTTTTGAGCCAGGGTCTCACTTGTGTGGCTACGAATGGCCTTTAATTCTAGAAAATTATGTTGGCCTTCTGCTCAAAATCCTCCACCCTAAATCATTGTGATTGTAGTTGTTCTTGTATGTCTGCAGCATATGTGAGTGTTATCTGAGAAGCATAGCTCCATAAATCATATTCATGGGATCTGTGAATTGCTAATTTAAAGACATTACCAATGTTATTATCTATATTTATTCTGCACATTTATAGTAGTGATTTTTTTTTTCTGATTTCAGACCTGTAACCACAGAGAAAATAAGGCTAGGGATTTCAGACAATTAATTTTTTCAGGTTTACAACATATTCTAAGTTTATAGGCATGGCATTTCAAGCCTTTTACTTTCATACCTTTTGATATTTGAGTCACTTTACCTAATACATTTCAGAAAAAAAAAGTCTAGGAACAGCTCATTAAAAAAAAACCACAGTCACAGAAATGCAAATAAATCCTAAGTGAGTGTTTCAGTTTTAAAGGTTTAAGAAAAAATTGTAATGAATTATAGCATGAGTAATTTTGAATCTTCAAATATCCTAAGTTATATCTAGATTTTTCCTGGTTTTATAGGCTTATGTAATACTAACATATATTAACTTATAAAAATCAAGTTGAAGGGCTAGTAAGATGGGTGAGTGTATCAGGACATTTGTCTCTGAGTCTAATGGCCTGAGTTTGATTCCACAATGCACATGGTGAACAGAGAGAACTCACACATGCAAAGTTATTTTCTAACCACCAAACATTTTCAAACCCATATGTGTTCTGTTACATGTATCCACATACTTATACACATAACCAAAATAAATTATTTCCTATTCAAATTTACAATAATGCTTCAAAAACATAATTTATCCAAAATTATCATTTTTAAAATTTCATTTAATTTTTAATTCAGGCATGTTATTGTGAGAACTGTAATGAGTGTTTTACTTTTTTAATACAAATAAACAAAGAAAAATCATTTTAAAAGCCTGTAATGTTGCCATGTGTTTTCCTTGCTTACTAAGTGGGCATAAATTATTTGCATGAAACTGTATAGAGTGAAATTGATCCTGGATTTTGTGTCTTAAAAGCAGTGAGTTTGCAATATTAAGGTGGACTTAAAAATAATAGAATCAGATAAATCTGCACATGCATTACAATACACCTAGAAGACTGCTTTTCAATCAAAGTCTTCACATGAGCATACATTCTTGTATGTATTCCAACTTTATGAGTTTGCACACAGCAAAAAAAATTCTGGGTCCCCTTAGGTTGCACTTACCCTCCTATCTATTAAGCAAGTTCATCCACTGGGACACATTCTATGATAAACTGAGAGCTGGCAATGAATCTAGATCCTCTCTGATGTCCCCATACACTTCATGTTTCAGAAACACAAAACAGGCATGACTTACCTTTATTCCCAAGGCTTCTCCTGAAATGACAGCAACTGTCACACCATCCTTGGTGGGTTTCGGGATCTCTTCATTTTTCAGCTCCTGATACTGAGGCTCCACCATTTTTTCTGAGCTTCTCAAATTCACCCACAGCTGTAAGCCATGGGCTGGCTCCTCTGAGCAGGGCATTTCAGCATGCAGAATGCCCCGGCCTGCAGTCATCCACTGCAAACACCAGAACAAGAAGCTAAATGGAGCACAGCCCCTAACAAGGCTACACACGAAACAACTACAACACTGTGGCAAAGTGACACATCCAAGAGGTACTGCTGTCAGAGTGCAAGGACATCTCAATAAATAACACATGTCTGTGATGGCTCCTGGGGCTCTTCCAACTTTCCTAAGCTTTAGTCATTTTAGATTAAAGTATCAGAATTGGAATTCCTACAAGTGAAAGAATCCTCCCTGTGATAGCCTTGAATCTCAGATGGAGTTCCAAAATAAGAAGTTGAAGTCAGATAGCACTGGGGTATGATTTGGCATAAGAAAATTGCTGGACAGTGGTGGTGTGAACGCCTGTAATCCCAGCACACATGAGGCAGAGGCAGAAGGGTCTCTGAAAGTTCAAAACTACCCTGGGCTACAAATCAAGTTCCAGGACAGCTAGGGTTGTTACACAGAGAAACCTTGTCTTGGAGGAGGAGGAGGAGAAGAAGAAGAAGGGAGGGCAACAAATAGTACTGGGCAAGGAAGATGGCAGTCAGCAATGCAGTTTTGTATTACAGGCCTACCCAAGCAAACAGGGAGATGTAAAGTTGAGATAAATGTCCAGGATTACTCTGAAATCAGCAAAGAGTTATCATAGGGTTGCTTCTGAGCAGGAAGCACAACCTTGGGAAAGTCAATTTCTTGCCACAGAGTACAATTCCCAGGAAGGGATGGACATGTTATCAGCAGCTGAAGAACACATATATGAGATTAAATAGACATGGGAATGCCCTCAGCATCCACTACCCTGGAAATGGTAAGTTTGTACTTCTGGTTGTACAACTACAGTAGTGGAGCCCTTACTACTGAGAGAAACAGTTGTTGCCTCTGACTACTGACCAAATTTTTCACCTGTCTCTTTATATGTTTGAGAACATACTGGAGGCATGCTCTAAGCACCAGCCTCAGACTCTGAGGATCCAGGAGTAGAACATGGTGCATCCATTTCCTGCTTGTCTTTGCTTGGATTCCCCCATAGAAAATCCTGAAACAAGGATCTACACGCAGGTTGTTTATTTGAAAAGAGATACAAAAAGCAAAATGGGGGAAGTAGGAAAGGGTGAGATGGGCAAAGGAGAAAGGCAAAGAGGAGTGCTCATGAGCAAGTCCCAGCTGTGGAGGCCTGGGACTTGGCCCCCTGGTAATCCTGTAGATAAACTTCAGAATTATTGCCCAGAATTCAGCAAACACTGGGACATTTAGATTGCATTTGGCATCCCTCAGTGACCAAGAGCCTCTGGGAGAGGCCCAATGCATTCACTTCAGACAGGGTGCTATGTATGGATACATGGGAACTGTCACCACCTAAACTCAGAAGCAGCATCATCTTCCACCCAGTCCTTGGAAAGAGAGAAAAAAAAACCCTTAAACACAACTGCTCAAAATAATCATTATCCCTGTGCTTGGCTAGTCCTGTGAAGAATAATAGAGTTCTATCAGAGTACATCAGGTGGCTTAAGGTACCTTACCTGAGGGTTCTACCATCAGGCTAAAAGCCAGAGTAAGCACGGAGTAGTGGAAAGAGACAGGAGAAAGAGTCCATATAAAGGAGACAGCAGCATGACAAAGAGAGTCTGAGACAAGTATGAGGACCCAAAAGAAAAGCACTGTAAGGTTTGGAGATTTCTTTACTCCATTAAGTCTAAATATATTTTTCTCTATTCTGTTGGACAAGGCTGACTACCATTCTGACAATAGCTATTGGTGTTTGTCAAAGACCTCTTCCTACTTTTCTCCTCCACTAAAAATTCATCTCTTGGTATTTTTATTTATTCTATGACAATTTATTACTTGTGTACAATGTATCTTAACAATAGCCAACTCAAATCCCCCTCACATAGTTTCAATCTCTTGACTAACCTTTTATATAAAACATAGATTGGTAATAATTAAAATAGACCACCCATTGCTTTTAGATGACAAAAATATAGTTCTCTTCCCATCCCCATCATTTACTAACTCTGAGGATTTTCAACTAACTCAAATACCATTTCACTTTTAAATACTCTTAGATCACTATTCTCTCATTTAAAGCTGTGATGTAAAATACTAATGATCTCAAAGAGCTCATGCAGATGGAAATGTTGAAGATGCTGAAAGATGTTAGGCCATTATTATCCTAAGCAAATGTGAAGCCTGTTTTTTGATTGTTACTGTGGTTGTTTTGAGATAGGATCTCATTATGTAACTCAGGCTGTCCTTAAACTCTTGATCCCCCATCTCCAAGTTCTGGGATTATAGACATAAGCTTCCATGCCCAGGTCCCAGCTATGAAATTAAAATGGTCAAAGTGTGGACCAGCATCTACAAGGCTGCCTGATGTGGCAAACAGTAGAAGTCACCAATTCCATGACCATCACATGCCTCAGTCTCTTTGAGGAAATTCTGCTTTATGTTATATTATATTTATGAGGTTCCCTTTTCTTTCATGATAGCACTTTTCTTTTGCTTTTGTCTTTTATTTCATTTTCATTGAAAAACCATGATCCAATATGTACACTTCGCATCCCACAAAAAAATGTAAGTGGTCTGATATAGAGCTCCTACCTACACAACTGACCAAGATAATCTAAACAGTTTCAGGGGGTTTAAATTATACCATCACAAATAAAAAAGCAATGGCACACAGTTTGAGTTAGTCTTTTTTAAAAAAATAGGATTTTACTATGTAACCTGGCTACCCTGAAACTCACTAAGTTTTGAGCTCACAGAGATCCACCTACCTCTGCCTCCTGAGTGTTGGGATTAAAGGTGTGAGCCACCTTGCCTGACCTTGGGTTACTAACTTAAGTGACCATATTGAAGCATGCAAATGAATTGAAACATAGATAATGAATTGTCACAAGTGCAGAACAGAAGTCTAGAAAGACTAAATCGAAATGGTCTTCAACTGCTGAATTTGGCAGTGGGGACATCATAAATGATCACTGCCGGAACAGCTTCAATACAGGTTGAAGAGGAGGATGCAGACAGACTAACTATGGCTTCAGTGACTTGAGGAAGAAGTGACAATTGGGACAGTAACACTTGATTATACTTTGAGAAAAGTCAAAGCAAACAAAATAGCAACAACAAAACAAAGACTGGGTAAGCACTAATAAGTGATTGGGGACATACAAAACTGATATGGCTCAGCAGATAAAAACACTCCATGCCAAGCCTGACAAGCTGAGTTCAATCCTTGGGATCCACTTGATAGAAGACCAATTCCCCCAAGTTGCCCTTTGAGGACTATACATGTGCCACGGCATGTGCTTGCATGAATACACGTATGAATAAATAAAAGTAATAAAAATACCTTAAAGATGCATTTGATCCCCAGCACCACAAGAAAAAGAGATATTGAGGGGTTAAGGAAAACATGAGAACAGAATATGGGAGATCTGTGTTGGTTTCCAGGCAGAATGGAAGAATACACAGAAAGGTGGGTATGATGGCTAATGCTCTCAGCTTGATAGAATCTGGAATCCCCGCCTGTGGGGATTATCTTGATGTGTTAACTGACTAGTAATACCATCTTGACTGAGGCAGGGCTATTTTTTTCAGGGATTCTTGAACTGTAAGAAATGGAGAGTGAGCTGAATACTAGCATGCATTCATTGCTCTCTGTTTCTGGTAATGGATGTAATATGAGCAACTGCTTCAAGCTTCTGGAGCCTTGACTTCCCTGTCATGACTGACTATAGCTTTGTTATGTAGCTAGACTGGCATTGGGACCCTTGGAAAACACCGAAGAGAGATGTTGCCAGTCAGCTTTGGCCCCAAAACACCTTTTTCCCTGGTAATACTACAGAAAGAAAAGTATCCATCTTGCCCTTTCCTAAAATTTAAAATACTCTATGACAAGGGGACGTTTCGGGGTTTTGTTGAGGCCCACTAAGGGAAAGATACTTCCTCTCATCAAAAGAATGGTATCTGAGTTCTACCTCTGGATAGAAACATGGCATTCTGATTTCCTTAAAGACTGGAACATTACATACTGTTTCTCTCCCCTTAACAATTAATCCATGTAGCAGCCACAAGACACCCCGCTCCACAAGAATGCTAATTCACCAGAAGACAGGCTAAGGAGGTGGAAGGAATACCTATCCCCTTAGTGAGATACTGCACTTACACACCGCAGAAACTCCTTCCTTGGTAAAATGAGTACAGATCTTCCCCCACTGAGCTTGCGCACTTTCTGAAGTCTAACTCGGAAAATGTAACTCTCCTTTTCTTTCTTTCTATCTCTTATTTGGATACTGACCAAAAGCCTATGCATGCTTTCCCTGACACTCTGGACTTTCTCACTATTTCTCTCGCCTTACAACATGCAGCTGCTTGCCAACATGCTGAATTTTGCTCAACATGTGGACTTTCTTAGATCCTACCTCAAAAAGACATAACTTTCTCTCAGCTTCTCCATCTCCGTCTTACTGACAGCTGCTAAGTTTCACAGCTTGCCTGCACTGTTGTTTTTCTCTCAAATACTAATAAATTGTCTCAAGCTCCCATTTGAGTCTTCTTTTTTTTTTCTAATTTTTATCAGTAAGACTAAAAATCATCAAGAGACCCCCGTTTTCCCTGGTAACACCAGGAACTGTGAACTAAAAGCAACTCTTTCTCCTTTAAGGTATTTTTGTTGGGGTATTCTGTCATAGCAACAGAAAAGAAACCAAGACAGGAGAGAACAAGGCATGAGAGAAGTGAGAAGGAGGGTTAATGTACTGGAAATAGGAAAGATCAAACATACAGCATCTAAGACCACTAACCAATCACCAATCCCCTGTCATGGCCATACCTGTAGGTCTCCTGGGTTCAGTTTACCAACATGCCCGCAGAAGTCTTCATGGGCCATGCTGCCCCCTTCCAGAAGGTAAGATACCTTACAAAAATAAAAACAGAAAAGTTGATCCTTTGATTATTATAAAATCATATTGTTTGGGTCCCCATTAGTGACTTTCATCAGTTCCATATTTATTTTATATATTAAACACTACCTTTGTTTGTGAAACATTTTCATATTTCAAGTTGCATTTCCACTAATATAATAGACAAGGGATATGAGTAGACATTTTTTCCAAAGAAAACATTCAAATGGCTGGTGGGTATGGGAAGAAATGCTCACCATCACTAATCAGAGAAATACAAATCAAAACCACAATGGAAATCACCTCACACCTATTAGGTATATGCTGTCAAAGTCAAAACATTCGTAATTGTTGAAAAGAATTTGGGAGAGGAGACCACTTATATACTGTTGGTAGAAAGTAAAGTGGTCTAGACACCAGAGGAAAAAAAGAATGAAGGTTATTTTAAAATTCTAAAAATAGAATTACCACATGAACCCTCTCCCTCAATTCTTGGTATATACCAAAACCAAATGAATTCATCATAGGAAACACATACCATCATACTAATGTTCACTGTCATACTTACTATTCATAATAGCTATGATTTGGAATCAGTTCATATGATGAACAATGAATGAATTGATAATAAAAATTCAACATAACACACACACACACACACACACACACAGTGTAAAATGACTCAGAGCCTTACTAGGGGAAGATAGCCTGCTATTGTTTACAATATAGATAAAGCTAGAAGACATTGGGGAAGATAACCTGCTACTGTTTACAGTATAGATAAAGCTAGAAGACATTACATAAATAAAATCAGACAGACACAAAAAGACAAGTACTGCATGATCTCACTTATAGAAACTGAGATTAAAGGGTTAGTCCCTAAGGACTGAAATGAAAGAAATACAGAAGCGTAGGTCAGAGGCCCACAGTTATGTGATAAATAAGTTCCCAGGGCCCAATGTACAGACTGTGACTAAAATTAATAATGCTGCATTTGATATGAGGGAGCTGGGGAGATGGCTCAGTTGGTAAAGTGCATTCTATGAAATGCCAAAGACCTGAGTTTGATCCTCAGAACAGCCAGGCATGGTAGACACCTTTAATCCCAGTGCTGGGGAGGTAAAGATAGACAGATCCCTGGGGTTCACTAATCAGCCAACCTAACCTACTTGGCAAGTTCCATGAAAGACCATATCTCTCGAAAAGGTAGCTAGTTCCTGAAGAACAACACACCAAAGGTTGGGTCCTGGCCTCAACCCACAAACAGAAATGAGTATATACATAAATATACACACAATAAACTTGTAAGATGATAATCATTCCACAATACAAGCATAAATCAAAACATTGCAACACATGGATGCACCAAAATATTGCAATATATGTGTGTATCCAAACACTGCAACATGTGTGTACATCAAAACAAACATTGCAGTGTATAGAATTGTCACATAACAGCTCAATAAAGCATGGAGGAGCAAAGGATTGAGTAGTTATGAAGATGTGTTCAATTTTTCCACCAAAGATTTGTTAGAAGAACTAAGACAGGTCAACCTGAGAGGATGAATTTGTGACAGGGGGCCAAACTATCCATACCACGCAATGCCTTTAAGCGAATTTCACTATGCCTCATCCTCTGAGAAAGCACAGTCCAGGAATGCCAAATCTCATAGCCAATTAAAGCAGCACTCACCCTGAAGGCCCACTACATACAGTATATGACATGCTTCCCATAGCCAGGCCTGAAGTTCAGGTTAAAACAAGCCTATTTTTGCACTAGCAGGGTCTCTGCTAGCAAGTGTGTAGGGGTACATTTTAGGTAGCCACATCTTGCCCTAAAGGCACATCAGGAAACCCAAAGGAAACATTTCTGATACCAGGCACACAGATTCAGTAGATGCTCACAGCAGTTTATTACACATGTCAAGTAGTTTCAAATTGATGTCAGCACTTCCAGATTCTCAGATTCATGTCAATACTACATCTAAAACTGAAAAGAAATGCTGTGTCCCAAAGAGTGGCTACTAGCCACATGCAGCTGCTTAAGTTTCACTTAAATAAAATTCATAAAATTTAAATTCAGCGCTTCAGCTGCACCAGCCATGTTTTGAATGCTCAGTAGCCTCCTGTAGCTAATGGCTGCCATAATCATAATATAGAGTATAAAGCATTTCTATTTTTGCAGAGTTCTATTTGCCACTCTGATTTAGACAAATGAACTTGAAAGTTAGATTTTAGCAATGGTGAGCATTTTGTACAGAGTGAAAAGCTTCCCAAACCAGCAATATTCTAATTGGACCCTCTTATTTTATTATTTAATCAAAAGAGAAAAAAAAAAGAACTGTAAAATTCTCCTCTTTAAGGGTCTTGTAATCAAATCAGAGGGGGAAAAAAGATTAAAGAGACACCAAATACTTGGAACACTTAATTACTTCAAAGACATGCTCATATTGTTACAGGAAATATTCAAGTTAGTACCTGAGGCTTCAAGTGTGGGGGATAAACATGCAAGGCTCTCTTGCTTGGTTTATTTAAACTAGTTAATCTGCATGCACCTATAACCCATGAAAGAGTTACTATTGAGCCAGCAGCTGTGAAAGGCATATGAATGGTTCGCTGAAAACTACCCACCTCAGACTTAACAGAAACAATAGTGGACATTCTCATACTGGATACATTTTTCATATTTCTGCTGCCTCTGTGTATTCTCTTTAAACCTTGAAATGATTATCCTTTTTTATCTTGAAAACTTCACTTAAAATTGTCATTAACCATTATTATTATATGAGTGGACCAGAAGAATGAAATCTCTGATTAAAATCCCAGTATCCACTGTTGGGATTTGAATTTTCACTCAAGTATGCTAGACCAAGTAAAAAGTGTTCTTTTTATTTAATTTAAAAGTTATTATTTTTAAAAAAATCACTATTTACAAATTAATATTCTTTTCTACCAACTAATAACTTTTACCAACTCTCTAAATCCTAACTTGTAAAACCGCAAAAAGAAAAAGAATGATAACACTATATTTTTCAAAAGAAAGCCAAGCAAATTCCCAAGTATATGTTTTCAGGGTCTATCAGGTACTGCATCATCAGTCATCATCATCATCATTACTATATGTGTAAGGGTGTTTTGCCTACATGCATGCCTGTGCACCATTGCATGCTTGGGTGCTCTTGGAGGTCTGAAGAGGACATAAGAGCCCCTGTAACTGGAGTTGTGGCAGTTGAGAGTCACCAAGTGGGTGCTGGGACACCTTAAAGATGGTTCCACAAGTCTATTGGGTAGGGCTCATGATGAACACGTAGAAGCGATGGATATGGACAAGTGCATTCATCTCTCTCTGCTTCCTGATTTGATGCAGTGTAACTGCTAACTCATATTCCTGCCACCTCATGCTCCTGCCATCATGCCTTCCACACCATGGTGGACTACAATATAAGCTCAAACTATGAACAAATAAACCCTTCTTTCTTTGGGTTGCTTTTATTGAATGTTGTGTTATAGCAATGAGAAAAGATGGGAATGTACCAGGAAATAAAGGTACTGGTGACAGTGGGCAAGAAGGTAATTCCATAAAGACACGGAGGCTAGTACGTGAGAAAAAAATTCAAGAATGGGAAGAGTTTCAAATATCTAAGAAACAGAACCAAGAATAACTGTATACTGAGTTTATACATAAGCTTACCTCCTATTGTCATAGCTTGAATAACATATGCCTTGTGACCATTTTTTCCTCAGCCACAGCTGATTAAATATCAAAGAGAACCTGTGCTCCCCCCTCTGGTATTTCCTCCTACATGGAGGGCATTCCATTCCTATTAACATCCCCTGACCTCTTGATGCATGCACCTCTCAGCTTCTGCTTCCTACTGGGATGAGTTTGCAAGACAAAACTGGGCCCTTTCCTTTCCCCTTCCTCTTAGGATTCAGCTTTCACATGGAAAGCAGGGTCTTCTTGGATGATTCAATCTGTGACTGGGACCTTCATGAGCAGTATGCAAAAGCCAACCTGCCTGGAGACACAAGCCTGCCACTGGCTCCAACATTAACTTTATCACAAATACAGACATTTTTGCCCTCCATCTTTCTTACTCTCCCATCTCCTCACATGGTTGACAACTGAAACCACCGGGCAATCGCCAGCGACTAGCTATTGCATTTCCTCATAACCTCAAATGAGAGCACTAACAGAGCTTCTATTGTCATGTTATTTAAGTTTTATACTGTGCCATATGATAAGCTTTCCTCTACTTGAGCTATCTGTATTAGGCGTCAGTTCTGTTTTGATTTGTATATTTGTGTGGGGGTGGGGAGGGGTGTGGTGTGAGTCTGTGCATACGGGCACTTGCGCTTTCAGTAGCATGCAGATGAACAGGGTTCCTCGTGGCATTTTCATACTGCTTTGTTTTGGTAGATTCTTCCCTTCACTGTCTCCAGATCTTCCTGTTCTGTCTCCCTACTTGTATGCAAGAGTTACTCCCACTGCTCCCTTTTCTACCTGCATGCCACATTGTAGCTGGGGAAGGGAACAAATGAGAACAATGGAAAATGACATATACATGGGAAGATGCCATGATGAATTTCTTATTTTGTATGTCTACCTAAAAAGAGAATTAAACAAGAAAATGTCTAATATATAAGAATTAAATACATGTATGGAAGAAACAGCGGGTTAAATAACAATTGTATTTTACACTTGATAGTGGCCAAAAGGCCAAGAAGTGGTAATAATTACATTTTAAAGTAGTCAAATGCAACATTACATTTCAATTCATCAAATGAAACCTCATCATGTGATTATTAGTCTGCACAGAGATGCTATACATACATATACAGAAAATGCCAATGCTGGTCATCTGAAGATGATAAATGCATTCATGAGTTATTATATTCTTTCCACTCCTTCCTTCCCCTCTAACAGAAACATGCATTCTTATTCTAAAAACAAGAATGCCTCATCCAAACAATAAAAATGAGTGTTATGGATTGATCATCATAGATTTGTTCCCCAGCTAAATGGGAAGGGTTTGACAGGAAGGCAACAGCAAACATGATTCTACATGCTTCCATGTGAAGATAACATAGTGCAAACCTTCTCATGGGCAATATGTAATTTTTATGGAAGGCACTCATGCCATAATGGGAATAAAGCACTTGGGATTCAATAAGAACGTCAAGGGGACAGATAGCAAGCTTCTGGATTTCAAAGAAGCAGTGCCTACAATTACTTTCCTGTTTTTTGCTACAGATGAATTTTCAACTAAAATAATTGCAGAAAAAAAAGGCAATTTCCCTTTTGCTTGAGGTGAGGCTCTCCTTTGGGCTCTCAAAGAAGAGCCTCTGAAATCACAGCCCCGGATTATCTTCAATTATTCAAGCATGAAGTTTTTAACTTTGCAAACCCTAACCATTACACACACACACACACACACACACACACACACACACACACACACACACACGTTCATACACACATGCACATCTACACACAAAGAGGTAACTTGAAAAGTAAAGTGTAATATGGCTCATTTCCACATGAAAATCTCCATAAGAGAAGACTATTTTCAAGTTTGATTTCAGGGAGCACTTGCAAACAGTTCTTAGAGCATGTAAAGAAATTCATGCCCTCTCCCCACTCCCCTACCCCCTCTGCTTTCCCCAATGTGCTCTTCCTCTTTTTCCTGGAAATACAAAAGTAAACATCATTTGTTGTAAAATCTCAGTTAGAGACATCTGGCCAGGGATGCTTTTACTGGATGTACCACTCCTACTTTTCATAGCTTAAAGCAACAATCCCCAAGCTCAGTCTTTTGTTTATTTATTTAGTGCCACATCTCATAAATACTTGACAGCAACTTTGCGTATGAATTGATGACTATAGAAGAGTTTTTTAAAAAAAGAAAGAAAAATCTCAAACAGTTACTTCTGAGAGTTGAGACAAGCCAGATGACCTTTTAGGGCATTACGTAATCACAAACACCTGGAGAATTGCCTCTGGTGGTTGTTGAATGTGTGTTATGGTTAAACTCAAGAGTAGCATATGTCCAATTAGGTAATAAGGTTGTAATCAGAACCAGGTGTTTGTTCTGAGCACTTGATATGCTGCTGGGTCTCCTGTCTGCCTTTCTTCCGTCTAGTCTTCTCTATGGGTCTTCACCAAGTATTTTGTGCCTTTGTAAGTTCCTAATTATTTGGCTTTTTGTGTTTGGAAAAAGAAAGCACAAACTCACGATGTGGTGAAAGGAAAGTCTCATGTACCGTGAGATGTATGAAAAAGGTGTATCTCAGGAATTCCCAACAAGGTAATCTATAGTTCCTTTTTTTCTTTCCGGCAGGCATGTAGAAAGAAGAGCAAGAAGAGGCCCCATTGTTTGTCTGGTAATAAAACACAAGACTTACCCTGTAAAGCCAAAAGTCCCCTTCATTATAGGGAAAACTGCATTTCCTTTTCATTTCTTTTTGCCCTAGAATGGTGACTTTTTCCCTAGTGGTAACTTTGTAGAACAAAAAAAAGAAAAACAAAACAGAAAAGAAAAAAAGAAAAACTTGTGGTGACAAGTTGAGGTCATGGCTGACAATAGGTGCCAGCAAGGAGCACACTGTGTAATAAAAACTGTGAACTGTTTGAATTCCTACACTTAAGGACTCCAAAATGAAAATGTGAGCAATCTCTCTGAAACCTGAAAATTCATTCACACACAATTAACTACTCATCTAACACTAATCTCATATATACACCTTCACAAGTCCCTGACAGTGGTTATAATAACAATTTTAAAAACTAATAAATAAATAAAAGAATCAGGATGGGCACACAGTTCAGATATCCAGCCAAT
The DNA here is from genome assembly GCF_943737965.1 of Phodopus roborovskii. NCBI lineage: Eukaryota > Metazoa > Chordata > Mammalia > Rodentia > Cricetidae > Phodopus > Phodopus roborovskii. The sequence continues at coordinate 296,925 of NW_026125970.1, read as the reverse complement.
GGGCAAATACAAGAAGGGTGCAGTTCCTCTGGTCCTACCTTGACATGGTCCTATCATAAGCCTACACAGGGTCCAAGCCTTCAAGAACTCCTGCCTCACTGCTCCTTACTGGTGAGGCTGTTTCTGCATCCAGAAGCTAACCAGGTTTAGGCCTGCTTGGAAACTCCAGGTTGCCTTTGAGTTGTGAGCTGGGAAGTCCTTTACTTTCTCTTAGCAGATCAGTGAAGTCATATACAACATGGACCTAAAAGGTGGGCGCCTAGAGTATAGTCAGAACAAAATGATGATATGTGGCCAGGAGCCCAGCACATGTTCAGTACGTTCTAGAGTTACCACATCCATTACATCTCCTTGGGCAAGGATCCCATCTGTAAGTCCTTCTTCAGATCCTCCCTCACGCTTCCTAAAGTGTATTTGCCAACGTTTGCACAGTTCCATTTGTCACTTCATTAAGACCTCACTTCAAATATCACACACTGAATGAAACCATCTCATCTTGTTCTACTCTATCCTACACTGAATGTTTCTTTTTCTTAGCTTTTTCACTACAGGAAACTAGATTGTAAAACTATTCATTTACTGGCTGTGTAAAAGACTTTAAAGCATCCTTATTAATGTAAACAATGAAATTCATTGTATCCAACTTACATTCTCATCAACAGTGGGTAAGTGTTTCATTTCCTTCTGCATCTTCACCAACATCTGTTGTTGTTTGTGGCCTTGATGATAGCCATCCTGACTAGGGAGACCTGTAGTCTCAACATAAGTGTGATTTGCATTTCTGTGATAGCTAAGGACAGTTAATATCTCTTTCATGTATTTGATGGCTATTTGTACTTCTATTGGGAACTTTTTGTACAATTGTTTGCTCATTTATTGATCAGATCATTTCTTTTGGTATTCATTTCCTGAATATTATTTTGTTTTTGTTTTTGAGACAAGGTTTCTCTGTGTAGCCTTCGCTGGCCATGAACTAACTGTGATCTGCCTGCCCCTGTCCCTCCAAACACATGTACCACCACTGCCCAGCTCTGAATTATTTCTATATTCTATACATCAATCCCTCTGACATGGGGATTCATCTGACGATAAATAATTAGCAAACTTTCCCCTATTCTGAGCCTGTCTCATCACTCTCTTGATTATTCCTTTGCCATACAGAAGCTTTTTAAATTTGATGCAATCCCGTTTGTCAGTTCAGGCTGTCTTCTGAGCCACTGGGTTGTATTCAGAAAGTCATTGTGCATGACTACATCTTGAATCACTTTTAACAGGGACATTTTTTTTATCTCTTCACTGTACCCTGCATCCATCTGTCACTAAAGATGTATTAAATACATTAATGCATCTTGGATTTGCATAATCTCTCAGCATTTCTTAATCTGGCCCTGGGTATATACCATAATCTACATATTATTATTATTGTGATTCAGTGTCATTAAGGTTACATTGTAACAACAGCAGATCAAGAAACTAAAGCAACATTTTCTGCTCTCTGAAAATGAAGCTATTTTTAACAGCCCATGTCGCCTCACAAACGCTGATGCCATTACATAGGTATTGTGAACACAGTGGCTGCCTCTGAGGAGAAATTTGACAGGAGCCAGAACAGTAGAGGTTTCACAAAAGTAACAAGAGAACTTGGCCAATTCAGGTGCATCCACCATTCCAGGCAAAGATGAAATCCTAGAGCTGTAGGTCTGTAAGCCTTATGATTCCTGAGTGAAAGGATGGGGTTGACTAAGAGACCCAAAGCTACAGTACCCTAAGGTAAGGTGACTGTCAAAGTCCTTCCAGCTACAAGGAAAAGAAGAAACTGACTTATTTTCCTCATAGTTTACAGTGCTCCCATTTTTAAACGTCTTTCAACTCTACCTATCTTCCTTTCTTCCTGATTAAAATGTCTGACATGCATGTCAAGCTTCTGTAACAACCAAATTCATGAACCTAATGGCTCAGGCAGGTTCAATCACAGACCCATTCAGTACCTTTCACCTGCTGCCAGATATCTGGAGGCAGAATATCCCTTCCTCTTCAAATTCAGGCGCTCAATCATAGGAGGAATTCTTCAGACAAAACTTCCCATAGGGGCTCACAGAGACTCAACTGACAGCCAGGGAGCCTGTGTGGGACTTATCTAGGCCTTCTGCATATATGTGACAGCTTGGTCATCTTGTGGAACTCCTAACAGTGGTAACAGGGGCTGTCTTGGACTCTTTTACTGGCTTTTGGGATCCTGCTCCTCATACTGAGTCACCTTGCTCAGCCTTAGTACATGGGAAGGTGCTCAGTCTTACTGAAACCAAATATGCCAAGTTTTTTTTTTTTTTTTTTTGATACTCATGGAAGGCCTGCCCTTTTCTGATTAGGAAAGGAGGAGTGAATGGGTGAAGGGAAAGAGGAAAGTTATCAGGGAGGAACTGGGAGGAGAGGAGGGAGAAGAAACTGCAGTCAGGATGTAAAATAAATAATTTAAAACTAAAACAAAAACCCTTCCTCTCACTCCCTGTCTAACCACCAGCCAGCTTCCTAACTGCCATTTCCTGCCTCCTGTGAAAACATGGGAAAGGGGCTCACTTCTACTGTTTTACTTTCGAGGTTATACTGAATGTCTCAAGTGAATGATTTACCAACGTCTATGATTACTCAGACTTTGAGCACACAGCAGTGCTCTATCCCCATCCAGTGGGAAAGTCAGTAGCTACAATGTGTTGCTTAAGAGAGCCCCCTGCCGACTCAAATGATATGTGGTGGTCATCAACAGCAGTGGTTCTCAACCTGTGGGTTGAGACCCCTTGAGTCAATGACCCCTTCACAAGGGTTGCATATCAGATATCCTGCATATCAGATACTTACATTTTGATTCATATCAGTCACAAAATTATAGTTATGAAGCAGCAATGAAATAGCATTATGGTTGAGATCACCTCATATGAAGAACTGTGCTGAAGGGTTGCAGCACTAGGAAGGTAGAGAACCACTGGTCTACAGTCTGGCCTTACTAAACTAGATGCAGGCCTTGCTAACAGCTGTATTAATAAGCAAATATGTCTTTCGGCATGCGGATGGTGCCTGTGCTTAAGGACCAAGTGTCATGAGACAAGGTGCCATCTAGTCATGAAGGGTCCACTCTGTTGTGGACTAGAGGGGAGTTATCCCACTTGGTTCAGTCTATAGTTAAAAGCGATCAGAGAGGCTCTTGAAAAATGAAGTGCCCAAATTTCCCTTTTACACACACACACTACTGGGCATGTTTGGAGTTCACCCTCTTAGCCAATGAATAGTCTCCCTAGGCAGAAGTTATAGTGTTTTAATGACTATGCTTTATTAATATCCCCCATCTCCTTATTTTCTACCTGAAAACACCAGGAATATGCCAAGGAGTGGTGGTGCAAATCTTTAATTCCAGCACTCAGGAGGCAGAGGCAAGTGGATCTCTGTGAGTTCAATGCCAACCTGGTCGACAGAGCAAGTTCCAGGACAGCCAGGACTGTTGTTACATAGAGAAACCTTGTTTTGGGAAAAAAAAAAAAAAAAAAAAAAAAAAAAAAAACACACAACTCTACATAATACAGTGTAGGTGAGGTGGATTGAAAAAAATTCCTTGAGAAATTATTCAAACCGTTTTCAAAGACTATTTCGATTGACCTGCTACTTTCCCCTATGTGACCTATGTTCGCTGTCATAGGCCAGGTTTTAAATTTTTTTTTTTTTTTTTTTTTTTTTTTGGCATAAAATTGTTCTGGGCATAACTGCGTGAGATATGCCTGACTGATGTCCTTTATGGCTTCAGGAAGTAAAATAAATGATCTTAAGCATCTGTTATAACTAACTTGATCCATTTCCTCAAAATACAGAAAGTTCAGAGAAGCAAGACCATTACTTGGCACTTTCAGGTAAGTAAATTTGGGTCTCTGGTCCCAGACATCATCAGTTCAGGTAGTAGTCCTGGCTACTTCCCACCAGATGGCAGTAGCACTCAGAGCCATTACCAGAAATGGCTGGAAATTTTAGAAGGACCCCAGTAGACAAAATTACCTTCAACTGAGAACCACTAACAAACACTCTACCTAATGTTAAACTTCTAGGCTTAAGATACATCTACTTTTAACAAATAATGTTATCTTGGGGGTTTCTGAATGTAGCAGTGCCCATTGGTTCAAAACTAGAGACCAATCTGGCTTAGCCTTGAATGTTTTCCTTAGTAATGACCCAAACTTTAGAGTAGATTCCTCATATGCCTCAGGCCCCACCCCATCCTTACACGTATGGTTTCTAAGTCTGATTAGACGATTTACAGTTTCTACTACGTACCCTCTACCTTCACTGTCCACAGAGTCAATTTTATTCCTTAAGGCTCTGCTAAATGGCCGAGTTTATGTCTGTTTGGTTTGGTTTGGTTTTTGAAGCTTGAGGACAGCTTTATTATAATCTACAAGAAAGACACCCCCCCCCAGGGCAAGCAAGCTGTTAATCACAGCAACTACCTCCAGGAAAAGAATGGAGAAGAGAAGAAAAAATCAAACAAAATCATGTTTCTTTAGTTAAGCTAGCATAAAGGTTAACCAAGCAGCAGTGGGCAGGGACATGGTGGGGAGGAAGGACTTGGAGAAAGACAAAGGGAGTCTAAAGTGTTAGGGAAATACATGCTTAGAAAAGAAATACAAAGAAGAAAATGAAAGTTATATCTTCCTAAATAATTCAGAAAAGCAGGCCGGCTTTCAAAGCAACATAGCTAGCTATGTTCAGTAAGAGCCTGTGTTAGGGGCAGAAACTCTGGGAACGAAATACAGTATCTCATTAAAGGGATAATTGTTCTTCCTCTCTAACATGGCTAAAGTGAGACCAGCCTTCCTAGGGGCACTGCTGCATTCCAGAGGAATGGGCCCTTAGCCACTTCACTGACCCTGCCCAGCTGGAACGTTGGGTCTCCACTTAGGCCAAAGGTTCCATGTTCTTGGCCACATAGTTTCTTTTAATGTTTGTTTGTTTGTTTGTTTCCTGCTTTGGGTCTCCTGCTATGAGCTGACTATCCAGCTTCTACCTCCTGTTCTCATCTCTCCTCCCTCCCCCACAAAGAGGACACCCTCACTGAGTGGCCAGGGTTTAATTGAAACTTCTCACACCTTGCTGATAGCAGTGACAGTTTCTTCTTCACTTGGACCATTAAGCTTCTTCAAGTGAACCCCTTGCAATCCTCCTTAACCATTTCCTAAGTTTTGTGTAAACCAAACGTCCTCCACATTTCTAAACTCATGTATGCACATGCACACACATACCTATTTTTTTAAACTAGGAAATATGCTCAGTCACTCAGTTATGCTTTTACTTTGGCATTCTTCTTTACTGGTGGAACCCTATGATGATACCCCTATAATACATTGCCTAGAAGAACCTGCCCATGGGTTAATATCCCCATTACATACTGCAATATATTAGTAGCTTAGCTGAATAACTAGAATAGAACACAAACTAGCCACATATTACCTGAAGAGACCCAAGTCACTCAGTAACATTCTTTTGAAATAATGTTACCAATTTGTTAAGTTTCCTGTAGGAGATGACCTAGGTCTATGCAAGAACCTGATCTAATTGTCACAATGTGTGTGTTTTTTTTTCTCTATCAGTCTCATCAAGTTTGAGTACTATACTTTGATGATGTTCTTAGTCTATTGGTATCAAGGGTCATCTTAGAATGCTTTTGCTATATATATAATCCTTTAGCTTCCCTATAAATAATGCCAAATCAACATATATATTAAACATCTACATGCTTGACTATATTGGCAACTTCAGGACAAGTTCCAAGCCTCTGCCCCCTCCAGTCAAATCATTAACCAAAGGCAGATTTGCCACTTTGGCATTTTCTTTTATTATCATATTATCTCTATATAATTTTCTTCCTCCTTTTCAATCTCTACAACTCCTTTTTATAGCCCCAAAGCTCCCACACTGCATTAAAATATCATGGTTCTTATAGGCAGTCTTACTTTGTTTTGTTTTTCTTTCCTCATATCCATAGGAATAGCAGGATATCACTGTTAAATGCAAAGTACCATTTCTCAGTTTTCCCAAAATATTTTTCTTTGGCTTCTTGAGAGTCTCTTACATGTCAGGAAGACCTCTAACTTCCTACTGTAGCAAAGGATGGCTTTGAACAGCTACCTCCTGCCTCCTTCCCCCAAGTGCTGGGGTTACAGGTGTGTGACATCTTGCCTGGCTCAGAATGTTTTCTTTCTTTGCAGAATTTAGTGTTGAATTTAATTCAATCGGGATCCAGCTATCTTGGAACGGTTTGCATTAGAAAATAATTCACAGCAAGCTATAAGAACAAAACTGTGTGGAGACAGAAAGGCTGAGGTCTGACATAAGTCATAAGTGTGAATCACTGGGGCCTTTCCCTTCCTCTCCAGGATATTGTTCAGACATTGCCAGCATTGCTGCTGGCTACTAACCAGAAGTTATGAGCTTGGCTTTTCTGCTGGGCACACCCTTGGAAACAGAGTGGTTTTGTCCTAACAAAAACCAAGGAACTTGCTGAGGCTTGTAGTGAAACTTTAAGATATACTTCTCAGCTTAACTGAGAACACAGACAGCATCCTGATATCTCCCCGTGAAGCTGATCTAATGGTTTAGTTCTAACAGTTTTCTTTTTTTCTGGCTCCAAAAATTTTAGATAGATAATAGGTAGGTAGGTAGGCAGGCAGGCAGGCAGGCAGGCAGGCAGGCAGGCAGGCAGACAGACAGATAGATAGTATATATTTCTACCAAGTCTGTTGCTTTAGGGAACACTGATTAATACACTTCCTGATGTGATTGCTGGGAGCCAAATCTGGGTCCCATGCAAAATCAGAAGTTCTCATCATTTCTGATACCTCTCCATAGTCTCTATAATATACTTTAATTAGACAAGAGTCAGTTTGCCCAGGACTGAGGGGTACACAGAAACATAAGACTATCAGCCCAAAAACCTGTAAAGTGTTGCTTCTATACTTTGAAGGTGATTTTCCACATCATAGTCAAGTAAATATATTGTATTGGTGATGCTAATGGAAAGTGTTTATCTTCATATATCACTGATTGGTGCAGTATGTCATGGCAGATACTTACCAAGATCATTAAAAAATTAGAGTATGTGAGATGGCTCAAGGGGTAAAGGTGCTTGTCACTAAGCCTGACAACCTGACCTGAGTTCCATAGGTAGGATCCACATAGTGGAAGGAGAGAACCCATTCTGGAGACCTATTTTCTGACCTCTGACCATCACACATTTGCTATGGCATGAACACACACACACACACACACACACACACACACACACACACACACTAAATAAGTAAAGTAATGTCATTTTTTAATTAGATTTTTGAAGAATGTTTGAATAATGGTATAATGTTATGTATTTTTTAAAAAAAGGTAGCATGATACCAGAAAAAAAAATCAAAAAAATAGCAATTACTACTTCTGGGTGGTAATGTAATATAACAGGTGATCCTAATGTTCTTTTTATTTCCAAGTCATTTTATTTATTTTTTATTTTATATACTAGTCAGAATTTTCAAACTTGACAAGCTTTTGGAATTTAGATTGAGTTCCAGAGATGAAGGAATAAGAGCCTAAAGTAGACTTGGCTTTAAATTGCAGGCTTCATTTTTCATTTATAATTCGAAAGATCTTTTATTTTATTTTGCATATATGACTGCTTTGTATGTAATGTAACTATACTGTGAGAGGATACCCCTGGAACTAGAGTTTCGGATAGTTATGAGGAATGTAGGTGCTGGGAACTGAACCTAGGACTTTTGCAAGTGCAGCAAGTGCTCTTAACATCTGAGCCATCCTTCTGGTCCTAAATTTCAGCTTTAAAAGTTGGTATTTATATGCAGAAGAAGAACAGATTCTGTCTTCATATCCTGTGTCTTTTATAGGTGAGTTACGACCATTAATATTGAGGGATATTAATGACCATTGATTGTTAATTCTTGTTTGTTTTGGATTTGTTGGTGATGGTGGTATTATGTGTGGATTTCCCCCCATTTTTCTTTTGGCTGTTAGTAAAATGGGATTATCTACTGCCTATGTTTTTGTGGGTATAGTTGAATTCCTTGGAGAAAGTGCTCAACATCCTTAGCCATCAGGGAAATGCAAATCAAATCAACTCTGAGACACCATCTTACTCCTGTCAGAATGGCTAAAATCAAAAATACCAAAGACAGCTTATGCTGGAGAGTATGTGGAGAAAGGGGAACACTCCTCCACTGTTGGTGGGAGTGCAAACACATACAGACACTTCGGAAAGTATGGCAGTTCCTCAAGAAAATAGCAATCAGTCTACCTCATGATCCAGCAATTCCATTCTTAGGCATATATTCAAAAGATGCACACTCATACAACAAGGACATCTGTTCAACTATGTTCATAGCTGCATTATTTGTAATAGCCTGAACTTGGAAGCAACTTAAATGTCCCTCAACTGAAGAATGGATGGAGAAAAATGTGGAGTGCAATAGAGTACTAGTCAGCAAAAAATTAAAAAAAAAAATGGAATCTTGAAATTTACAGGCAAATGGATAGAACTAGAAGAAAACATCCTGAATGAGGTAACCCAGTCACAAAAAGACAAACATGGCATGGACAAACTCGTATATGGATTTTAGACATAGAGTAAAAGACTACCAGACTACAATCCACACCACCAAAGAAGCTAGAATACCAGGAGGACCCTAAGAGAGACATACATGGTTCCCCGGAGAAGGGGAAAGGGACAAGATCTCCCAAGCAAATTGGGTGCATGGAGGAGAGGGGAAAGGAAGTTAGGAGAAAGAGAAGGGGAGGAGAGGAAGGGAGAGAAGGGCATGAGAGAGCAGAAAAATTGACTTGGAAGGAATAGAGGAGAGAAAGAAAAAAGATAGCATAATAGAGGGAGCTATTATAGGTTTTTAAGAGATAGCTGACACTAGGGAAATGTCCAGAGATCTACAAGGATGACCCCACCTAACAATCTAAGCAATAGTGAAGGGGCTACTTTAAATGCCCTTTCCCTATAATAAGATTGATGACTACCTTATATGCCATCCTAGAGCCTTCATCCAGTAGCTGATGGAAGCAGAAGTAGACACCAACAGCTGAACACTGAGCCAAACCCCTGGAATCCAGTTACAGAGAGTGAGAAGTGATGAGAAAAAGGGTCAAGACCAGGCTGCAGAAACCAACAGAAAAGAGCTCACCTGAACAAGGGGAAGCTCATGGACCCCAGACTGATAGCTGAACATGGATGTTAGTTAGAAGGCCTGGATAGTCTATGGTACCTCTGACAATGGAACCAGGATGCATCCCTAGTGCAGCAATGGACTTCAGGAGCCCATTCCACATGGACAGATACTCCGTTGACCTAGACACACGGAGGAGGGCCTAGGCCCTACCCCAAATTACTTGACAAACTTTGATGATCCAGCATGGAAGGCTTCACCCTCCCTGGGGAGTGGATAGAGGATGGGATGGGAGGGTCTGTGGGGGTCATGGGAGGATGGGCAGGAGAAAGAACTGGGATTGATATGTAAAATAAGAAAAAATATTTAGGAAAAAAGAAATACATCAAAGACAGACAACATTAGTAAATGATAACACTTTATCACATAACTTAAATATCTTCTTGCTGGTAAAGGTAAAACACTTCCTAGCTCATCAATGGGTTTAATCACTTACAACATATGAATGGAGGAAAAGCTTTCTAATCTTTAATAAATGTGTTCTAATTGCAAATAAATGCTTCCTTTAGATTTATAAGAAATTTCCTCGAAATCCATGACACTGTTCTTGGATCATTGCTACCAAATAAACAGTTCTAACTTCAAAAATAAAAGTTGGTATTTAGAGAAAATTAAGTCTTATGGGGAGTAAAACTAACAGTAATTTCTCATGATCTGAAATAATAATGTTCTATAAGACTATCATGATCCCTTAATTAACAAGTCCTGGGCACCACAGTGGTAGTGCACACCTTTAATCCCAGCACTTGGGAGGCGGAGGCAGGTGGATCTCAGTGAGTTTGCAGCCAGCCTGGTATACAAAGCAAGTTCTAGGACAGCCAGGACTGTTACACAGAGAAACCCTGTCTCAGAAAACAAAATAAAACATTGAACAAGTCTAGAACCATTGAATGCTAATGGCAAGTCTCTGGCAACAATGACTTTGTCAGTCCATCTGTGGTGATAAATTAATTATGATTTATTAAAGATTGCCTGAGGATTTAGAAAGCAAAGTCAGCCACAAGCCATAGAAGCCAAGTACCTTTAATCCTAGGACTCAGGGTCAAGAGATAGATGGATCTCTGTGAGTTCAAGGCTACCCAGATCTACACAAGATTGAATCAATCTAAAAGAGAATTCTAGATCACACTTTTAATCCTAGCACTAGAGGGGTATAAAAGATGGGAGCAAGTGTTCAGTATGAGGTATTCATTCTCCAGCCATGCTGAGGAGAGCTTACAGTCTGAGGCTTGGTGAGAGCTCATAGAGACAGGATCAGCCCCTTCAACCTGAGATAGGGGTAAGAAGCTAGTGACCAGCTGCCTTGCTTCTCTGATCTTCAGCTTGAAGTTTGAACCCCGATATTAGTGACTGGGTCATTTATTTTTCATGTTACACCCATCTATGCATGCCTCTATTACATGCCAATGTTCCTATTCTACAACCCTTTAATGCAGTTCCTCATGTTGTAGTGACCCCCAACTATAAAATTATTTTCATTGCTACTTCATAACTGTAATTTTGTGAAATGATCATCCAACTCTCAAGGGGTCACAACCCACAGGTTGAGAAACGCTGCTCTTATTGTATGTGTATTTCTGTTTAAAGACGCCCCATATGTTATATATATTACTCGCTGATTCCATCAATAGCACCAAGTCATACCTAAAAGAAGTTTACTGAAAGCACACATTTTCTCTGTTAACAAGGCACACTAGCAGCCGTCTGTGAAGGAAAACTAGATAGAAAGATGTGCAATGCTCAGGAACCATTTGAACAGGAACAGTACCAGAAAGCAGGAAAATATAGGTAAATATGCCACCAGGGTTGTTACAAGGGCATTGGCCTACATTATGAGAGCTGAAACAGCAAAGAAGGCATCACCTTGTTACACCTCAGCTGGCAAGAGACACACTGGGCAGCTCTAACACCCTAAATTATCACCAAAGCTCTATAAGTATTGATTTGGCAATTAGCAATGAATTTTCAAGGCAATTGAACTCAATACAAAATCTACAAATAAGGATAAAATGTAATTACAGTGTAATTGAAGGGAAAATTCTTAATAACAACAAGAAAAGGACCAAACATCAATATTCTTCAATAAGTTCTTTAAAGTTGAATACCATATAACCTACAAAACGGCCCCTTCCAGGACATTTTACACAATGGAAACAAGTGCAATCTGTTCAGTAGTCATTTTGTTTAATATGGTCATTGTCTTTAACAAGATAATATATCTAACTAAGTGAACGCAGTGAAGTGTGGGCTATTCTAAACTGAAACAATTTAAAATCCTCTTGAGCATGGTAAAGGGAGATCGAGGCAATTCTCAACTTTAATGAAAGATGCTCAAGGCCACCATCAAGGTATACATGTATGTTAAACTGCTACAAACATAATGTAATTGGGACCAAATGAAGAAGTGCATCCTCTTGGGATTGTTTGGAAAGCATAATGACGATACTAATACAGGAAAGAGCTTAAAGGATTTGCAAGATGGCAACCAGAGTTATGAAGTTCTGGGCAAAGGGTTAGAATCAAATACAGATATAGGGAAGGTGAAAGCATGGTTCTCATCATTGATGTAAAATGCAGCCAATGTGTTGGCAGAGAGGAGAACTTCAAGGACAATGGATAAATGAAGGAACACAGATCTAAGTAGCCTCGTCTTTCTTCTGGAAACTTCTTGCTTAAATCTTTCCAAAAGTTATTACATAGAGTGATTAAATCTTTCCTTGTTTTTACTTCATTAGCCAGAGTACATATGGAAGCAAGACTCAAGCCTCATTCTTTAGCCTCATCTCTGTCTTCTACCAACATGCCCCAACACACAGTACACCCCCAACATAGAAAAATCAGCCTCCACCAATACTTGCATGTTGGTAATATCACATAGGTAAATATTAATTCGCCAATTGACTTTACAAATACACTAAGCCTTTAATGAACCCTACTTTGTTTACCACAAATACCAAATACAGGTGGTTTCCATGAAGAAAACATATGTATATATGTATGTGTGAAGAATCAGAGACACTGAAATGCTAAAATATTATATCACACACATTTATTGTCTAACTAAAACAAAACAAGTAGTGTCCATCAGAATCTCTAAATTTTGCAATGAAATTTATAGATATGTGAGTATGTTCATAAAATCTGAAATTTCAGACTTAAATTTGGGCTCCATAATTCTTATATTTTTGGTTATGAGACTAGCCTTTAATGACTGAGCCATCTCTCCAGCACTTGGTTCCCTAATTCTAATTGCTTAAACTTAATATACTACTCATTGAGTTCTTAGATTATGTGTTGGTGTTTATAATATGTTACACAGAGTTAAACATTTCTGTATACTCTTGTGAAAAAGCAGGTTTTCTTTATAAAATGACTTAATCATGCCTTAGTTTCCTCTAACTCCACAAAATTATTTTAATTATATATTTTTTAAGAAGTCAATTCTTGCTCTTTAATAACTGCTCATATAGAAATGTCTGTGGAACACAAATTAAATAATATTAAAAACAAGCAAGTGCAACAAAGAATATCACAGGAAAGCCCACAGAATCAACTAACCTGGGCTCATAGGAGTTCAGAGACAGAACCGACAACTATGGAGCCTATATGGGACTGACCTAGGCCCCCTGCATATATGTAACAATTGTGTAGCTTTGTCTAAGTGTGAGACTCCTAACAGTAGAAACAGGGTCTGTCTCCAACTCCTTTGACCACTTTTGAGGGGCTTTTCCTCATACTGGTTGCCTTGTCCAGCCTTAATACAAGGGAAGTGCTTCGCCTTACAGCAACTTGGTATCACATGCTTTGTTGATCTCCATAGGAAGCCTCCACTTTTCTGATTAGAAACAAAGAAATGGATGGGGTGTGGAGGTAGAGGGGAGATGGTGGGGAGCAAACTGGAGGAGAGGAGTGAGGGGAACTTCAATCGGGATGTAAAATAAATAAATTTAATTAATAAAAAATTGTTTTTAAATTTGAGTATAATTCATTTTTAATCACTATAACAGCTACATAGCAGCCAATGGCAAGAAACTTATAAGTCAAATTTTTCTCTATTCATTGCTTCTAGTTGTATTTTCTAATAACAATAGAAATCAAATTTTGAAAGACACATGTTTGCAGTCAAATCTTGGTACTTACTGTTTCAAAACCTCGATGTGGGTGATCAGGAAACCCCCCTGGCCTTCCTCCTTTAAACTCATCAAACAGTAAAAATGGATCCAGATTTTTCAACTGGAATGATAAAAATTGGCCCGTTAGATGTGGTTTTTAAGTCATGTACATGGAAGAGGGGTACATTTATAGACATATCTTACAAAACTCATTGAAGATCGTACAGATAGTGAGCAATCTTCTAAAATGCAAATTACATTGAGAAGGAAACCATGCATACACATAAGGATACATCAAGTACATTGTAACCGACATTTTAAGAGAAGAGCAAAGAGTGAACATTTCATGATTATCTATGATATGTTCAAATATGTCATGATCAGTCTGAAAGAGATTGTTAGCTTCATGAGGTAGGAGTCTATAAAATCAATATCTGAAATGATGTTATGAGTGCTATCCAGGAAAACAACTACACACATATGAGAATGGGTGACATCAAAGAATCTGCTACCAGGGAAGTGGCTCTTGAGCTGAGTCTTTAAGTACATGTTGGAGTTAATCAATCTGAAAGGAGAGAAGGGAGAATGTTCCAGAAAGAAGAGGAGTAAGCAAGATTGGTATGCTTGGCAAAGACTCTGTCCAGCATTCACTGGAATTCCATGTGCACATAAAATTAAATGTCTCTGAATATTCTTTCACAGAAACAGATTTTCTCCACAGTTTTATTTAGTAAGCCCCTAATTTCTTCTATCAACAACTTAATCTCATGTATCTGTATACATACACACACACACATATATATGTATATATATATATATGTATATATATATATATATATATATATATATTTGCTCTTTATTAAAAGTTCAAATAGAAATGTCTGTGGTGATACAAATCAAAAAGAGTAAATACTTAAATTTGAGTATATCTTATTAAAAATATATATTATGTCTCTATAGTATACACAGAATTATGGCAAGAGATGGACAATGGATAGAGATTAAAGTTGTTGATTTCCGAAACAAGTTCTCACGTTGTATCCCAGACTGTCCTTAAACTCTCAGTCTTCCTGCCTCCTAAGTGTTGGGATGAAAGACATGAACCACCACAACTAACTATTGTTCCAATCTTTTTTTTTTTTTTCAGTGGGGGGGTGGAGCTAGAGACAAGGTTTCTCTGTGTACCTTTAGAGCCTGTCCTGGAACTCACTCTGTAGACCATTCTGGCCTCAAACTCACAGAGATGCACCTGCCTCTGCCTTTGCCTCTCATGTGTTGGAATTAAAGGCATGTGTCACCATTGCCCAGCTTATAGTTCAAATCCTAAAGGAATATGGACCTTATCTGAAGGAAACACATTGCAATTAAGAGTTGAGATAATTAGGTTTAGAAAAATTATTCTACAGAAGATGGTGGATATTCAATATTCTGAGCAGGAGCAAGGGTCAGAACTAAGATAATAGCAGTAGTGATGGCGATTCATTGAGTGATTAGGTAGAAATTATGAGGCAAGTAGAAAGACTATCAAGTAACTCCCAAATTTCTTGTCATGGTGCCTGGAAATACAGGAAAGCTATTCAAAAAATCAAGAATATTACAGAAGCAGCAGCCTTAAAATAGTTATGAATTCATTTTAGGTATTGTTGAGTTTGAGATATCTAATATAAATATTATGCATACAAATATTCAGTAGCAATGGCTACTGAAAAATAAATCTCATGGTCAGTCAACAGGTAGAAAAAGCTGTGTTATCATCAATATATATTTATGGTTGTCTTGCTTATTCATTGTCATTTGTTTAGAAATTGTTATCAACCTCTGTGATTAAAGCTGATGGAAGTTTTAATGGAATGGCTTTGAATCTATGGATAGATTAATATTGGTATCTCTTATTTATAAACATGTTATATCTATTTTTTGTTTACTTGTGGGTTGTTTTTTGTGAGTGTTGTTGTTTTGTGGGGGTTTTTTTGTTTTGTTTTTTTGAGATAGGGTTTCTCTGTGTAGCTTTGGAGCCTGTCCTGGAACTCATTCTGTAGACCAAGTTGGCCTCAAACTCACAGAGATCACTCTGCCTCTGCCTCTGCTTCTGCCTCTGCCTCCTGAGTGCTAGGATTAAAGTTGTGCACCATCACTGCCCAGCTATAAACATGTTATATCTATTTAAGTTTTTAAATGTCTTTTAATAAGGAATTATAGTTTTCTTCACAGAGGTTTTGTATCTATTTTAATTTTTCTGCCTAACATACTCTAATGGCACCATAAACTGCACTTAAAATTATATTTTGAACAGGTTGCTGTTGAGAATCACAAATATGAATATATACATGACTTTTGAACACTGCTAAGCACTTACTAATTTTAGTAATCCCCTGGAGCTTCTTTTAAGTTTTTTCTAAGATACTCATTTCATCAGTGTACTTATCAATATGTTTCCCCAATCGTTCATAAAAATAGTTCTTGCTTGAGTTATTTTAAAACTGCAAATTACAATTTTTCTAAGTTTTGCTGATTCCAGCTGGCCTCTGTATATTCTTTCTGGTACTTATGTTAAAACAGCACATTCATGGTCTATCCAAACTACAGACTCTTACCCTGGGACTCATGGGTAGCACACCTAAAGATGGAGATGGGAACACACAGTCCTATTGCAGGAAGGGAGCAAATATTTGAGAGCAATAATCCAACCAACACCCATAAGCAAATAACTCGACCTTTTTTCATAAGCAAATAACCCAGCCTTTTCTCATTTTTAAACCTTGTACTTTCTATTTTTCTCCTAGTGCTGAAGATGGAACTTAGGGACTCATGTACACTACAGAAGTGTTGTGGAATATTACTTTAACTGTGTAAAAGTGTGTCACTTTTGTTTATGCTGCATTTGTTAAATTATGTAAAGATGTGTTGCATTTATTTCGCTTTGCCTGCCTAAGGTTCTTGATTGGTCTAATAAAGAGCTGAATGTCCAATAGCTACACATTAGAAAGGATAGGCAAAGCTAGATGTCAGAGGGAATAAATAGGAGAACTCTAGATTTGAGAGAAGAGGAACGAAAGAAGGAGAAGAGGAGAGAAAGAAGCCAGGCAGCTGCTAGCCAGCCAGACATAGAGACAGCAAGAAAATAAGAAAAGATAAAAAGGTAGATAACGAGAAACAGGTTAATTTAAATTAAAAGAGCTAGCCAGAAATGAGCCTAAGCTAGGCCAAACATTCAAAACTAACAATAAGTCTCTGTTCCATGATCTGGAACCTTTTTGGTGACCCAAAAGAAATAAAAAAAATAGCCTGGTACAAAGAAGCACTCCACCACCAAGCTTGATCACCAACCCTAACTGACACTCTTTTAGCTTCTTCTTTCTAAGCTAGCACCTCTCCAAGTGTTGAGTAGAAACAATGGTAGTAGATGTCATTGTATTGTCCCTGATTTTATACAGCTGTCTATTTAAAGTTTTGTTGCCAAGCAGGCTGTTAATCTCAGATTTCTGGTTTTCATTAGACTCCCTTCATGGGGTTAAGGAGCTGTACTTCCATTTCTTAGTTTATTGAGTTTATCATGGATTTTGAATTACCTAGCTCTTATATATCAACTGAACTAATTATGTATCTTTTTTATCCTTTGTCTCTTAATAGGGATGAAGATGAGAATAAATATTTATTACTCCTTGGTGCCAAAGAAATTCATATGGGCAAATAAACTGCTCTCAAATAAACTATGAAAACACAAAGTTCCCTCTTTTCAGTCTACCCTCGTCACTATCAGCCACCCATAGAACAGTGACTCTTCACTGCTACTGAGAAGTGGCACTGTGCTAGAATGAAAATCTCAAAATGTGGGAGCAGCTTTTTTGCCTGAGGAATGAGTGCAGGGCTAAAAGGCTTTTGAGAGTCATCCCAGAAAACAAAAGCTACGTTACCATCATTGGAGTGAGAAATGTGAAGGGCTCAAAAGGAAGGGAGAAGAGCCACAGGAAGCACCCCATTTTTCTTAAGCACTAGCTGAACAATCCTGAACAAAATGTTGATAGTAACAAGCACACAGAATTGTCAAGAAAGAAATGGAGTACATACTGGAAGCTGCAGGAAAGGTGATCTTGGCGACAAAGCACAGTGCATGGCTGAGATGTATGCTTGTCCTTGTGTTTCATGGATATCAAAACCCTCGAGTAATGAAATTAGATATTTAACTTAGCTAAAGGTATTACTAACAAAGTGTTGGAGGTGTAACATGGTTCCCTTTGACCAGTTGTAGAAAAGTGTAAGAAAAGAGAAATAATACAAACCCAGGATTGTTGATCAAAATAAATATAAATTTGAAAGGTTGGGAAAATGCAGCCTACTTGGTAAAGAATGAGAAGTCGTATCATAAAGCTTGTGGCCAAATAACTATTTCATATAGACATATCTATATAGAATACAAGAACTATTGCCCAAAACAGCAGAAGAAATGGATACCATGTTTTGTCTTAATCCATAAAAGTGCCATCACAAAATATAAAGTAAGTACCTTCAAAGTCACTAAAGTGTATTTCCTTTGGTGCTGGAAGCTCTGAAGTCCAAGACTACGTCAGCACCAGCTGTAGTATCTACTTAAAAATACATCTGATGGTTCATAGGCAATCCATTCTGTTTCCTTACATGATGGCAGGGTTCTGCTAACACAGTGACCTTCCTCATAATGACATTAATCCTAGATAGGCAGATCTCATCCCCATGACATAACAGCCACTTGAATGATAGGCTCGGAAACTTTGATTTGGGGAAGAACACAGGCAATTAAACCATATTAATATTATTTTATTCGCTACACATTGGCTTCCTCCAGTCACCAATCTATGCCATGTGAATACACGCACAAGAAGAAAGTCAATATAAGAGAAGGGCTATAGAATCCAAGTAGCTGATCAAGAAAAGAGTCAGAGGGATGAACTGTTCAACTGGCTAGAAGACGAGCAAGAGGCATGTATAAGAGACACTCCAATAAACAAGAGTATGTTTTCATTAGACTGTTGTACTAAAGTGCTGAAAATTAGTCCTTACTAAACTCTAAGCATTTACCATAGCTTGAGCAACATGCTCAATAAACATTTGCCATCTGTCCACAAGAATAGACTTCTATAAGCACTCTAATTTTCTAAAATGTTTTAAGTAGGTCCCCAATTCAAACACATCTCTCTTTTCCAACTTTTTCCTTCAAATATTTCCAAATCCTTTAGCTGCCAAATTTAAATAGCAGCTTCCAAGAATGTTCTTCAGAACTCCAAACAAAACCTGTGGCCACCAGCCCTCGGGCCTGTAGCAACCCCATAATAAAGCTTCAACGGCCCAGTAGGTTTTGGAAATCAGAAGTGCTGGAAGTGCCTATGAGAAATGGCAGGCCTTTGCAGATAGGACAGATGCTGTGCTTTTCAAATGAAATTCTACTGAGTATAGAATGCTCCTAAATACTCACAAACTCTGGGTGGTGCCTTTGCTACATTCTTTAGCAATTCAGGATAGAATTTTTAGGGTGCATTCCTTTAAAAATGAGGATGGACCATTGATATTTGTTCTTTTGGTTTTGTACTCTTCCTCCTTTCTGTGTCAGAGGACAAGTGGTTGCTATTGCTTCAGCAAATAGCTACTTGATAATATTAATGAATTCTTTTAATGTTCCAATACGATAAGGGGACTTCAATCACATTTTTATCATAGTATCTTCCTGCATCATCCCCCTCCATATCTTTTCATTAATTTGTTAGCTGGCATACAAAATGATGATTTTCATTGTGTTACTTTCATATATCATTATACCGTGTATCTATTCATGTCCGCATTTTCCCTCTTGCTGATCACCTCCTACCCCTGACATAGTTCACCCCTTCAGCATTTGTGTCACATAGAACCCATTGTCCTCTCTTATTCTTGTGTTTCAGAGATGGAAATTGGAACAGTTATGAACAAAATGACATCTGGGTTTCTGTTCAAAATATTTTAAAGGGGAGAAATAGAAGTAGACATTCATTATGCAATGTCTTCTAGTTTTCTTTGTTTCAAATTATCTTCTTTAGTAATTAAATAACCCACGGAGAATGCCCTTCCACTGAATAGTACCTGGTAGAATCAGATAGCATAAAGACAAGGGCCCATGATGATGCGTTTCTCTCCTCCTAGGAGCACAAGGAAACCATCTCCTAACAACATGTTAGTCAGTCATTCAAATTCCATGACTGTCTAGCCTGGTCCATGGATAATTATAGTGAAGATGTGAGCCAGCCCCAGCCCATCTTTTCTTTACTGGTAACCATAGAAAGGCTCACTGTCAGTTCCTCTTCATCACCTACATTGGTAGTGGTAGGAAGGAAAGGAAAGTAAGGAACACATGTGGCAGCTACTAAAACGGGAGCGGTTTTGCCACTTCAATGTAAAAATATCTTTGGAGTCCAAAGTTTCCATTCCTTTAAGACATTAGCCTTGGTGCGTAGACTTCGAAGAGTAACCTTTAATGTAGACAAATGTCTTCATTTCTTCTGGTTAGGAGGTGGGAGTGAGGGGGAGTCTACCTTTCTATAGAATGGGGAGATATGTTAGCAACATCAACAGTCAAAAATAGAGTCTTGAACAAGAGAATAATGGTAGGGCTTATACAGTAAAAGGGGGCATATTTTTTAAATGATGTTCATGAAGAAGTTATAGTAACATGGAAAGTTCTCGTGTCACTATGTTAAGTGAAAAACTTCAGGACACAAAACTGTGTCTTCTATATAATCATCAATAATGTAAAACATAACTGTTTGGAAACACCTTTGTTCTCATTTGTGATTAAACAAAGTTAAATTGTTCCTCTTTCTTTCATTAGGGTTACAAAATACCTGTGACACAAGAGACCTGAATTTGAATAGCATAACAGAGTCTTGAAAAATCTAGGTTTTTCAACGAAGGTTTCTTATACGGGATATAGCATAAAATTCAAAGATGTAAAATTATATTGAGGGGAATTACATCTTTGTTTTCACTAACCTCTGATTTTACTGAATATTTTTGTTTATAGTAAAACACATCAAATGAAATTTAGCATCTTTAAAGCTTTATTTTTTGATTATTATCTGTAGATTCTTGTCTATGTGAGGGTATGTGCATATGAATGCAGGTGCGGTGCCCTCAGAGGCTAGAAGCAAAAGGTCACCCTGCAGCTGGATTACAGGTAGCTGTAAATCACCAGATAAGGGTGCTAGGAATCAAACTAAAGTCCTCTACAAAAGCAGTGCACACCCTTAACAGCCACTAAGCCATCTCCCCTAAGCCAAAGATTTAACATTTTTACACCTGTAAGAACACAGTTTGGTGACATTAAAGCACATTCACATTGTTGTACAACTATCACTGTCATGTCCTGACTAAAATCTAGTGTCTTCTTCAATTGTGAGTAAGCTCAGTCAATTATAATAAATTACCAGTAACTGTAATTCTGGGACTTATAGAAACTAAAGCAATTTTACAACATATTACATCTATGAGTAGGTATGTGAAAATATAGTTTATATTTGAAATTAGGATGTGATTAGATGCATCACTCAAAACTTTTATATAATATATAAATACAAGATGACTAAATCATCCGTAAAAAAAAACTCAACCATGTTATAATATCAAACAATTTTTCTTGGAAATTCATCTATTCTGTTTTGTGCACTTCAAAAGACTGTTTTACAAAGGAATTGATAGGTTTGACAGACCATTAAAGAGATTCACAAGATTAAAAAAAATGTTATGACATTCTCAGCAGATACATTCTTGACTAACAGGCATCTGTAGGTCTCAGAACTCTTTCAAGTTTTTCCATCAATGGTGATATCTAACAGAATATGACATCACCTCCGTCTGGCCCTATGCACTTAGCCATTAAGATAAACTTATTTGTGTATTTTCTTTGACATATGATACATTTTGGATTTTATGAGATATATATGAGTGAGTTCATGTTGGAAAGAAAAATGGCAGGGGCACAAGACAGAAGAAAGACTGATGGAGCTGGCAAGGGAGAAGTGTTTGCTACCTACTGCAATGGCTGATCAGCATCATGCTGGGTGCAATGAGCCAGGCACAGAAGAAAAAAGCAGCTCCTCACTTGTCTGTGGAATCTAAACAAACAGAAAAGCAGACTAGAATGGTGGCTTCCAGAAGCTGAGGCAAGACAATGGAAAGATGTTGGTCAGACAGGAAGAATAAGTTCAAGAAGTCAATAGCACTTGTTAGCTGTAAAATGACAATGAATTATATAATTAAAATTTGCTTAAGGCTAGATTTTTTAATTAATATGTGAAGTAATAAAGATGTTAATTAACAAGTTTTGACCGTGCTGATTAACTAGTTTTGAACATTCCTTGCCATATACAAATATAAAAATATCCTGCTGTACACAATACACATAATCTTTCAATTAAATTTTTAAAATTGAAAACATCTAATGCACCAACAATGTAGAGTAGCACTCACTGAAGAAAGCTAAGACCTTCAAACCATATAAGCAAAGGGGTGAACCTGGCAATTCAAGAGGTTGAAGCAGGAGGATTTAAGTTCAAGGCCAGCCTAGGCAACTTAGTGAAACTCTTGTCTCAAAATAAAACCCAAAAGGAGAACTGTGGACATAAGCTTAATGATAGATTTCTTGCCTAGCATGTGCAAGGGTCTCACTATGTTCAATCTCCAGTACTGGAAAAAAAAAAAAAAAACAAAAACTGATGAACAAACAACTCCATAAACATTTTTTTTCAGACACACTTTTTATCAAAAAGTGGACAAAGTAACCAATACATAATGAGAGGTATAAAGCTTAGCAACAAGTCAGTTTGAAAATTCTAGAGTGGAGTGTAAGAAATCAGTCCTACTTCCCAAAACCTAATCTATCCCCTACAATGCATTTCTTCTCTTGTTCACAATATATAATGTGGGATAGCACTGGAGCCTCTAGCCCTTGACTATGATCACTGTTTGATATCTCTCTGTGCCGCTAAGACTTCTTCCTAAATTCCACATTTTCCCTAGTATTCAAATTTTAAGAAAGTCTCTAATGTTAGAAAAAAAAAAATACATCTAGAGTCACAATCTCTGAGTTCCCTTGTGCTCCTGCGCCCATACCAGAAGAAAACAAGACACATCTCCTAAAGTTCAGCTGCATCTGGTACTCAGAACCTCTCTATCCATACTCCAGAAGCCTCCTTGAAGTTAGGATTGATCACATTGGGTCCCAGTTGTGGAGTTTCATTTTTCTCACTCTGGAACTGCGGTAATTTGAAAGAAAATGACCCCCAAAGGTATTGGCACTACTAGGAGCTATTATGGCTTTGCAGGAGTGTGTCACCGTAAGGGTAGGCTTTGATGTCTCTTTTGCTCAAGCTTCCCTCAGTGTAACTGTCAATCTATTACCTGTAAGACTTAAAACTCTTAGCTATTTCTCCAGCACCACATCTGCCTGCATGCCACCATGCTCCCCGTCATGATGATAGTGGATTGAACCTCTGAAAACTGTAAGTGAGCCACCCTGATTAAATGTTTTTCATATGAAAGTTGCTGTGGTCATGCTGTCTCTTCACAGCAATAGAAACCCTAAGACAGGTGCCCCACAGGGAAGCTCATGACCATCTTGGCCTTTTCTTCCCAAATCCCCTTCAATATCCCACCAGTCCATTCAGAAAGGAAAGCACAAAGTAATCATCCAGCCAGCGTACCTCGGGTCTGCCAATGCTTCTGCGGACACGAGCTCCAACCCCCTCTGGCTGCTCCCGGCTGAGCACTGAGAGAGTAACCTTCTTAGAGGATCCCATTTTGAAGTTTATAAAGAATGTGCTGGTGTTGAGCTGTAGAGGATAGAGGGCAATATGAAGGACAACAAAAGAAATCCCAATGGAGGAAATATCTACAGACTCTAAACTAAGGATATTAACATTAGATTTGTCCCAAATTCTAACAGCATTAAGTTATTAAGTACTTACTATGAATAGGGCCTAGATTAGGTGATTGTTAAAACACAGTGATGATGAACATGTATTAGTATTTACTAGGTATCCGAGACCCATTATTAGCAGTTTCCTCTTGTAACCCTGCAGTCATCTTGTACAAAGGTTTGGCAGAACTGAAGAGAAATATCTAAGGAGCATCTTTTATGCTTTGGTTCAGTGGCATCTCTTGACCTCCTATACCACACACACTCTCTTCAGTGGCCACCCTATGAGGTATCATGGAAGATGGAAGTGGGGGTTCTTTTGGTGACACTGGAAGAGAAAAAACTAGAGGTATGTGATTCTCACCAGAATATGATGGTGCTGGCACTGAGAGAGATCCTCAAGGATGAAAGAATTCAATTACTCATCTATCTCTAAAGTCATTGGACATTAAAAAAGCATTCCTTAGTAGTTTCAGGAATGTATACAATGTGGTATTTTTAAATCATATCAACCCCTTATTCCCCCTCCAATTCCTTTCAGACCCCCATCACATCTCACTCCCAGCTCCATGCTGTCTTTTCCATACCCTACTGAGTCTAAGTGGTTCTAGCCTTGTATACATGGATGTTGGAGCATCTACTGAAGTATGGCATCCTTACAGGGACCATTTTCCTGAAGAATACTGACACTCCCTACCCAGCAGCCTTCAACTGCCAAGTTTCTAAGTTAGGGGTAGGACTTCACAAACTCTCTTCCTATGTGTGTTGGAATTTTGACTGGCTTGATCTTATGTAGGTAATTTTTTAGGCAGAAAAATATTTGCACTTCCTAAAAATGTTCTCTGAAGCACAGACAAATTATGTATGAACTGCCCCTGGCAAGGAAACTCAGGATTCAGGAACAACCTATATACCACATTTATTATTCAAGAGTGTTTCATTATTTATTGAAGAAGTCTTAAGTTCCAGAGACCTACAAGACTGACCCCAACTAACATTTGAGCAATAGTGGAAAGGCTACCATAAACGCCCTTCCCTGATAATGAGATCAATGACTAACTTATCCACCATCATAGAGCCCTCATCTAGTACCTGATGGAAACAGAAGCAAACTCCCACAACTAAACACTGAGCCGAACTGGAATCTAGATGCAGGCAGGGAGGACACAACCAGGCTATAGAAACACATAGAGACAGCTAACCTGAACAAAGAGGAGCTAACAGGCCCCCAGAATGATATCTGGGAATCCAGCATGGGACGAACTCAGACCCGTTGAATATGTGTCTCAGCCAGAAGGCCTGAGCAGTCTAAGGGACCTCAGACAGTGGAACCAGGAAGTATTCCTGGTGCACAAAAGGACCTTGTGGGCACATCTCCCATGGATGGATACTGCCTTAACCTAGAGACAGGAGAGAAGTCCTAGTCCCTACTTCAAATAACTTGACAGATTCAGATGACCCCTCCTGGAGGGCATCACCCTACATGTGGAGTGGGGGGGATGGGAGGGGAAGGTGGTCTGGTGCATGTGAGGGTGGGAGAGAGGGAAAGATGGAGGGAGGGAGGAAGGGAGGGAGAAGGGAGGAAGAGGGAACTAGGATCGATATGTAAAATAAAAATAAAAAATAATTTTAAGAAAAAAGAAGTCTAAGTTCTAACCATGGAAATACCTCAGAACAGATACAATCAAATAATCAAATAATCCTAAATCCTCAGATCTGTTCACCACGTGAGTGCTAACCACTCCTTCAAAGAGTCCTACTGCAACCAAGTGAAGGTGTCTTGAGCTGGACACCTCAGGTTTATCTCTCAGCTTTGTCACATTTCATCCTCCTTTCACTTGGAACTCTCTGTGCCTCAGCTTTTCCATCTATAAAATGGTATTAAGAAATAGCTACCTCAGCTGGGCAGTGGTGGCGAACACTTTTAATTCCAGTACTTGGAAGGCAGAGGCAGGCAGATTTCTGTGAGTTCGGGGCCAGCCTGCTCTACAGAGCAAGTTCCAGGCCAGCCAAGAACAGCTAATGCTGCACAGAGAAAGGGCAAGATCGATCTACCTCGAAGAGTGCTATAGGGAAGTGAGCTGCTCTTGTTTGTAGGGTTGCTACACAGAAGGACCCTCCAGTTAGTGAAGGCAGATCCTAAAATTGATCCTCTCTAGCAGATAATCAAAATACACCTATTGGGCCATGAAATGTAAGGTACAGAAACAAACTTCTGAATACAGGTCTGTCATCATCAAGACATATGCGACTAGTAAGTAGTGTTTGCCTTCACCTAAGTTTTCTGGGTCCTTCCAGACTCCCTCATTTAGATACACACATGAACAAGGATGAGACAGTTAGCTAATTACAGTGTTTTGTCTGGAGAAAAACCAAGCTGTGTTCCCTTTCACCAAATCTCGGTGTTATTTAAGCATCTCCCTCCCTCAACTCCCCTAGGAGTCAGTAGGAGGCTGGGAAAGGAAGCATCATGAAAATTGGTCCCCGGCATCTCTGCCAAACACACACACACACACACACACACACACATCTCCTCCCCCACTAAACACACAAGCACACAACACACAATTGGTCCGGGCATCTCCACCAAACACACACACCACCGGCACACACCACCGGCATCTCCTCCCCCACTAACATAAACACACAAGCACACGTCACCCTCGCGGGGGATGGGAAGGTCCCCAGACCACTCACTCTGCTGTAGCTCAGGCCCAGGAGGGACGCCACTGCCAGCAGCACCTAGAGTCTCCTCAGCAGCGTCAGGGCCACAGCGTCAGGGACAAGGGCGTAGGGAAGAAGGCTTTGCAGAGCCCCGGGTTGTCAGTCAGAGTGACTCAGCACTTCCATGTGGGCCTCGGGGAGGCGGGAGTCTCTAGGTCTCATGCGCCTTAGACCGGGTGACACTCCCTTTATTTACCCTAGGTTTGGATTCTCTGACTCCGCCTCACTGGGTCTGCCTTTGAGCTTCTACCCAAGGAGTGAAGTGCACCCCAGCCTCTTGGGGGCGCGCTGTTCCCCCCATGTGTGGAATGCTCCTGTGCTCTGCATACCCCCAGATTCACCTGGAAAACCTGTTTTCTCTCCAGTCAGTTTGTCACCCCACTCGTTGGCTCTGCGGACAAGAATGTTTCCAAACCACTTGTCCAGTTTTGGGCAAGTGACTCAGCCTCTCTGTGCATCTGGTTCCTAGTGAAGTGAGTGTGGTGAAGATGATACTACCAACATTGCAGGGTTGTAAAGAGAACAAAATGAGCCTGCCTCCTCTTGAAAGACCCCCAAGAGACCCCAAGAGTTTGGAGCCTGTCAGGGGGAAGGCCCTTGCCCCCAAGAGATGAGACCAGACCACTGGATGCAAGTGCAAGAGGTTATTTATTGTTTACACAGGTACCTGTGGACGCTTCAGTCTTTCGGGGGACTGAGCGTGCCGAGGTTAAAACTCAGGCAGTTTATATAGGGTTGGGGTGGCAAGAAGCAGGCTTATAGAAGCAGAAGCATGGCTACAGGGATTTCATTGTTTCATCTAAATGTAGCAGTTAACCAAGGACAGTTGGTTATTCGGGTTGGGCACAAAGAATACAAAGAATTCAGTTATGACTATCTCAGCACTCTGGTGGTCTCCATAGAATGCTCCCAGGACCTTTTGTTCCTGCTGACCTTGCTTTGGTCCAAGCTGCAGACCACAGATATCTGGTTGGCATTGGATGAGAGCAGCACCTGGTTTCCTCCTATACTTTTCCCATAACTTGACCTTGGCAAATTAGCAAGAGCAATTCAAACAGGCAATAAGCAAAGTGGGGTCTTTCACTCTTAGGTGCTACACAGTTGTTTCTCATAAATAGGCTTCTTGCTGTTTGCCAATGAGAACGGGCCAGGGGCAGAGTAGAAGCAAGAGCCAAAACATCTCTCTTTCCTTTTTTTTTTTTTTTTAAAGAAGGCACACTCTAATAGGTAGGCATACGATTAAGGGCTTGGATTTTATTAAGATATAGGAAGAAGGCATTGGAGAGTTGCCCTCAAGAATATATATATATATATATATATATATATATATATATATATATTCTGTGAAGACTGCTTTAGTTTGCTTTTTGTAGCCAGAAAGCAGCCATAGACAACACTTACTGAGTATGGCTAGGTTTCAATAAAAATTTTATTACAGATAATGAAATTTGAATTCATAAGATTATGTTTTGAATTCATACAATTTTCACTTATGAATTAATTCTTTTGACTTTTACATTTTTCCTGGGCTCTTCCATCAATGAGGTGGAACCTCATCCTGCCTACCTTAAGTGATTCAAAGCCAAATGAGTAATACATATAAACATCAAACCTGCCATGGACTAATAAAGTATTGGTACTTGTCATCAATATAATTATTTCTGAAACTGCATCCATATAAAATAAAAGTATGAACACTCTATATGGAACATTGCAGAACCTATAAATAATCTTCCATTCCCTCAACTAGTGCAACATTCAACCAGGTGCTTAGGCTTGGAGTACAAGATTTCCCCTCACACTCTTTCAGCTCAAAAGGCCAAGGATTTGGATTTCTAACATCTCATAGTGCATCCAAACCTTCCCATTTGGAAAGCCACTATCCATCTGCCCCAATCAGCACCCACTCTTCCTGCCTTCAGGTTCACCACTGGCCAAACCATTTTCCAAGTGGCAGACAAATAGAAAACCAATGCCTGAAACCGTTAGTGGCTTCTCACTGAATTCAGTAGAAAGTTCTTTGATGTCTTTGAACTGGCCTCACCCTTTAACCCACTTGTGCAGGGGCTGGGAAGGAACTACACACATATGTCTTGTTAGTTTGTGGGCCTGTCTAGAACTTTCTTTCCTCATTTTCACTTCACCTTTTAGCTCTTAACTTCTGTCAGGCTCTGTGGACAACCTTTGGTAGTTGTTTCCTTGAGTCTAGGAGAGACTTTCTATCAGAAAAACACCTACATATTGTTTCTTAAAGCCATTGTTGATCAGCTCTTGGAAGATCCAATTTTCCTACAATGACTTGAACAGAAGTTTCTTTCTCATAGGTTTGTTCTAAAATGTGGCCCAACACTTTACTGAATGAGCAATTTACTCCTCTTGCTCTTGGGTCTATGCAGATCTTGTGGCTGACATTTCTGAGAGAGGCTTTTAAATGACCTGTCAGTTGTCATATATGTTTTATGGAAACCAGTTGCTCTTTGAGAGTGATGACCTTGCTGGGCATCTGCCTTTAATCCCAGCACTCAGGAGGCAGAGGCAGGTGGATCTTTGTGAATTGAGTCCAGCCTGGTCTACAGAACTAGTTCCAAAACAGCTAAGGCTACACAAAGAAACCCCGGTCTCAAACAAAACAAAACAAAACAAAAACAAACAAAAAAGGGTGATTACCTTGAGGTCACCATTTTGGAAGAAGCCCAGGCTCCATAGAAAAGAGGCCTTTCCTTGAAGGTAGACACACAATGGGGAAAAAATGAAGTACAAGACACAAATCACCTTGAAGGTGGATCTTCCAGCCCAAGCTGCACCAGCCAATGCCACATGGACACAATATGAACACCCAACATTGTTCTTCCTAACTTCCTAATCCACAAAGTCAAGTGTTTTTAAGCTTAACAGTTGCATGGGTAGTTTGCTTCATAAAAAATGTATATCTGGAAAAATGTTCTCATGTCACAGGAGAAAAGAAATTGATTTTCAAAATGGAGGCTAGTGACAAACCTTGCAGAAAGTAGCTATGTCCATCTAAGTCATTGTGAAGACAACCAGCCATTACTAAACTTGGATTTAGAGATTAAAGTTTTGCATCCCTCTTATGGGCCATAGCATATGCCTCCAAAGTACAGATGTGCCAGGGGAAGGGCTCCTCTATTACAAATATCATTTAATGAGACTAGAACTTCAGGGAGAATGGTGATGCTTCAGTGGACACCTTTTTGGAAATTTCTCTGGAATTCAAAAACTCCTCCACCTCTGTATCCAGAGGACATAGTGACATTTCTCAAAGTAGAAGACAAATTCAGGAGCGTGTGTAGTCACAGCAGAGCAGAGAAATTCTATTTGTAGTCCTTTCAGGAAATGGGGGGTGAGGAAGGGAGGGGAGAGGGAAAAAGGAAAGGAGAGAGGGAGGGGAGGAGGGAGGGAGGAAAGGAAGGAGGGAAGGAGGGAGGAAAGGAGGGAGGGAGTGAGCACTTCTGAAAAGCTAGAAGGTTAAAAGGGAAAAACAAAGATGGAAGGGGGGAGAATTTTTGCAAATGGAGTAGAGTAGAAGCCATACAATGCTTTACTATGAACAGAGTCTACCTTAGAGGTGAGAAGTGTAACCCTGTGCATTTGAACTCTGAGCCTTCTTTACCTTGTCATTTGAAATCGAATCAGGATGTGGAGCAGGCAGCTGGATATGTGACCACCAATCACTTTTGGAACTCTGAGCAACATATTCTGATACAGCAAAGAGCAAAGCCTTCCCTAAATGACTACTATAATCTTTAAAGAAACTCATATTATCAACACATGTTTTTGCATGTCTACCCCATCACTTTGTAATAGTTCTGTAACAGGATTGTACGACCTCAAACTCACTGTGCAGCCAACGATGACTTTGAAATCTGATCCTCCTTTCTCTACCTCCTGAGTGTTGAAAACACAGGCTTAATACAGCATGCTTGATTGATGCACTTAATGAAGCTCCAGGCTTTGTACAATCACTCTCCCAAATGAGCTACAGCCGTAGCCCAAATTTTGTCTTTTATTCAACATAATGATTTTCATCTTTGTAACATTGAACATCTTTCCAAGGTATTATTTCATACAAGTGTATGGTAATCTTAAACGCTTCATCATTTGCAGTTGTTTTTTTATTTTGAGATATCAACACAAATGCTCCTGCTTGTAGGTTTTCATAAACTGCTTTCCAGGGCAACAAAGCTTCTATTCATTAAAGGGCCAGGATCTCTGGAATATTCCATGTTAGAAATTCAGTCATTAACCCAGAAAATCAGTTGGCTTTAAGTCAAGGGCTAATTATTTCCCATGCACCAGTGTATGGAGGCCAGTATTTTGGGGGGCAGTTCAAGATATCCAGTTATATCCAGCAAAGGTGGGTGCATGAGGGTTCCACCTCCACCAGGCTGAGCAAATTTTCACAGACATGGCAGGCTCTGACCCTGAAGCTGCATTGGTGTTCCTCCCTGACTTCTCTCTGGGGTTCTGCAAAAAATGCCAGACAAAAGCGATTTAGGATCCTCTCTTTGGAGCCACAGAAAATTCCTAGAATCCAACACAAGCAAAACACTCTTGGCCCTGAAAGGCTAATTCATCTCTGAACCAGAAAAGCAGGGAAATGTAGGTGAATGAGTCCCCTGATACTTACTTTAATTACCCTGATAACCTTTCTCAGCTTTCAACTTTTGTAAAAGTGTGTCTTCTGACCAAAAGAAGATGGCTGTGTGGACCACAGCATTGAAGTGAAGGTCAAATCTAATGTTTTAATAACTTCTACTTAATAGTGTGAATGCTGGGATGTTTACAAATGGCATATACTGATGTCTACAACTTACATTCAATGCACCAATAATAATAACAATAATAATATCATGGCTGATGGGCAGATAAAGTCATGGCAAAGCCAATGTCAAGAAAATGTTAGTGTTAGTGGTAGAATGTAGGTGGTGAATGTTTTGACTTCTTTTAACCTTTCTCTATACTATTTTTCATGATAAAAATTTTATTTAAAAATTAAAATCAAATAAGAAGCAAAACTGGAAAACACCCATAAAATTACTCCTCTCTGCCTGCTCTCTTTGCTCCCAATTCTAATGCATGCTACAGTATCTGTGGAATAGAACTGCCAAACCCAATTCAAAGCTGCTAGATAATTCCTATAGCTATCAGCAATTTTCTATTGCAGGAGGTAGCAAAATTTGTCTCTGAGAAATCAAGACAGAGAACACTTGAGATTTCGTAGACATAAGTCTATCATAATTGCTCAGCTCTGCCATTTCATAACAAAGACAATCACACACAATAATACATACATACATACATGACTGCTCTACCCCAATTGAGTTTGTTTTGAGAAAGGAGGTGTTGCTGATTCACTTTTCTGACTAGTATTCAAATGCTTACATTCCACCAAGGAACTGGGGTAATCATGACTGGATGTCAACAGTTTATATAAAGATGTCATTGGTATCTAGAAACTTTATAACCATGTGAGATAGCAGGTCTTTCTGTGTACACCCCACACACCCATCTCTTTTCACAGGGAACAAGGTTATTTGTTTCACCACTGAACCATCTTTGGGAGAGGTGATAGGTTCATCTTCATTTCCAATAAGTGTGAACAATCCATGTCAGATCTCAACTTCTAAGCAGCTTCAGGATAGGGGGTGGGGGGACAGAAACATCCATCTACAGAAAAGTAGTCAAATGTTTGGCACATTTAGAAACTAGTGCTAGCCATGATTCATGATAGATGGAGCATTGTAAGGAAGAATAATAAACAAGTAGCCCGCCTTCGTTGGTCTGACCCACTGGATGGATGGAATTGCTATTAACTGAGGGGAAAACTATAGGAGGAGACAGTTGAAGGGACCAATCAGGAAATCTGCTTTCAACATGTTAAAACTGACATATCTATTAGACATTCCAAACAGAGATGGATACATTAACAATATAATATGAGTCTCTCTAATCCAGGGAGTCTTGGATAAAACCTAAGGTAATCATATTTAAAATAATAAGTTAGAGATAGATGGTTCTTCCTGGTGGCTAGCATTCATACTGATGGAAGATGCTTTGCAGGCTGCTACAGGGGAAAGCCATCAGCGGTCTTACCCAGACATGGATCCATATTCTTACAATATGAACCTTCTATGCAGCATATGCCCACTGGTACAATGATGGCAAGACTGTTTGTGAGGTCACCAACTACTTATACTTGCTTTGAGGCCCAACTCCATGAAAAGAAATACATGCCTGGAAATATAAACCTGGTCAAAACCCCATGGCTGGGGAGATCACAGGCCCTAGTGGAGAGTCTACTATTGTTTTTGCTGAATGGGCAGGTAGCTAAACTGTGCTCTAAATATTTGTGTTTATACTCATAAATTAGGGCTTCTCTTAGTCTGGGTCAGAGAAGCTTCTTATTGTAGGGTGAGACAGTTAGTGTAGAGATTCATCATAACTATTCAAAGTGCTGAGAATAAATGATTCAGCTCTGAATGGGACAGGTGTAGTCTGATTACCCTTTCCAAGAAGCAAAGAACAGCCCAGAAGAAGGGCCAGGAAGATCATGAGAGCCAGAGGACAGTGGGGAGTACTATGAAACTCTTGTCTTTTGGATGTGACATGGCTGTTGCCATCATGAACTCACAGCAACTGGGCCACCCTGCACATTATGAAAGGTAGAAGAGGGCCTAGTTGGAATGAAAAGAGGCAGCAAGAGTGGGAGAAGGAAGACAGGGAAGTGGGTATGTTTAAATACATTGGATACTTGTGTAAAAATATCAGAAGGTTAAAAATTAAACATGAGTCAAACAAAATTGTTTGATACAGGGTCTCACTATGTAGTCCTGTAGCTCTGGCTGGCCTGGAACTTCTATGTTGACCAGGCTGTCCTTAACCTCACTGAGATGTACCTGCCTGCCTCCTACATGCTGAGCATACCAAACATAGAGGCCAGCCACTAACCTGACAGATATCCTCTCTCTCTCTCTCTCTCTCTCTCTCTCTCTCTCTCCCTTCCTCCCTCCCTCTCCCTCTTCCTCCCCCCTCTCGTCTTCTTTCCATTCTTTCTTCTCCCTCTTTCCCCTCTCCCTGTCCCTTTGTCAACTTCAATTATAGCAGGTTCAGTGCCATAAGTGTAAGAAAGCAAGATTCTTCACGACACAAAGCCAAATCCCATGCTGTGTCCCTTGAGCTGTTGTTTGCTAAAGGCTTGCACAAACAAGCTTCCCAGAAAAATGCCAGGGATCTCACCCATCAAAAGAGATAATAAAGACTATAATTCCAGGATATTAAATCATGCGACTGGAATCAAAAGTTAACAGTTAACTGAAACCTTGGAAAATACAGAGCCAAAGAAAGTTTCAGGACAACTAGCACGGGAAGAGAATTAATAGAAGTAGGAAATAAATTTGTGACATTTTAACTTAGACGGAACCACTCCTCCCTACTGCCTTTGAGTGTTTCAAGCCCCAAGAGGGTGTTGAAATCCAAGAAGATTGTACCCAGGTTTCTCCTCCTCTAAATTATTCTTACTCTAAAATCTATATACCATGCTGCCATATATAAGGCATGGAGCAAATATGAATTGCCATGGGGAAAGAGGTATAGAATTAAATCACTTTACCAGGTTGTTAGGTCTGTGCTGTTTTCTGTCATGTCAACAGCTCCTACCAGAATGATCAGCACATGACAAGCTCTCAAAGAACAGCGGTGATATTAATTCTACCTCTGCCTAAAAGAATGCTTGCTGGAAAGTCAGGAACTTTAGTCTCCATTGCCCAAATAAGGCATAATCATATGACTGTATCATACATGCTCATTAACATATAGACACATTATCATGCCCACCAATTCATTAAATAATAATACAGTATATCCAAGACATATTGAAAAGGTAAGTTTCTTGCACCATACAGCTGAGTCTAAAATATGCCATCAAAGGGGCTGGAGATATGGCTCACTATTGCTCCTCACAGGAGGACCCAGGCTTGATTCCCAGCACCCTCATGTTGACTCTCAACTGTCTGTAGCTCCAGTCCTTCGATATCCACCCTTTTCTGGCCTGTAAGGGTACTGCATGCATGTGCTGCACAGATACACACTTGGGCAAACACGCACACATACACACACAAAAAAAATAATAAGTGATATATTTTTAAATACTGTTAGAGTTATTATACATGACCAGCCATTATGCACCAGAGAAAATAGTGGGATGAAAAAAGCCAAATACCAAGATGTGGTCATTACCAATAAAAACTAGAAATCACACTTTTTCTTTGTGATATTGATGCAGCATACATTAGCAAACACAATCTTAATCCCATTTTTAGAGTAATTTCTTTGTCATAAATTAACTCATTTTCCATGGGCAAAGGCATGTCTGACTGGTAGAATTTCTGCTAATCTTTGAATTCCTGTAGTCTTCTGATAGCAGGCTTGACTACTGCAGTGGAATAGGTATTGTGGGTGCAGGTCCCACCAGCCACTGTTTTCATGTAGGATCCACAGAACCAGGTGCCCACGGCTTGTTTATTTCTTTAGCTAGGTTTGGCATTGAAAGAAACAAATGGACTTGGCCTGCTTGCTGAGAGCAGTTTTTAACTATTTTCAGAAGGAGGCATCATATTGGGTCCCATTTTTACTGACAATTCCAAACTTCTTTCTGGTCTTTAACAAAACATGGTTATGTGCACCTTCGGAGTTGTATTTTTTGTTCTCAGGCCTCCTTTTGTCCTAGCGTTGGGCTGAAATTTTCGTTGCTTATTCTCTGTACCCTTGGCATTACCTAATGATTTCCTGATTCTGGCTCCTGTGAAAGAAGTCAGCGTCAGAAGTCGGGTTTTACCAAGATATTTTCTTGTCCTTTCCAGCACAAAGCTCGAGAAACAAAGGCAGGGTTATCACATGTCCCCAAGAGCTGCCTGGGAAAAGCCAGAGCTGCAGTTATCGGTGTTTGGAGCCTGTCCGAAATATGCTTTTGTCCCCGTGTCCATTGCATTCAATCACATCAACAAGTGTTGGCTAAGTGTTGAGCGTGGTTTCCTGTGGGATTGTGTAAGGCCCTGCAGGACAATAAATGCTTTGGGGGCATTGAGTCGTGTAGCCATTTCTGACCCAACAGTCAGAAAAATGTGAGACAATGCACTGCCGCTGGAGAGAGGACAGCTGAGCCTGAGTTCTCACAGGAGCAGCTTCGCTTCACGGAGGTGGACCCCAGAGGGACAAAGAAGCATACAATGGTGCGTTGAAGTGGCTGGCAGCTATGTAGTGTCCTAGCGTCCAGAAGGATAGGTTCAGGCCCAGGTGTTGTGGGGCTAGAGTTTTTAAATTTTGAAGAGCCAATCACAGTAATAATCATAATCATAATAATCACAAAATTATGAATACAGAGTTGTTGGGCTTCCCCTGGGTCTCGAAAGCCAGTTTGTAATTTGGGAACCAGAGGCTTAGACTACTATTGTTTCTCTATGAATTTTTAGCCGTTCTCAAAATCTCACTCAGAGATTATTGGGTGCCTAGCCTCAACAGCTGGATGTAGCTTTGTGCTGTTTCCTCTACTGATTTTCTCCACACTTTTCTTTGTGTACTGCCGTTGCATGGCTTTTCACACTGTCTTTGTAACTGCTTGAAAAAAGACAGGGTTTTTTTGTTTGTTTGTTTGTTTGTTTTTTATTTATTTTTCTTTAGCTATACCTGCTTTTCTTTATATTTCCCTCGAGCTCTTTAAGCTACAAATGTTTGCTTTTAGGTTCCTGAAGTCTTCCTAAATCAGGCATCAAGAGTGCTTATTGTGGAAATAGAAATGTGGGAGGCAAATTGTCCATTTTGTCCCACAACCATAGAATTTAAAAGTTCTCATTAGCTACCACGATTTCAGTGAACTTTAAAACCGTACAAAGAAATGGTGTCTTACGCCAGTGCACTTTACACTCCAGTGTGCCCATAAATCATCAATGCAGATTGGGTTTTAGGTCTGGGGTAGAAACAGAATCAGCTGTGCCTTTTACATTTGTGACTCACTCTTTGATAATTTTATACACATATGCAAAGTATTTTGATAAGTATTTGTCAGCCTCCACTACCCTCTCTTGGTCCCCTCTCACTCCCCTCTAAAGCCCTTCTGAAAAAGAATCTTTCCTATGTTTGGCCATTTTGTTGGGACCCATTGGGTTCCATTGGGGTTGCTTGCATGAGTGTGCCTGTGTTGGGGGGGGTGGGTATTTACTACAGCTGCTTTCTAAGCAGCTCCAAGAGGTATCAATCTCCTGGATCAATGGATCACACTATGAGTCACTCAAGTATGCATTTGGATAAGTGTTTATGGTAGTACAAATGTACCACCCATAGGGGCTGATTCAACCCTGGATAGGGCCTGCAGCAAACCTAAGGAACTGGTACTTGTTGACTTGAGAATACATAAAGATCTGATGGCGGGGCATAAAAAAAGGAAAATTTATCTTTGAGGAACATGTCGTTGTCTTCAGTCTTTCTGATTTTACACTGCCATTTTCTCGTGACTTCTCAAAATCTTTCAAGGCAGTTATTGTTTTTACTCCTTTTACAGATGGGGAAGCTGAGGTTTAGCAGGATTAGGTAACATGTCAGGTTGCACAGAGACACATCAAGAATTTGAACCGATCTATAAGTGATGTGTTTGCCTATGCCACTGAACTTCTAAACAGTAATAAATGCTAAACCGATGCTAGCTGATAGATTTACCACCTTCAACTTTTCTTCTGATGGAGATTCCCAGAGGGAGTTCTTCTAGGGGGCAGAGGCAAAAATAAGAGGTTGCTCAAAATAAGAAAAGGCAGCTTAGAAATTCTCTAGAAGGCACAGAAGATGAATCTTGTGTGCAAAGCAAATGTGATATCCAACAGAAACAGGACTGGAATTCTCTCTCTCCATGAGAATAAAGTCTCCCTGAGATGCTTTGTTTTCATAAGCTTATCTCAGAGCAGTTAAAGTATGGTTTTCCAAAATGCTGAGGATGTGAGTGTTGACATTACTGATTCTGTAAATCTCGAGCCAAGATCAACTGTAACTCTCTGACCTACACAGTACCCTGTGAAACAGGGACTTAAGTTCCGTGGAGCTGAGAGTCAGCACCATAAACTCTGTTCAGCCACTCCACCTGATTCGGCATTATACTTCTCGATCTTGCGTCAGCTTGAAGTTGGATTGTATGTAGTTGTTTGGCAGAAAGATAAGCAAGACCTTGGACAAATATTTGACTATTAAAGTTGCCACAGGGGTGCTAAGTTTGTCTTTCAAACCCCTGCCTAATATTTATTTGTGGTGCCTGCTTACTCCTCTCTCCCTGCTGCCCATTAAAAACATTTATCACTTTATTGTTTTAGCACCAATCAATCAATTAAAATCTATAGCTAAATGATATGTAAAGGAAGACAAGGAACCAAGTCAAGGGTAAGGAACTGCTGCCTGAGCTCTCCATTGTAAAGAACAAAGCCATAAAAACACCATCTTGAACCATTCAGGAAATACTTTTCCATTAAGAGAGATGTTCTCGGGGCCCATTTAAATGATTCTCATTTTTTGGGTCCCCTCTTCCTCTCCTTCACTACTTGCCATTCACTCCCACTTTTAAGCCTGCATATTTTTACCAGTATTAAAAATGTGGGTTATAATTCATCTATAGATTCTGTGTTTCTGTGGGCGAAAACCAGGACCTTGTACATGATGGACCAGCATTCTTTATCTCCATGCTGTACCCTAGCCCGGAGTTTTACTATTCAATGCTGCTCTGAGGGGTCCTGACGAACAATTATTTCCATCTCATCTTTCTGAGTGTTGCCTAGAAAGGTCCCTTGCACCAATCTCATTAGACCAATATTTATGTCTATTTCTCTCAACAGTGTGCCTTATTAAGGTGCCAGTGGCTTTGATTGAATGAAGATTTCTCTCTCTCTCTCTCTCTCTCTCTCTCTCTCTCTCTCTATCTCTCGTGTGTGTGTGGGGGGTTCTGGGTCTCTCTGTCTCTGTCTCTCTCTGCTCCCACAGTATCTCACTGTGTAGCCTTTGCTGGCCTGGGGTTCAGTATGTAGACCAGGCTGGCCTGGAATTCACAGAGCTCCTCCTGCTTCTACTTCCTGAATACTGGGATTAAGTCATGTGTCACCAAGCTCAGTTATTTCTGAGTATGTCCACTGCCATGATGTGAACATGTCTAAGGCAGGACAGCAGAATCTAGCTCCCTGGCTGTTGGATCACTGGGTTTGAGCTTAGGATGTTATGGCTCAGTGTTTCATTAATAAAAATGATCCTGAGGGCTGCCCTAAGCTTTCACACCCTGTGGCTGCATTTTTTTTGTGTGTCTGTGTTCTCTTCTGTCACTGGTTCCCTTATCAAGAATGTGAACTGTGAAGCTAATAAACAAGTATTCAAATCCCAGGTCCAACACATTAGCAGTGTGACTTGGTGTTCTGTGTAGCTCAGAGGATGATTTACAATAGCTGCATTTTCAGTTTCAAGTGAGTGTGTTTATTAAGAATTTAGCAAACAGAAGTAAAAAGAAAATAAAAGAAATAGTCAGTAGGAAATAGAAGCAAAGCATAGATAGGTAGCAAAATGTGGTTTTATAACATCCAATGGGGCCAAGTGGAATAGTCCAGTTGAGAGAGCAAGCAAAGCTAATAACATCAAACTGGAGACTTACAACATCTAGCAAAGATCAAGTGGAGTTTCTGATTGGGAGTCGTTCTATCAATGAGCTTCTGGCTTCCCATTTCCACTACAGACATGTTTATACCTTGGGATAAACAGTAGTAACCTCTGTTGGAAATGGCTTATCTTTTAGCTATTCTCTAGGGCACACGTTTGGTTTGTTTGTTTAGTTGTTTGTTTTTGTTTGGTATTTTAGAGACAGGGTTTTTCCATGCAGCCCTGGCTGTCCTGGAACTCACTCTGTAGACCAGGCTGGCCTTGAACTCAGATCTGCCTAACTCTGCCTACTGAGTGCTGGGAATAAAGCCCTGTGTCAATCCCTTTGTTGTTTACAGTTTTCCCCTCTTTCTATTACAGAGCCAGGGATCCAGCCTGACCTAGGACAGGGAGTTTAGAGGACACTTAACAAAACATGCTTGAATAGGAGACAGAGGGTATCAACTGACTCCCAGAATCCACTTTTAATAAGCCTAAAGAGCCCTTGACAATTTACCAATATAATGTAAATTACAACTGGGCAATTTGTTTTTCTATTGTAGCTTCATCATCTGTAAGTAGGGACTAAAATTACAATATACTCTACAATGTGACCGTTAAAGAATAGAAATTACACAAACTACCCTGGGACAGGATTAGTTGTGCCAGGACATGCCTAATAGGGTGGAGGCACAATAGCCTACTTCTAAGGAGTGCACAAATGTGTGTCACACCCCATTACCCAGGGTGACTATAACCAATAAATAAACATTTCTGAAATGATAAATTGTGCCTGGTGTAGAGCAAGCCCTTCTTAAATGTTGGCAGGGGCCATTATTACTGAAATGTTTTTGTGTACTCCAGAGCTCATTATCATTGACCTCCATCAGATAATAGCTTTCATGATTTGTATTTTTGCTTTCTTTTGGGGCTTGAGAGATGGTTCTGCAGTTCAAAGTTTATACTGTACTGGTCTTGCAGAGGACCAGAGTTGGGTTTCCAGAATCCACATTGGATGGCTCACAACCATCTGTAACTCTGGCTCCAGGGGGATCCTACGAAGGCACTGCACTTACATGTGTGTATCTGTCTACACACACACACACACACACACACACACACACACACACACACACACACTTTTTAAAATAAAATAATCTTTCATTTTACTTCTTCGGGTGTTTCATTTAAGTGGCTTCATGCAAGAGGGCTGTAATAGATCTCATTTTATGAATCGGGCCAGTAAAACTTAGAAGAGAGGAAGAGCCTGGTCCAGGTGCTACAGCTGGCAAATGACAATCGTACACTCTTTGAACCTTTGGAGTCTACTGCTGCATAACAATCTTACATATCAATTAGTCACGAAACCTATCTCACATATATTTGTTGTCACTCAGGTCATAGAAAAGTGACTTTTATTTCTGGAACCAGTCACTCAGTGTCAGAAACCCTTTGGGTTGAAGGTCAAGCATGCCACCTAGAACTGCCACATTGCACTTACTCCCACAAGATCATTTCCTTGTGAATCTTAAATAACCATGTGATTATGAGCCATACTAATTCAACATGTAGCTTTTATGTATGTAATCGATAACATGATAGTTGCTGGCTTCACTGTATTTATGCTTTCAGCTTTTGGTTTTACCTCCCCTATGTGTATTTTGATATGCTTATGGAAATAGGCAGCATGGACTATTTGGTAAGCAAATTGATGTTTCTGTTCTTTGTGGGTGGTATTATGACAGCCCAGCCAAATCCCACCCACTCCTGTATGGAAATAGATTTCAGTTTAATACTAACTAGGTTTCATGTGACAGCGTACTGTGAAAGGGTCTTCTTTTCCTCTTGCTTTCTCACCTGAACTTCCTTTAAATGATGGTGGGCATAGAAAAAGTTGCAGTCACTGAGTGGGCATTTGAATCAATAAGAGTATCTGAGCCCTCTTTAACTGCTATCCTACTAAGAAGGAGGGTGCCTTGCATTTCTAAAAATTAACCAGGCATCATTTCCTGTAGAAAATGGGGCCACAGGAATTCCTTCAGTTTGGACCTCTGTTTAGTTGTAAAAAAAGAATGAAGCTATGACATTTGCAGAAAAAAAAATGGTGAAACTGGAGATCATCAGGTTGAAGGCAATAAGACACATTCAGAAGACAAGTACCACATTTCTCATACATGCAAAATCTCGATTTAAATCTCTACGTACATGTATGTATAAATGTACACATATGTATGTGTAGGACATGAGATTAGAATGGAGACTATGAGAGAAGAAGAAGAGGTATAAACGGAGGGGGAAACTAAGGAAAGCACTTCAATATGTGTGCTGGAAAGCAAGGAGATAGCATTGGAAGAGGATAGTTGGGAATAAATGTGTGAAATGCCACAATAAAAGTCCTTACTTGAAAAACATATTTATTTTATTTTTATTATGTGAGTGTACATGAGCGCACTGCTCACAAGGCTAGAGGTATTGGATACTCCTGTAGCTAGAGAAGTCCACAGAGGAGAAGGAAGTGGGTAGAGGGAGAAGGGAAGGCCCAACACTGAGCAGAAACCATGCAAGTTTGTTAGAAGAAACTAATCTGCTGATGACAAAACTGGGGCTCATCAAAACCGGGCTCTTCCGGTCTCTAAAAGGACCTGCGAGTCCACCTTAGGGACCATAACCTTGAACATCTGGCTCTCGTGAATTGAATTTCAGAGACACATTACTCCAAAGATTGCCTGGTATCCAAAGATTGCACATGACAGACCCCCATGAACAGAATGTGAACCCATTTTAATGACAGTAAGCATACATGCCTATATATCTGAAAAGAAAAATAATCTAGAGATACATTTGTCTTTTTGTTTGTCCTGCTTGAGTTTTCATGTTTGTAGAAGAAGCATATTCCATGTGATTTTTAAGTGGGAAAAAAAAACAAAGAGCAGGTTGAAATGAAGCGTGTTGAAATTTGACAAGTTATAACTTGGCCGGTGCAGAAGGTTTGTAAACTCTTAGAAATTTATTGTAGAATGTAATTGAAAGCCAGATAACCTCCCTTTCTACTCCTCCTCTTTTTCACTCTAGTGTACAGAGAATTTTGTAATTCTTTTTCTTAATCATCTATATAAAGTTTTCTCCAGCCCCATCTTTAATGTGAAGTGCATGAGAGCTCAATGAACACAACAGTATGTAAATCATTGTGCAGGACTGGGAAAAAACTAACCACTGGGAAAAAACTACATCTTACCCCCAAACATGAAGCCCTGCTTGTTTAAACTCATGTTCTGATCAGATCTGCTGAGTTAGTAGATGGCTTTGAGAAAGACTGTTTTAGTTGCTCATGTATGAGAAAATTGGGCAGAGTTTTTAACGTTTTTAATGTAGACTGTATCTATAATACGAAAGTACCCTGTAATTATGCCTAGTTTTTTTTTGTTACCCTACAAAGGATGTATGGCATAAAACTACCACTTCATAATTCCTATGCAATTCAAGAACATTCTCTTGTTACCGTAGACTTTGGACATAGGAAACAATCTTATTAGGGAAGGAACTTTGAATGGCAACAGAGGTAGAAAGAGGTGTGACACCTCCTTTCTCAGGTCCTGCCTCCCATGCCTCACCCTCACCTCTGCCCTGTCATCCAACCCCAGGCAAAGAAACCAGTGTCCACACTGCTCAAAATGAACTAATCCTACTTTCCTTCCTTTAAAAAAAAAATTGAGCAGGGTGGTGGTGGCTCACACCTTTAATCCCAGCACTAGAGTTCGAAGCCAGCCTGATCTACCAAGTGAATTCTAGGATAACCAGGGCTACATAGTGAGACCCTGTCTCACAAACAAAACAACAACAAAATAAACAAAGCCAAAGAAAGAAAGTAGTTGAAGACAGGGTCTCATTACATTGCCTTGACTCTCTTGAACTCACTATATAGACCAGGCTGCCCCTGAACTCATAGAGATATGCCTGCCTCTGCCTCCCAAGTGCAGGAATTAAAGTGCTAGGATTAAAAGT
Organism: Phodopus roborovskii; assembly: GCF_943737965.1. NCBI lineage: Eukaryota > Metazoa > Chordata > Mammalia > Rodentia > Cricetidae > Phodopus > Phodopus roborovskii. The sequence goes on along the minus strand of NW_026125970.1, from coordinate 254,230 downwards.
ATATGCAAATATCCCTGGTATTTTTTTCCATTTAAAAATTTTATAACTTGATTTTTTTTTCATATTTTGGTCATAGTCTTTCCCCTCCCCAACTCCTCCCAAATCCTAACTAACTTAACTTCTGTTTTATATGTAAAACATTGTTTGTGTGCATGTGCATGCTTGTGCATGGTGGTAGTCAGAAGACTTATATATGGAATCAATTCTCAATTCTCTTCCTCTACCTTTATGTGAGTTTCAGAACAAAACTCAGATCATCAAGTTTTCATGGCAAATGCTGTTACCCTCCGAATCATCTCATCACCACACCCCATGCTATGTTCACAAAAGAATTATCCCTTTTTTAAAATAAAATCCATAAAAAAAATCAGAGCTTTATGTGTGCAACAATTTCTTCTACTTAATGAACAGGAATTTCTGTAGTCTGCCTATAAGTCAAGGATTGTTTTCACAGTCTCCTGACCTATGGATAGTCACAGTCTTCTGACCTATGGACATAGATTTAAAGAGTTGTTTTTCTAAATTCTCACTTTTAGCGTTGTGTGGTCTATATCAGTAGGACCAACTGGTGGTGATTTACTGAACCCTAGGTTGTGTTTCTTAGTCTCCATTTCTGTCTGCTACCTGCTGTGGCATACTTCTGGGCTAGTAGGAAGGACCTGCTACTGACTGGCTGGGTTTACTTCTGCGCCTGCACCTGGGAACAATGTCTGTGCTGGTGCTTCCTGATCAAGAGTGTTAATAGGATGCAAATATTTTCTCTTTTAATGCATGACCCTGGCATAGTCAGGGAGAATGTGAAGGATGGTGCCTCGGAGCAGTAACTTTTTGCTTACAGCTTGAGGCTTAAAGTTAAGACCTGTACATAGACTTCAGCTCCAAGGAGTCTAAGGTAAGTAAACTTAATTATCTTCAGAGCATCAGAGAAAGATCTTCACTACTGGTCATCTAATTGTAAATAATGGTGCAGACTCCCAAAGCAAAGAACTTGAAGGTTATTTGTGTGGCCCACGGCTTAACATCACTACTTTTCTTATCACAGAGAGGCCTAAAACTGCTGTGCCTGAGAAGAAAGAGAGAATTGATGCACTTCTTTTTCTCTATAAATACCTTAAGTTCTAAATGTTTCCCGTAGTTTGGGAGTGAAAAGTTTTTCCTTTGTAAATGTACTAATTCTGCTGTTCTTTTGAGTCTATTTTGTCAACATTTTTGTTGCCTTTTCACCCATCTTCTTTCTTTGATTTAATCTTGATATTCTTAATCATACCCACATCCTTTCTGTCATGTTCTGGGTGGTGAACTTCCTTACAATGATACCAGTGTTTTGTGGTGATTTGGATAATAAGGTGAAACCACTGGCCACAGGCATGGAGGGAAATTTCAGTTGGTTAGTTACTTAATATATGGTGAGCTTCTTGAAATGCACCTTAATTTTTTTTTTTTTTTACTATTTTCTATTCAGTTCAACAGATGTGTCTAGAATGTTTTGACAGTAGGGATCATTGTGATGAGGTAGTCAGGAGGAGGGTGCAAAGATGGTGATTTGATGTTACGGAGTGAGACATGTGTCAGGGAAGGCATAAAATGCTATAGAAAAGCCATATACTGCCAAACTCAGGACAAAGATGAGGGGTATATGATCTATTCTATAATCCCAAATCAGTCTCATTTTTATAAGTTGGCATCTTTATTCTCCCTAGCTAGATACTGCAATCATTTTACCTCTTACTTTAGGACGACAATATGGATACCAAATCCATTCTAGAAGAACTGCTTCTCAAAAGGTCACAGCAAAAGAAGAAAATGTCACCCAATAATTACAAGGAACGGCTTTTTGTTTTAACCAAATCAAGCCTTTCCTACTACGAATATGACAAAATGGTAAGTAAGGTTTTCCTTCCTTGTTTTGTGCTGTTTATCACTTTCCCCAAGTCTCCACACAGCACTTGATTATAAAGAAAGAATGTCAGGTTTCTTAGCTAAGAGTAAATATCAGCTTGCGTCAATATGCTACACTGCCTCTCTTTAACCAAAGTATGATGACGCAAGAAACATGCTTTAAAGAAATACTTAATTTGCTTTATTAAGAACAAACATAACGTCTTTAAAAAACAGTAGTTCTCAGCTGAAGTAATTTTTGTTTCCTGGGAGACATTGGACAATGACTAGAGATACCTCAGCTGTCACAGCTAGTTCTGAGGGTGGGAGGGTAAGCACTACTGGCATCCAATGGATAGGGACTGGAGATGCTGCTAAAATAACCTACAGTGCACAGGTTCTACTTCACAGCAAAGTTATCCATCCTCAAATGTTAGTGTGGGAGATGAGGACTACTGCCTTAAAATAGCAGTGGAAGTAACAACAGCTCTGTGACATTGAGAACTTGATCATGAGAGAAAAACCAAAACTAAGTGAAGCTGCTTCATACCATTAAACTGATTTTTCTATTAACCACTGGACACGTGGTTTGAAAAAAAATTATACAATTCTCAAATAAGATTATTAACAGTCACTCAGATATTTGCTTTTGGAGAAGCATGTGTGTTCATAATTTAAAAATATGATTGTGACAGTCACGGAGCAACAGAACATGCCTCTCCCTTAGATCCCTTAGTCTCCTCCCAGACATTAACTTGGCTGTACACTTTTCCCTGCTCACCATGACACACCAACATAATATAGCTTCTGGTTTGCTTTTGGATTCAGAAACGAGGAAGCAGAAAAGGATCCATAGAAATTAAGAAAATCAGATGTGTGGAAAAAGTCAACCTCGAGGAGCAGACACCTGTGGAGAGACAGTACCCATTTCAGGTAAAAAAAAAAAAAAAAGGAGGGGGAACGGTTTCTTTAATATGTTCTACTGTTAGCTCATTGTACAAAGGAAAATCGCAATATTGCAAAACAATCCCTTGAGAGGATGATAATGTTTGGAATATTCCCAAGTGGGCGTTGGCAGTTTAATCAGAACCATCCTGGCCAATCTGCTTCCCTCAGAGGGAGAGGAAGCAAGATGAGTAAGCAACTGTGGTCTGACCTGCTTCAGCTCTACCCACCTCTTTTATGGACCTCTATGGGGTGTCTCTCTCTTGAGTAACAGCAAGTAGGAAGCTATGCAGGATTAAGTACCAACCCCACCCTGACTTGTGAGTGTTAAGATGGAGGTTGATACAATACATTTCTTGTGCTCTGCTCCTCACTGCAAGATGTCAAGAAAAGGTTCTGTTGGAGGTGACAAATAGACCTTAACTAACCAAGTTGGAGGAGGCAGCAGAACTAAACAGCAAGTGTGGAGGCACTGTAGGCTGAAATAAGGGGATGAAAGAGACTACTACAGAGAAACAGGTGGCGCTGCACTTGTAATTTGCACCAAAGAATGTTTCCCTCCCTTTCTCCCTCCCTCCTTCCCTCCCTCTTTCCCTCCTCCCTTCCTCTCTTCCTTCTCTCCCTCCCTCTTTCTTCCTTCCTCCCTCCCTTCCTTCCTGTCTTTGTGAGATCTTTATTTTTATTTTATATGTATGAGCATTTTGCCAGCATGTAGAGCATGTTGGGTCTCCTTGGAACTAGAGTTAGAGACAGTTGTTAGCTCCCACATGGCTGCTGGGGATTGAACCCAGGTCCTCTGGAAGAGCAGTCAGTGCACTCAACCTCTTAGCTATTTCAACAGCCCCAAGAATTCTTTCTTTTTTAACACTTATTTATTTAGTGTGGAGGGTCCCACATTAAATAAATAAAAAAATATACGTGTGTGTGTGTGTGTGTGTGTGTGTGTGTGTGTGTGTGTGTGTACTCCCACATGCAACAGCATGAATGTGGAATAAGAAGACAACTTGTTGGACTCAATTTTTTCCTTCCACCATGTGGGTTCAGGGGATTGAAATCAGGTCATCAGGTTTGTGGCAAGTAGAAGTAGCCTTACTTTTCAGCCATCCCTCTGGCCCATTTCTATGCTACAAAGAATGTGTTTGTGAAGGGGCTTAAGCTGAATTATACCCACCACAAATTTATCAGCCAGTTGGGGAAAATGAAGGGAGAGGGTGCTCATGGAGGTGACCTCAAACATAGTAGGAACATGGAGGCTACCCAAAGCCACAAAAGTTTTGGGGCCCTACAGAATTCCTAGCCCACCACTTCCGTTTGTATAGCCATAAAGATGTATCACAACTTATCCCTGAGTATACTTGTTCATTTGCTAGAAAAAATCATATTCATATATATCATATGTAAATAAAAGTAAAAATATTAAAAGTAGTATGACTCAGCTTCTAGAAGATTTTTCATGAGTGGTATGTGTTCTTCTCTAGTTGTAAAATAAGCCCGATGTATGCTTGTGGTTGCAAGAGGAGGACATGGGGTGTCCTGAGTGTGGAGGCAGGAGGATACCTGGTACTCTGCTCTATCACTGTTATGATAAAGCTTGAGGGGGACCTTTCCTGGATTCCGTGTTGGCTGAGGTTAACCAGGGTGGAGGGACAAACATGCCAGGTAGACAGTGCTTAAGTGAGAAGTTTTATTAGCAAGGGGAGGGAAGAAGAAGGAAAGAGAAAAGAGTTAAAGAGACACAGAAACACAAGAGAGGACAGAAGAGAAGAGGGAGACAGGAAAAGCCCTGTTTGCCCCAGGGGAACTTCAGGGAAGAGAGGAGGGGGCAAAGGGAGGGAAAAGGAGCATGTAAAGAGAGCAAAAGTGAGCAGGGGTCTTTCTTTTAAAGGGGCCCTTTGCAGCTGCGTGTAGACTAGTACTCATGGAACCCTGGGCTGACCAAAGTACTGCCTGAGTGCATTCTGGCAGGTGACAGGAGCAGGCCAACATAATGCCTGAATCATTACCATCACTCTCCACCTTATTCCAGGATCTCCTACTGATCCTGGAGTCCCAATACTTGTCTTCTGTGTGACCTCCAGAGCAGTGGGCTTACAGGTTTACATGGGAGCACACCCTGCTTTTCTTATCCCCTGAACCATCCCTCCAGCACCATAAACAAGCGTTGTCATAAGGGATAAGAAACACATAGTGTAGAGTGTCTGAGATGCTACATGATGTGACAGACTGACCTAACAAGGAGACACAGTTTTCCTGAATATAAACACAAACCGTAAACTGAGCAGAATGTGAGAGAACTACCCAACATGGTTTAGCAAAAGGAAAGCTATCCTATTCTGGATAGCTCCACCTCAGAGCCTGGCATTCGTATACCCAAAGAGTCTGGAATGTTATGATAGAAACTTCATCTCAGTCCCCCTCCTTCGTCTCTCTCTCCCCACAAACCCCTGCCTCATCTCAGAAAGCCCATCAAATATGCTCCTCCTCCAGAGTTGCTCAAGACCACTGCCACAGGGTATTTAAACTGCCCCCCCCAAACAGACACGATTTTTTTCGGTCTCCTCTTGGGGGGGAGGGGCATCAGAAAATCACCTGGCAGCGTTTACCCATTAAACGTGGGCTTTTAATAATTTGGTTTGATTTGGTCCGATGTGAATTGCTGTGTTGGCAGTGAGGCTTATCGCGGTGCCGAAAATTTTCATATTCCATCCCTGGAAATATTTCTTAAGGAAGATAAAGATTTTCTAATTGTGAGAAGAATTGCCTACTGGTTAGAAATATGAAACACAAAACTTCTATGAAATATGTAACTTACCAAATTATAATACTTCCTGGCCCAGGGCACCCCAAGTGAAGCTTTAATGTCCACCACTGCTCCATGCTTCATTGCTGTGATGTTTTTTCCCAAGTGCTCATGTGTCTGACACAAAGCATATTGAGATATGGAAGCCTTAAAAACCTGTAGTTGTTTACACATAATTCAAAGCTAGTATATGTTATAGAAAAAAAACGTTTATTTCTGGTAACATAAAAATTTACAGTACACCAGACTGAACCATGAAACACTTGTATCAAAACTCATTGCTTTTTTTTTTCCTTTCCAGATTGTGTATAAAGATGGGCTTCTCTATGTCTATGCATCAAACGAGGAGAGCCGAATTCGGTGGCTGAAAGCACTGCAAAAAGGTAACAGAATGCCTTAGGCTTGAGTTGTTTTCCTACCAAGCTCAGGCAATGGGCTGTATTCATGCTTGCTTTTGCATTCTCAGTGTTACCGACAGGAAGCCTGGGGATCACCTTCACTTTCACAACTAGCACAGAGCTGGCTATTGTGTCTTCCCTGCAGGAGGTGAGGGATGTGGGGGGGTCAGACCAGCTGTACTTCCTGCTGCGCCTCAAGTCCTGTGGGGACTATATTTCCAATTCTCATAGACAGTGATAATAGTACTGAGCACTCACCACTTGCCAGCTACTCTATCAAGCACATGTTGCATCTTGTTGCATAATCCCCTTGACAACTATGGACAGGGGTATTATTAGTCTTCATTTTCCCCACAAGTTTAAAAGAAAATAGATAAATGCCACAAACCTTGTTAATAGGAGTCTCCCAATTTAATTACCTGAACCCAACTTTGAAAATCACACCGTTACAAGCTAAGTCACTATATTTTTGCCCCAAACTGAGGATTTAATAAAGATTTTATTCATGATATTTCAGCTGCTATGGTAACAAGGGAGAGAATTGTTGTTATTAACGCCATGATATTTCCCTCCGAAATCTTTTTGTTTTCAAAAGGGTCATTTTGTAAGAATAGCATTTAACTCAAATCAGTGACTACTGGTGCAGCTTCAGGTTTTAACAACCTAGCCAGAGAAAGATGTTATTTTCATGTTTATATTTTATATTATGGCACTATCTCAGTATACCTCAGACTGCACACATCCACCCCACATCAATGCACATACATCCTTTCCCACACATAGTTCTTCATTTTTCCTTTATGCAAAAGGACTGAGCAATCCATTTTGTGGAGTAGTGAACTGGTCATTAGAGAGAGAAGTGCCCCTCATTATCTACAATCATCTCAATGAAGTGAGGCAGATACCTCTGCCAGAGCCAGGTAAATCTGGTTAGCATGTCATCTATCTTATGTAACACATCTGGCCCTTTACTGGCCTGTAAAATGAGGGGCATGTTTCTTTTCTCCTAAAGCAGTTACATGCATGAATGACTCTAAAATGTATTAAAATATCCTCTTACACATAAGGCATGTAGTTATAATGGGGCTTCCAGGAGGAGCCCTAAGGTTTTGCTTCCCAGCCAGCCATCTTTGGGGGAACCCCCTAGGGCTCGCTTGTCATATAGATACTCCTTATATTTAGCTCTTGGTTAGCCCCTGTGTCTCCATTTGTGGGTCTTTCTAGAACTATACGTGTTGTCCAGGCCTTGGGGTAACTATGTGATGATTTATGGATGGAACAAAGAGACAAGCAACAACATATCTCTTGATCCCTCATGAAACTGTAGTGTCTCTTTCCTAGTACTGATATATGCGCAGCAGAAAGTGTGCGCCTGTTAGCAGTGGTTTATACTGGAGGAGAAAAGACATCAAACAATCAGTGGAACAAATCTATTTGTGCTTTCTCTCCCACAGGAATGGGAGGCAGGCAGTTTTAGGATTGGGCAGCCATTCAAGGATGTCAGAGACCCAAGTTCCCCCTAGCTTTCTGTTTTACCATTATTACAGGCTACTGGAAGGTTCTAAACTGTCTTAGAACCCCCCCCCCCCACACACACACACACCTTGCTGAAAACTTTTGTTCATGCTACATTTCTCAGAACTGTGTTAGTGTTTCACAGTCTCTGTGCTGAAGAATAGACAAGGTGGGTGAGACTGTCATCATGTTGGCAAAAACTAATATGCCATGGGAAGACAAAGGTTCCCCTTACAATATTTCCCCTTACAAACTCTCACCAATTTAAACTATATCAGTCTATTTAACTCTGAAAGAGTCATGATAGCAAGAACAGCCAACCTGCAGGGGTAGTATGTAGACAAACTAATGAATGTGAGGAAAAATATATAGTCACATACACTTTTTAGTGTCATCATTAAGTATCGGGATTGTTGCAATGTGGACTTTGGGACTCAGCAAACATTGGCAATCTTGACACTTTAAAGAGGAAGCACTTAGCAAGAAAGTATGCAATATGCCTGGGGAATATTTTAGCCTAAACTCAAGTTAACATTTTGTAACCTTAATTCTTAATCTCTTAATGCTTAATTCTTAATGATCACTAGTATAGTTTTTCCTTGGTGCTGGCATTTTCAGCTAAAGTGAAATAAGTTGTACTAAATGAATGTCGTTACTAAAACTTACTTTTCACTGAATTATATGAGGCCAAAGATTTATATATAGTATCCTATCACCCCTCAGTGACCAAGTACAATACTAATTATTACTCTTTAAGTGGGGTTAATAAAGCAGGACAAGGACGCTCTGGATTCCCAGTTAGGAATTTTCTAGATGAACATAAAATCCAGAAGGAAGAGTTGAAGTGGCACTCAGAACCATCCCTCCTTTCTTGAGCTCTTCTCTACTAAACCCTTGGATGTGTCTCTGCTGTATTGAAAAATATGCTAATTTCTTATAGATACAGTACTATATTCCAAAATTATAATTTAATTTGTTTTGATTGACATTTCTTTATTCTCACGGTTCATTTTTCCTGTGCTAGCGATGGAACCCAGGATCTGGTGCATGTTAGGCAGGAACTCTACCACCAAGTTTCACCCTTAGCTCCGCTTTTCTAATGCACACTGTCACACTGTAGTTGGTGGGTATTTTTCTTTTAATTCTTTGGCTCTTTGGGGGCTTACCACTCAGCTCCCAAGTGAATCACATGGAGTCTTAGTGTAACTTATGAATGCCCAGGTCCAAATGATATGACAGACTTTGAAGATCCCCCATAGAAGGTCCACCCTCCCTGGGGAGCAGAAATGTGATGGGATAGGGGTTGGTGGGGGGAGCAGGGGAGGATGGGAAGGTACAGGAACTGGGATTGACATGAAAAACAACCTTGTTTCAAATTTAAATAAAAAAAATATTTAAAAAAATAATAACCCCTAGCTAGATGTGGTGGCAGAGTCCTATATTCCCAGCATTTTGGGAGAGTCAAGAGTTCAATGTCATCTTTGGCTACATGGTGAGGCAAGACTAGATGGTGTATACACAAGAACTTGTCTAAAAAGAAAAAGATAGCTTCCCACCCCCTCCAAATTATTTATTCCTTAGAGGAAGGATGTCAAAATCATGAAAGACAAAGGAAAGATAAGAAACTATTACAGGTCTAAGACAACTAAACAACTAAATTTCATACGTAATACTGGATCAGAAAGAATAAAACATTTAAAGAACATTGGAAATTGGAAAAAAATAAAATATGAATATATATTCAATTTTCTGAATTCTAGATTTACCTTTATAGTTAGGTAAGAAAATAAATAACCTTGGTAATAGAAACTGTGTGGGGAAGTATTTATGGGTGATATAATTCAAGCCCTATATCTACCATTCACTCTAAATTATTATGTGAATGATAATGACAAATTTTTAGAACAATAATGATGTATAAAATGAAGAGAAAGAAGCAGCAAAAAATATAGTTAACATTGGCAGATCTAAGGAAAGAGTGGAAGGAGGACATATTGCACGATTCTTTGAAAAATTTCCAAACAGTACAATCTGTCAGAAGTTCTTTTTCCTAAGATGTAGTCCTATACACAGCCTACTTATGCCACCAAAGAACATCAGGTATTGGAACCCATTCAGGACCTTTACAAACCTATTTATAAAATCTTAATGGCAAGCTAGCCAGTGTAGGCATTTCCCCTAACTTTTTCATATCAGAATGATACATTATTGTGCTGGGATTAGACTGTGGATCATGCTGTGCTTTCTGTTTATTCTTTGGGTTTATTAACTTCTTAATGAAAGCCAACTACTGTGGTAAACACTGGGTCTTACCTCAGTTGCTGATAAGTGAGATTGTCATTTATTGAGATTATGGTATTTACTTACTGCATTGCTTCTCCTGGGCTAATGTCTGCTTATATCTTGTGTCCTCCCTACCTGCCCTTCAGAGATACGAGGCAATCCCCACCTGCTGATCAAGTACCACAATGGCTTCTTCGTGGATGGGAAGTTCCTATGCTGCCAGCAGGGCTGCAAAGCAGCCCCAGGATGCACTCTCTGGGAAGCATGTATGTGTGACTCCCTATTGTGCTGGACCTCTTGTGGGTGGGGCCCCAGTAGGTCAAACCTTGCCAGTGCTAGATCGGTTTTCCAGAAATAAAATATACCATATCGATTGACATCATAGTAATATAGCTTTGTGGGTGCTATGCTGGAAATGAGTTATAATTTTAGTGTCAGTTGAATCATACTCCCTCAATATTAATATATGCCTTTTTCATTTCATGAAAAATGTTTTTAAAATTGAAACCATAACAAGCAACCAGTCAGAAAAAAGACATGAATATGAATGGGCATGGAGGTAGGGAGAATCTAGAAGGAGTTGGGGAATGGGAAAGAATATGATCAAAATATACTTTATGAAAACAGTTCAATAAAAATGAAAAACATGGACCAAGTAATGACCCATTAATACCTCTCATAATTCTTCTAGTTTAAAGCAAACTCCTTAGAAGTAAAATGTAGTAAGCAATTCACCATGGACCAAACAGCTAGTTTTCCCACTTAGTAATAAAATGAGGGACTGAAGAGATAGACGACTCAGTGGTTAAGGGCAGCAGCTGCTCTTCCAGAGAGGGCCTGGGTTTGATTCCCAGCACCTATGTAATGCTTCACAACAGTCTGAAACTTCAGTCCCAGCAGCTCTGGTACCTTCTTCTGGCCTCCTTCTACATTGCCTGCATGTGGAACACAGACACATCCAAGCAAAACACTCATATATAAAGTAAACATAAAAGAAAAGAAAGCCTTGTTGTATGTTTTTGTTTTGTTTTTAATCAAAGACAGGCATGTAGGCAGATAGTTGTAATTCTGGTACTCAAGGGGCTGAGGCAAGAAGATTATAGTTTGAGACTGACCTGAGCTACATAGCAAGCTTAAGACTAAGCCTCTTCCTGTGACCCCATCTCAAGCATTCACAGGAACACACACACATATGAGAGAGGGGGGAGGGAGAGAGAGAGAATGAGAGAAAGAGAGAGAGAGAGAAAGTTCAGTTCTTTCTTCTCATAAATAACAAAAATATGAAGCAACCCTGCTTTTCAAATATATAGCAAAAGATACATTTTCAATAATAGTTTCAATTATCACATATGACAACATGATGATGGCTATCATTACAAGATTTATTTTAAAGTTATTGGCCATTCTGTATGGGTGTGCTGATTTCTTAATAGCTTGTGAAAATGAAGTATAAATTGCTTATAAGATTTAGAGGAACTTGAACTTTCAATCCAGTCATTGTAATGCATCAGTTGTTGGTGTTCAAAGAAGGCTATTTGAGTTGAGCATTACATGAGAAAGCTCCAGAATTGCTTCAAATGTTGAATTCAAGTTCAGTTGCTCTGGTGTTCATGTGAACTGGTTCATTGTTTTGATTCCCAGTATTGAGTGGGTGTTTTACTTTGTTTTGTTTGCTCTTACTTTTCAGATGCTGATCTGCACATTGCAATTAATGAGGAGAAACACAGAGCCCCCACTTTCCCAGAGAGAGTGGTAAGTCCATTTTTCAATTATTTTTTTAAGTTAACATACCAAGTCTGGAATATGTGTACACAAGTGTCATTCTATTTTATTTTGTTTGCTCTAATTTGTCCTCTCTCTTCTTCTCCACTGGTTCCTTTTCACATTCTGCATGTATGTCCCACATATTCCACTACCCTCTCCTTTTCCCCTAAAGTTCTCTTCCTCCCTCCTTATTATCCTTGTTTTAGTTTTATGACCCACACATACATACATACATACATATACACACAAACACACATGCACATATAATTCTAAATTTACGTTCTGCATATGAAAAAGGATGGTCTTTCTGGATCTGGCTTGTTTGACTTAACATGATCATTTCCAATTCCCATCTACTTCTCTTCCAAATGCCATGCTTCTGTTTTTCTTTATAGCTAAATAAAATTCCATTGTGTATATGGATCACATTTTTATCTATTCATCTGTTGGAGGAAACCTATGCTTGTTCTACTTCCTAGCTATTGTGAATAGTGTAACAATAAATGAAAAACATACATGGGTGTGTGTTACCAATCTAGTTGGTGGAGTGGAACCTGTGAAGTTGGGGCCTTAAAATGAGGCAGACTAATGTCTCATGCAATTTATGTTCTGACAGTTAAACAGGTCAAAGGTAACATGAGTTTAAGCTGTATACAGTCACAAGGACAACGCATGCTTGGAAACGTCTTTGAATAAGAAAAGTAAAATGTTGAGTAATCTGAAATAAGCACACTCCTATTTTGCATACCTGGGAGGGGCACGAAAGCACATTCCAAGAACCCATGTTATAGGAAACAGGTTACACGACTCCTGCTTCGTTTCCTTGGAGTTATCTCACACGCTCTCAGAAATCTTTTCACACAGCTTCATTCATGGCTCATGCTCCAACAGGTGTGCAATTATCTCTGTACTAAGTCAATAGTCTGAAAAGTGTTTTGCAAACATGATATAATAAACAAACCCACAGTTGTCAGATTCAAGACTAAAAAATGTGGCATTCATACAAACTTCTCAGCAGAGAGAGAAAAAACTATGAGCTATCACTCACATCCCTGGTTAGTATTAAATAATTTATTCAAACATAGAACCATATGAACACTTTATTATTTATTAACTACTGTCTTTTCTTAACCAGCAAACCTATAAGCAGCCACCAAAATTGCATTCATCTGAAACAAATCTTTATGACAGCATCATTCGTAACAGATGATGTTTCTTTTCTTACAAACATGGACAAAACTACTTTGTGAAAACATCCTGGTGACGGAATGGGAGTCTATGGAACACATCATTTAAAAACCACAATTCATTCCCTCTGGTATTCTCTCCAACCATTTAATGCAACCTCTCTGCTTCTAGATAAATTCTTTGACAGACTCCATAGTTTTCCAGTCACTGTCATATGACTAAAGTCTCCCCAATTACTGGTCATTAGAACAGCCTCCAAAGAAAACTGGGCATAGTGGTCCATGCCTTTAATCCTAGTACTCAAGAGGCAGAAGCAAGGGATCTCTGTGAGTTCGAGGCAAGCTTGGTCTATATACTGAGTTCCAGGATAGCCTGAAGTACATAGTGAGACCCTGACTCAAAATAAAATAGAAAAAAAAAAAAAAAAAACAAGACAAAAAACAGCCTCCAGAATATGTCTCCATCTGTTGTTATAGCTACCTTATTCTAAGTTACACCTCTTCCCTTTACCTCACTCTGGTCTTTATAAACTGGCAGCCTGCTTTGGAGCAGGGATCATGGAACCACTGGGACTTCTGACCCTTTCAAGGGTGAGGCAAGTAATAAGAATATAATAGAAAAGAGATATGCTTACATAACTGTACACTGTCCTATTATGATTTGATAGTTATGGCAGCTGCACAAATTTCCCAAATGTCAATTTTCTGCTGAGGGGGCGGATAGAAATGGATCTTTATGATAGGAAAAAAATGTCTGGATACTCAGCCTTTACATTTGCCAATCCCCAAGCCTTACATTGGGTTACTCCACCCATTTTAGACAGAGTCCCTTCAAGATTGTTTCTAGGCAAAATTTCCCCCAGGGATGGAACCTTTCAATAGGAAAACAAACAAAATTTTGACATCTTTGCGTCATTAAAATATATGCAACTTGCCCCTTTCACTCTTCTGTTGATAGCCATAGCCAGTCAAGTGGCAGCCTCTTCACATGCTAGGAGATGTTTCAAGTGGCCTCCAGATGCCCTAGAACCTCATCTTAAATGGGCCTCTAAGGTCTATGGTGTGTTTTAAGTTCTGATTACTTTTCTCCTTCTGAGAAAAACCTATACCATTTTCCTGAACCAAGACAACTGACAAAAATAACCCACATTTTTTAAAACATCATTCGGTAGCATTCCTAAATCTCATGTTGATACAGAACTTCAAAATGTGACATTATTTGCAAACAAGATATTTACAGACATAATTTGTAATTAAAGGTCAGGATGAGAACATGCAGGGCAAGAGTGTGTCATGAGGCTAAAGACTGGTGCTTTTGTAAAATCAGGACACAAGAAGACAGATAGATGCATGAGATGGCAATGTGAAGGCCTACATATTGGAGTTATAACACCATAATCCAAGGAACATTCATTACCCACCAAAAGCCAGGGCAGCAAAAACTTGCCTTTCCTAGAACCTTTGGAGAGAATACAGCCAGGGTGGACTTTGAATTGGTACTTTATACCTCTAGGACCATAAAAGAAGAATTTCCATAATCTTAGCCTACCAAACATGTGACGATATGTTATAGTAGTCCTAGGAAATAGGTAGGACTGCTGGAGCTTTTACTTTGTATTAGAAACATTTCTGTTTGTGCTTACTGAGGGCCTGCTGCTTGAAACTCACAAATCTTGGGCTGAAGCGGTAGCTTAGTAGTAAAGCACTTGTTGCACATGCACCAGGTCCTGTGTTCAACTCTAGCATTCAAAGAAACTGTGATCCTAGCAACAATGTCTAGAATGGACAAAGTTACAAAGACAGAGATGTACAGGTAATATTGCCTGTGATCAGCACAGAAATAGAAATTGACTACAAAAGAAAAGGAGAAATTTTATGAGTGATGGTAATATGTTAAGGGTAGATTGTAATGATAGGCATAGAATTGGATACATTTACTAAGTCACTAAATTCTATACTTAAAAAGCATAATTTCCACTGAAGTTTATTTCAAACAAATATGAGCACAGAGGGCAAATTAGGAGCTAGAAACCAACAAATCTTATCTCTTAAAATGGATTTTTGTGGGGGGGGAATGTGTGAAAAATCAGCAGACAACTCAATAGCCCAAGGGTGCCAAGTCCTTTTATAAAAATATTTTATTCATTATTTAAGAATTTATTGACTTAAAATTGGATAATGGCAAGATATGAGAGGTAGTGGGTACACAGTGTGTGCTTGGATGGGAGGAAAAAAGCTCCAGTGATCCATAGGAGATTGTTCTTAAATGGAATCCATCTAATCTGAAACAGTCATAAAAAGCAAGATGAAGAAAAAAAAAAGAATTCCATACACATGTGCAACATATTTTGATTATATCTACCTTCTATTCCCTCCCAGACCCCCAATGGCACATCCTCTCCACAATGTCATGATGCCTTCTTATTCTTTTATAACACAAAAGTTCAGTTTGTGCTGCCCACATATTCATGAGTTGGGGTCATCTTCTGAAGTGGGTCCACTTACCAGGGCACATCCCTGAAGAAAACTGACCCTCTGTTTTCCAGTAGCCATCAATTGCCAACAACCTTTGCTAGGGGTGAGACCTTGTGAGCCCTCCTCCATGCTGGAATGCTGACTGGCTTGTCTTGAGTGGGTCTTGTGCAGGCAATCCCAATTGCTGTGAGTTCATGAGTGCAATAGCCATGTCATGTTCCGAGGACACTAATTGGCAACAGTCCTCCACAACCTCTCTGGTTTTTACAATCTCTCTACACACTCTTCTTCAATGTTCACAAAGTCCAAGTCTGGTTTTGATCAAAGATCAAAGAAAGACAGTGTCATGAAAGGAATAGGAACAGCCTTCTTCCCTTTGCCTCTCCCTCTCTTCCCTCCCCTCCCAACCCTGATGAGCACGCGCGCGCTCGTGTGTGTGTGTGTGTGTGTGTGTGTGTGTGTGTGTGTTTGACCACAGTACTAAGTAGAGAATTTATTTTCTGAATTGGGGGTAGGGGGTGGAAATAACTGTCCCTTAGAGATTCTGCTCAGATTGCATTTGAAGAATTTTATAATGTGTTTATTTTTGGAAAGAACTCAGCTATGAATTTGTCAGCAATGGCATCCTTTATAACAAGAAGTTCTAGGATAGTATAAATCTCCAAATAAATGATAACCATGAAATAAAAAAAACAGGAAAATACAATGCAAGCAAAATAAAAAATTAAATTTAGAGTTTATACACACAAAAGGCTTTTAATGACATATAATGTACACTAAGAAAAGCAGGCAAATATACTCAGCTTATAAATTTCCAGAATCTGAACAAATCTGCATAAAACATTCAGATTAAGAAAGAGATTATCAGGAAATGCCAGGAGTACTTAAGTTTCATTTCAGTTAGTACATCAGCCAAGAGCAATCGCTAGCCAGATGTTCAACCTCATTGATTGTTTGCTTGATTTACACACACACACACACACACACACACACACACACACACACATATATATAATAGAGAGAGAGATAACCCAGTTACTTACCTGTCTTTTCTGTTCAGTTTATGACAGTCATACTTTTTAATAAGTGATTATATTTTATTATCATTGCATATAGAATTCTATCATATGATTATACTACTGAACTATTTTCTTATTGTTGCTCCAACAGATTGTCACAAATTAAGTGGCTTAAAGCAATGTGATTTATTGAGTTGCTGCTCATAGTTCTGAATTTCAAAAGTCTAACTATGTCTACTTAGTTGTTTCTTCTGAAGGCTTTATGATGGGGTGGGGATGTTTCCTTGCCTCATCTAGCTTCTGAAGACCACCACTTTCAGTGATTTCAGATGTCTTCCTTCATCCTTGGCATCAGCAGCTTCTCTGCACTCTACCTCTGCTCTGTTCTAGCTAATCCCTGACACTTCTGATTGGATCAGGCTCATCTCTATCTCCGAAAATAACATCCCCATCTCAAACACTTAACTTAGTCACAGTCAGCAGAGTCCCTTTCAGCATGAAAAATAGTCACAGTTTTTGTGAGTTAGGACATGAATATCTGGGGAAGCCATTTCTCAGCCTTCTGCAGCAGCAATATATTTTCTATTTTATCACCTTGTTAAGTATTTTGGTATTTTCCGATTTTATCAATTTCTGACAATTCTGTGACCATTATTTTGCACATCTTTTGTTTCACTGCTGGATATATAGCATATGATTGCTGGGATATAAGATATAGACACCCAGCCATAAAACATTCTGCAAATGAGTTTCCAACTAGCAAAAACATGAGTTAACAGTTGTTCTGCATCCTAGTCAATGCTTGACATTGACTCCATTTCTCTGTCCTTTCCTTTCTTCCATCCTCCCTCTTTTGTGTAGGAGCTGTTATATTATGTTCATGGATCTGTGCCTCTTTTGTGATATAATAAAATCTCTTGTGCTCCAAAGCTGAAGATTCCTCGGCCTGTTCCTGTTCTCAAAATGGATGCATCATCCTCAAGCACCACTCCATCCCAATATGACAGCCACTCAAAGAGAAGTTATGGTTCCCAGCCAACCATCAACATACGCTATATTCCAAGGGAAGACTGCCCTGACTGGTGGCAAGTAAGAAAACTGAAAAGGTAAAGCTAAGCATTTAAGCTGGCTGCCCAGAGAATAGAATAGACATTGCCCCATAACCTAGGACCACAGCCTCAAAACTGGTAGCACAGGCCTTAGCTTTACTAGGGTGGTCTTTTCCAAAATTATTCAGTACTTGAACTAGAAGAGGGGGGAAGCTGAGGGTTGGAGAGATGATTCAGGGCTTAAAAAGCACTGGCTCCTCTTCCAGAGGTCCTGACTTCAATTCCCAGTAATCATGCAATGGCATGGTGGCTCACGACAGTCTATAATGGGATCTATTGCCTTCTTATGGCATAAAGTCATGCATGAAGATAGAGAACTCACATAATAAATAAATAAAATTGCTCTTCATGATAGCTTCAGCATTTTAGTCCTTCCCCTCCTTGCTCCCACTTCCCCCAAATAAATGCACAATCCTAAACACAGAGTCTATAAAACGTGTCTCTTATATAAAAGGGTGAGTTTCAGGGGAATTTACTTAGTACCAAGTTTTCAACCCAATGATGCTATTCAAACTCAGAACTGAAAGCACATTGAAGGTGATATATAATGGGAGTATATCTTTGGGATCTGTGCCATACTTGATGCTCAATAAATGTTTAACTGCATGGCAACAGGATCATATAGGAAGGGTCAAGTGTTATCCCTTCCTTCTTCACTGTGTCAGAATTTAGCCCCCAACACAAAGTCCACTATCTATCATTCTCACAAAGTTGTCAGCTTCCCTTCAGTGTGCTGCTGATGTTTGTCTCTACACAGAGTAAATGCAGAGCATCTCTGTGACTCATCATTTATCTCCTCTTATGCTCTTATTCCTTGACTCTTCTCACCCTCATTATTTTTACTTAAAGCAAATGCCTCACTGTACCAATGATGCAGCCACAGGGTCATGTGGAATCTGAAAGAACGTAAGTATTTTTCCATTGGATTTAAATGTCTTTAAATATAATGAGTCATGGTCCTTTTCACTCTAGGGTAACTAGTTTCCAAATACAGAGTCTATACCTGATTGCTGAGCAAAAGGTTTCATTTGTTTGTATGTTGCCCAGTGCTCTTATAGATCTGGGCTGGCAAGATGGCTTAGTGCCCGACCATCTGATTTCAATCAGGTCACCTCTGATACCCCCAGTTCAATCCCAGTTCAACCTCACATGGTAGAGGTACAGAATTGAATCCTTCAAGTTGTTGCAAGTTGCACACACACACACACACACACACACACACACACACACACACACACTTAAAAGCAAAAAAAAAAAAAAAACAGGGCTAAATAAATTGCTTTGCCTTTTTCAATGAGAGTTTCTTATGAAGGAAGAAGGCAAAAGGCTCTCCTCAAGGGCAATGCTGGTTGAGCAGGTGGGGAGGAAGCATTTTAGAATATGAGGGCATTTAGAATTCTCTAGGCATTTCTTGAAACAAAGCCACGGGAGTGTTTCCTTGCCAAAGCAGCTTGTCCTTGTGAATTGTAGTTTAGAAAAAAGCTGGGTTGTAAAGGCAAACAGGAAATGTGTTCTAAATTCCAGACAAAGCAACCCTTGAACTTTAGGAAGAGGTAGACACTTCCTCCTGCTTTTAACACTCAGAACAAAAGAGATAAAATGATGGGTGGTGAAGTACTGCTGCTCCATCTGTGTTCAGTTGAGTCACAAGTTCAAGATTTTTAGCTGGGAATCACATCAACAAAGAGGAAAATAACATACTTAAAAGCACATAAAGGACAGAATGTTTGTGTATAAACAAGAAAAGCAGAGCAAAGCTAGTCAGGTTGTCTCCTGATTCAGCTTTCCTGCTGTATGTGGCCATGAAGACATTATTAGCAGTTCTCATTTGATCAAGACTAGTATTGCCTCTCTAAAAGGAGCAAAATGTCAAATGAAGTCAAATAGTTAAGATCTATTGGAAACAAATCAGTCTGTCACTTAACATTCAATAATCACACATTTATAAATGCACTGCCGATAAAAAAGAAATCACAACCGACACCGCAAAAAGGAAAAGAAGGTTTATTTTGGAGCCATATATGAGTGCCCATGGCCCAGGAACACAAATTGAGGTCAAATTCCATGTTCTAATGACATAGCACTTTCATAAGAGTTTCTTTTTGGGGGAGGGGGTTCATTTCTTTTTCTTTTTCTTTTTTTTTTTTTTTTTCTTTTTTTTTTTTTTTTTTTTTGAGGCAGAATTTCTCTGTGTAACAGCCCTGGCTCTCCCGGAACTCACTCTGTACACCAGGCTGGTCTTGAACTCACAGAGATCAGCCTGCATCTGCCTCCCAAGAGCTGGGATTAAACGCATGCACCATTAGGCCTGGCTCATGAGATATTTTAGAAACAGAACAAAGAAATTCATAAAGCAAAACATTTTTCAAATACACATGTGGAAACATCAGAGAGGGGGACTATAGCAAAGGGGGAAACTGTGTTACAAGCCTCAGATGTGTTACTGTTAATCCCACCAGTGGAGAATATCACTACCACTGTTAGTATTTAGGCATTTATACTGGTTGGTCTTTGGAGTTCTGACAGGAGATGCCCTCAGCTGGTACCAGTAAGAGTACCACCTGTGCCTAGTCACTATTTTACCTTTTAAATGAGCTCTACCTACATCCCATCTATGTCTCTCTCTCTCCTTCCCCCTCTCCTTCCTCTTCTCTCTCTCTTCCTCCCTTTCTCCCTCCCTCCCTCTCCCCTTCCTCCTTCTGTCCCTTTCCCCATCCACCCCTCCCTCCACCCCTCCCCCTCCCTCTCTCCCCCCCACCCGCCTGCCCTCCCTTTCTCCCCCCTCCCTCCCTCCCTGACTCCCATCTCTGCCTCCTCTTTCTCTTTGTCTCTCTTTCCTCTCTGCTGCAGCTTCTGTCACGAGAGGCTGGTCTCTCCACCTCCTTTCCCTTTGTACAATCCTTTTCCCTTAATAACCCCCACTTCCACCACTAATAACCCCCACTCCTACCACCACTACGTCCCCACCCTGCTTGAACTCTGTTTCATGGTGTCTTTCTCAAGCCAATTTTTTAAAATTACAACAATCACAATTTAAAGCCAAATTTGAAGCAAGCTTTAATTAAATATTGGTCAGGTTGATGGACTCTCTTAGTTCCCAGAAAAAGCCCCTTGTAGGGGCTTAAAAATGCAAATCCACCAGGCCACCATCAGATCCAATCAGGGGTAAGCATAATAGTGACATATTTCCTGCCTACTCGCTTCCTCCCCTCCCCACTTACACCTATATCCAATCATGAGCAAGCATACATTCTGATGTATTTCCTACCCACATACTTCCCACCCACAAACACATCCAGTGCTTGGTACGGGTCAAACAAACTTGTTTGGAGGAATGAAAACATAAATAGCCTCCAGCATTTAACTTTGGTCCTCACATTACCTAAAGACAATTTAGTTTGGGGGTTTATGGAAGATAGTGGTTATTAGGTCTCAAAGAAACCCAGAGTAAATGGCTGAGGTTCCTATTAACATATCAAAGCAGGCAGCAGCTGCTAGCTAGCTCTCTCGGTATCACTAATTAACTGTGGCTCCTCCCAACACTTCTCACCCTGGCCCTCTACCCCAAACCTCACCATCCCAGGGAGAAGCTTCTGCTGTCTTTCCAATATAAATAAAGCAGCCAGCAGCCATTTTGAGTACCTCCCTCTTGGTTGGTTGCTTATCTCTTGCTCTCCCTCCCCTTTGCTTCTCTTTTGGTCCAGTTTAGTCTGCCACCATGTTCAGTCTGGACTCTTCCCTCTGGATGCTTTCTCCCTTCTATCTACAATTTAAAAAATTGTAGTCATATCCTCCTCTTATTTTTTTCTCAGTGGTCTTTGAGCTAAATCTTTGAGCTAAAGAGAACCTGAGATAGATAAATCATAATTAGGTTCTGGGTCTGCAATATTCCAACTTCTCCACAATTACTGATGTTCTAATCTGTTAATGAGCTTTGCCGACGAATCAGTAGAAGATATGGCTGCTTACCAAGAACCTTTCACATTCACCACACTAACCATATATCTTTATCTGCAGTGAGGAAGATGTTGCCAGCAATAACCAAGTGGAAAGAAATATTGTATATCACAACACCTCAAAGATGTCATGGTAAATCCAGTCTAGATGCTACTTAATACTCAAAATTTACAGTGTTTGCAGGAAAATTAACCAAATTTGAAATAAATCTGCAATAAGACTCTCCATGAAAGATAAACACAATTTTAAAAATGCCCATGTGGTTTGCCTCTGAACACATAGCTGGCTCTCATTGAGGGTTGGTTGGTTAGTTTTCCTCACACTGATTGTTCCTACTCATCACTCGTTATGCACTCTGGTATTATGACACACTGGTTCAGGCATATCTAATAATATTAAAAGCAATACAGAATAAATAATTCTTCCCTAAGACTAGCTCAATGCATATCAGCCACATTTAAAAAATATTATTCTATTTTATTTTTTATTTTTATGGGTATGAGTGTTTTGGCTACATACAAGTACACCATTTGTGTGTAGTGTCCACAAAGGTCAGAAGAGGGCAACAGATCCCTTAGAACTGGAGTTAAAGGTGGTTGTGAGCTGCCATGTAGGGGCTAAAAACTGAACCAAAGCTATCTGAAAGAGCAGGAAATGCTCTTAACCATTGAGCAATCTCCCCAGGTATAGCACCAACTTCTAAAATGTTATACTGCAGTCGTTTTTTAAGGAATCTTCATGTGTTTCATAAGGTTGCTCTTCTGAAAGAATCTAAACAACCTGAGTTCCTAGAAGCCTTTTGTTAAAGAGCCATTCTCTTATTGCACTAGGCATAAACCCAGCTTTTAAGTGATTTGCCCTTTCATTTTGCTGATGTCTTTCCCAGGTGCAAAGAGGAAATTTAGCAGAAATTTAATTTTGTATATGTGGATAAAATAAGTAAGAGTTTTGCTGTTGCTGTACTAGGCACTTGGATTGTTTGTCGCTTGACTTGTTTGTTTGGCATTTATGTTGTTTCTGGGCTCTTTTTAAGGGGATTCCCTGAGTCAAGTTCATCTGAAGAAGAGGAAAATCTGGATGATTATGAGTGAGTATTGAAAATCTTATTTCTTCTAAAAATAGAATTAAATGTATTTATTTGATCCCTTGAAGGCATTAAAACATATTGCTCAGACTTTCTTAGCAGGCTATACTCATATGTGTAAATTCATGTGAGGCTCTGAGCCATTTTTCTAAATGGCAAGTGGCAATGAATGTGGGTATCAATTATCAGTGAAGATACTTTGCCCAGTCTGGACTATCTAAATGTACTGCATATATTCTTTGGACTTATCACATGCTCCATGTTTTCTTTTCATAAATAAATAATATTATGTTTCTGCTCATTATTTGTTGGAGCCCTCTAGTCATGGTAACGTTTGAAAACTCTGAGGCATTGTGCATTAATGGCACAAAGCAGTGCACTGGACTACTCAACGTAACACCACTTATGTTTATAGGAATGGCCTCATTATTTGGAATCCAAGTTGAGATCCCTAACAGAGAGACAAATCCAATAGACATGTGGCATAAATTGATCTATTCGGGAAAAGTAAGAATGAGTGGTCACCCTAATTGTGTCCTTGGGTAGGCCTAAGGGCCACTAAGGTTCTTTCCAAAACTCAGGATTTTCTGTCATTCTATAAATGTTGACTATTGTCTCCTAGACTTAAAGATTTGTGTTGAAGAAAGATGAGAATAATATAGAATATTGTATTTTGCAGACAGTAGTCAAAGAACTTTAGAAAGTTTAACATTCATATGGACACTAGGCTTCTGCATACTTATGTTCTCTTTTGAGTGAATGCTGTTACTGATTTATTAGTTACATGAGAAATGAGAGGCTTTACAATGGACCTATATGTTTCCTCTTCTCCTTTAGCCTATAACCTACCCTAGTTCTGTATAAGTACTGCGCGATAACCGATTGCACCACTGGAGCATGCTTAACCTACCATAGTTCTAAGCATAGCTGTCATATTAGGGAAGATGAAGTATATCCTCCATTCTTTTATGATACTATTTTCCACATTCTAGCCTTTGGTTAACAGTTAACTTTAGCTATCAACTTCATGGAAACCGAGAGTCCGCTGAGAAGAGAGAATGTCAATTGAAGAATTGCCTCCATCAGAGTGGCCTATGTGCATGTCTGTGGGGCATTTTCTTGATTGATGATTGACAAGTGGGAAGGTCCACTCCAGCCCACTGTGGACAGTGCCACAGTGGGCAAGCAGTTCTGAATGTTATAAGAAAGCAGAAACATGTGAAAAGCAGTGTTCCTCTGTGATTTCTGCTTCAATTCCTGTCTCTAAGAGGAGAGCAAATATTTAAATTGTCAAGGCTTAGGCTCTCGCACTTATGTAAATTGAAGCTCTACAACATTGTCTCTACTAGATTAAAATAATGTAAGGGATTTGCACATTGTGGAAATTACCATAAAACCCCCATCTTCTACAAAAATCAAAGATCTCTGAAAAGGAATTCAAGATGTACAGGGCTATATTACCCCGCATCTTACTTGACACCCCCTACTTCCTATACTATCACTGGATCATTTATCTATCATAATGTCTTGAGCAATTCTACTTCATTCAAATAAAGACAAAGTGCTGGTATTTAGATGGAAAACCATGTTAGGACTAGACCTGGGCCCCTGCTCTCTTGACATGGAATACAAATTTTTAAAATATAGCAGAGCCAGGGTTCAGCAAAATAACGGTGTAGGTATTCGAAGGTTTAGGGAGATTTGTGTCCTAGTTTTCTTTCTGTCATTATGATGAAACACTGACCAAAAGCAACTTCAGGGAGGAAGGGATTTAATTGGCTTATGCCTACAGGTAACATTCTGTCACTGCAAAAAAAAAAAAAAAAAAAATCAGGGCAGGAACCTGAGCAGGAATTTGAAGACAGAACTGCTTGCTATTCCATGCAGCACCCCCAAACAGGGAACTTTCTCACGGCTAAGGAAGCGCAGCAGAAACCATGGGAAAATGTTGCTTGGTGTCTTGCTCACAGGACCTTGCTTGTTTGGTTTTTGGTTTTGTTTGTTTGTTTCTTATTTGGGGGTGGGGGAGTGTTCAAACAAGGTTTCTCTGTGTAGCTCTGGCTGTCCTGAAACTCACTCTGTAGACCAGGCTGGCCTTGAACTCACAGAAATCCTCCACCTACCTTTGCCTCCCAAGTGCTGGGATTAAAGGCATGCACCACCACCACCCAGATCACATCTCACCCTATATGTCCAAGTCCATGTCTTTATTTCTTATCCTTTTTTTCTTCTACCTACCCATAGGTATATATCCCAGATCAGAGTTTTTAAAACTTTTCTGCTCACAGACCTTTTATTTTTTTAACCAGAAATGGTTTTGTGACTTTTCCAGCTATATAGAATTTGAAAAAAAAGTATAGAAATCAAACTTTTGCTACAATAAATCATAAGGAATTTTATTTTAAAATGTTCTTTAATATATCTATAACTTGGCCATTTATTGAATAGGAAAGCAAAGTTGCTTATATATATTACATAAAGAATTAGACCTTTGTTAAATATCAGATAGTGAAGGAAGAGCATCTTCAACATTTTACAGAGTTATTTATTTATTTATTTTACATATCTATCCCTGTTCCCTCTCTCTACCTCCCTCTCTCCCTCTCATGGCCCCAGACCACCCTCCCATCCCATTCCAACCCCCACTCCACAGGGAGGGTGATGCCTTCCAGGAGGGGTCAACAAAATCTGTCAAGTCATTTGGAGTAGGGACTAGGCCATCCCTCCTGCCTCTAAGTTAAAGGAGTATCCCTACATGGGGTTAATTTTTTTTCAAAAAAAGTTTTTATATTATCTTGTTTTATGTGTATGGATATTTTACCTGCATGTATATGCACTACTTACATGCCTAGTGCCAATGGAAGTGGAAAGTCTGCTCTAATGCTAAACCAGAATTTATTGAATAATTTTTAAAATGAAACTTCACTAAGCAGTTCAAACAGCAATTATTAGGGTGAAACATTCCAATAAAATGCAGTGCAAAGATATACCAATTTGGGCTGAAGGGATGGCTCAGTGGTTAAGAACACTGGCTGCTCTTCCAGAGGATTCCAGGTGAATTCCCAGCAACCGCATGGTGGCTCACAACCCTCTATAATGAGATCTGGTGCCCTCCTCTGGCTCACAGGGATATATGCCAAGCACTCATACATAACATATAAATAAATAAATAAATAAATAAATTTAAAAAGCTATACCACTTTGATACTTATATGTTGAGGAATAATGGTAGGAAAAGATTAAATCTTTGTTTTCAGTAATTAAACCATTTTGTTTCCATGAGAGCAGAAAACTTTGCATGTGTAGTCCAAATACTGTGATTCATAAAACACAGTGGCCTTGACTCAGGGCTGTGCTATTTCAGATAGTATTAATTGGTGTTGTGTGTGAATGAGATGCCCATTGCAAAGTGCACATATTGTCTGTTCACAATGAGGCTGCAATAAAGTTGTGTGTTGCAACACAGTTGAGCACTACTAGAAATACCAGATCTATTGCATGTTTAGTTTAAGGTAATTTTTGGTTGCTACACTTTCAGGAACCTTTTCCTATCACCATTATTGTGACCCCCTAATTCAGTTATTCAATACTACATGGGGGTCTTGATCCATGTTTTAGGAAGCTGTGTCTTATATCATGTTTTCTAAATGGTCTTTTGATTGGCTGTTATTACACTGAAGTGAGAGTTAAAAAGAAAACTATCAGTAACACCTCAAGTGTTAAATATATGACACATAGAGTTAAAAAAAAAAGGCTGCACAAGATCAGCCCTATGATAGCTAATCTTGGTTGTTTGGTTGTCAACTTGACATACCTGGGAAGAGAGCTTCATTTAAGAAACTGTCCTCCAGCCACTATTTTCTTTAATTGCTAATTGAGATGGAGGGTCAGGCAAGTGGGCCTAAGTCATATGAGAAAGTTAGCTGAGCAAGCCAGCAGAAGCTAGCCAGTAAGAAGTTCTCCTCCACTGGTTTTTGCTCCAAGCTTCTGCCTGAACTCCTGCATTGGTTTCCCTCAATGATAGATTGTAACCCAAAAGCTAGAATAAACCATTTCCTCTCCACCTTGCTTTTGTCTGTCATGTTTCTCCCAGAAAATCAGGATAGTCTATGGTCAAAAAAGCTAAGAGGTTTGTTCAAAGTCAACTACACATGAGCTAGTTCTTTCTAGAACTCCGATTTCCAAACTGTCTGGTCTACGAATCCTTCCACTTTATTGAACTGTCCAGCTGCTGTTATCCCTGCCTTCACTAATACAGATACCATGTAAATACCAGTTCCCATTCATTGGGAAGACACCCTCAGCCTCGCTTTTCTCCCACAAGCCTTCACGTCTATCTTCACTCTTCTGTACTTCTTTCCTCTTCAGGTGGTATGTTCTAGTCAGTTCTTCCTGATTCCCCAAACCCATGTCCCATGTACCTTATACAATACTTATTCCCATATATGACATTTTAGCCCAAACCAGAGAGCCACAGACATAGCTAACCTGATGTGAGACACAATTTAAGCTTCACATACAAAGTAAGACATGATGTTCTTGGCTCATTAAAGGAGCAAAGGTTATTTTTATTTTAAGGAAAAGGAATTCTAATGGGCTTTCCCACATATTTTTGCCTCTTGTCTGGATATCATCTTAGATGTTTATCTCTTCCAGCTCTGAAGGAAAAAAAATTAAAGCATTTACTTTGAAAATAGTTGATATAAAATGTACTTGTATCGGGTTATTAAAATAAAATGGGATGGGGTGGAAAAACCAAGAGTGTTTATCCTTAGCCACCCTGACTTTCCCATTGGATCGTCATTGGTATAATCTCTGGTCCTCATTCAAAATAGTGAAATGCAAGCTAACTTAGAAGCCTATTCACAACTTGAGATGCATTGCCCCAGAAGTGGGGCAATGGAGACTAAGAAGCTGGGTTTTGAAAATATCCTCAGGTAATACTGTCCAATAATAGGCCAATACCTGATTTTTCAGATTAAAAAGTTGAGGGGCAAGTTATATAATTGAAAAGTTATCAATTCTCAAATGCAGAATTCTTTTGCAGCTGGTTTGCTGGGAATATCTCCAGGTCACAATCTGAGCAGTTACTGAGACAACAGGTAAATAGTCTTTTCCTCACACCCTCCTGTGTGTGTGTGTGGGGCTGTATGTGAATTTTGCATTCCTACCCACTAGGCTACACCTTTAGCCCAAGAATATCTGTTTCTGGCTGGGACCAGTGT
Organism: Phodopus roborovskii; assembly: GCF_943737965.1. NCBI lineage: Eukaryota > Metazoa > Chordata > Mammalia > Rodentia > Cricetidae > Phodopus > Phodopus roborovskii. Next base: position 226,591 of record NW_026125970.1, on the reverse strand, counting down.
GAATGTATTTCTCTGAGAAACATTATAGCTAATGTTTCAACTCGCCATAGCATTGGCTGTCCACACTTTGAGTTACTAGGGTCTCCTTTTGCTGTATCTATTGCTGGATAATAAACCACCTCAACTAGGTGGCATTCTAGTTACTGAATGGCTTGCCGTCCCTTTGTTATGTACTTAATAACCTTTTCTTTAAAAATAAACCACAGCAAAACTTAGTGGCTTGAAACAAGATTTTGGATTTCTCACAATTCTGTGCAACAGCTGATCCAGTTCAATGCTTTGCCGAAGGATGGCTGACGGTGGGTGGCTGAGACTGTCAACTGGGGTGCCACAGATCTTTCTTATGTAGCCTTTGCAAGTGTCAGGTTTGGGCCATTCTCACAGAATATAAAAAAACCTTCCAAGAAAATAAACTCAGCCATGAAGTACTTAGGGACTCTCTGCTTTAATAGCATTGACTAGTGTCCCATTGTATCCAGCAAGTCACATGACCCATGCCAAAGTCAAGGTGGGAGGAGATATCACAGCATCACCAATAAGAAAGAGGGTTCCATTTTTCAGGACTGGAGATGGAACCCATATGCTATGCTAGGCATGCTGTCTTAGTTGCTTCCTATTGCTGTAAAGAGACACCATGTTCAAGGCAACTAACACGACCAAGAGTTTATTGGGGTTTTTGCTTTTAGTTTCAGAGGGTTAATCCATGACCATTTTGGTGGAGAACATGGCAACAGGCAGGCAGGCATGATGCTGGAGCAGTATCTGAGAGCTTACATGTTAAGAAAGCAACCACGAGACAAACAGAGGGCCAACTAGAAAGGTGTGGACTTTTGAAACCTCAACTCCCACCCCCACTCCCAGTGACACACCTCCCACTAAAAGGCCATGTCTCCTAATCCTTTCCAAACAGTTCCACCAACTGGGGACAAATCATTCAAATATATGAGCCTATGGGGGCCATTCTCATTCAAAACAAAAGACATGCTCTCTACTACTGAGCTATCTACCCTAAGCCCAAGAACAAGGACTTAATGTGGATTATCAATGTAATTATTTTCCTTAGCTGTTTTTCACCATTTGTCAGCACCAAAACCACAGCATAGCAGATGTGATATGGAATTAATTTATTTGATTTTACTAATGAGTGGCATGAACTTGCCTACAGTACATTCTTTTGAGCTATGAAATTGGTACTTTGGTACAATTCAGTCTAATAAAACACTAAATACACAAATTAAATTTTCAGATGTGCTCAATAGAATATGATAAGTAACTTAGCAAGTTGTTATATCCAGTTTATTATGTTTTTTATGAACATGACACTGGTTAAAATTGGAATAAATCCTTTCAAAAGACAAATAAAGGGTACAACTTTAACAAAGTATTTATTCTTCATTTCTCAGACATTTCCAGAATATGATTATAGTGGAATGTGTGGGCATGCACCTAAATTTTATTTTCCAAACAGGGAAACATTAAGCTTCCATAAGTATAAAATAAAACAAAAATGATAGAGAGTTGCCAATTATCTAGAGAAGAAGAGTTCACCTAGGATGGGTCTATAACAATACTAAATTTGCTGAGGATAAAACTCAATGATAGTGCACTTGCTTAGCAAAGGTAGGGCCGTGGGTTCCATCCCTAGTACCAAGAAAAGAAAAATGGAAGAAGGAAGGAAGGGGTGGGAAGGAAGGTGGAAGAGGGGGAGAGAATTGAGTGAAAAAAGGAAGAAAGCTAAGTTTTAGGACAGTCCTTCTGTGCCAACTGTTGGGTAACCTGCCCCTTTGGTGGCATTTAAAGTGGATCTAAAAATATTTTTTCCTTACTGCTTGCATAAAAATTATTTCAAAATAATGAAAATCATTTCTCCTTTTCAGGGAAAAGAAGGAGCATTTATGGTTAGAAATTCCAGCCAGATAGGAATGTACACAGTGTCCTTATTTAGTAAAGCTGTGAAGTAAGTACAATTTACATTTATTTCTTTTATCCTCTTATGACTTTTGGTAAACAATGACCACTTAGTCATGGTTTGAAATGTGACACCACTCTTGCCCTCTGGAGTTTTGGATCAAAGTCTTTGTGTTGAATCTAGCCATTGGCCATTGCCTTCTTATACTCTACTTTCAAAAGCCTGTGCTCTGAGTGACCCTCTCATGTCACTCCAGATGACGAAGGAGTGCTGTGAATGCAACACACTGAAACAGCAGTGTGAGCCCCTTGGAGTCAGGCCAGAGCAGAAAGAACAATAGGAAATAGCGCTAGCACTTTTAAATAAAAGATAAACCTGCCTGCTGAGCTGAGAAGCGTGCCCCACTGCCCAGTTCTCGGTGAGCCTTTCCTATAGGATTGAACCAAGGGAGCTGCATTCTGAGTAGCTTCCACCTGCCTGCTGCCCTTTGCAGGTAAGAGTTCTAGTTCAAAGTCAACTTCTCTTCTCAGTTCAGGCCTTTATTATGTTGAGCAAGTTTCTTAACCATGCTGGGCCTGAACTTCCTCCTTTGAAAGGGATTCATAATAATGACCTTTAATGCATTCAAAGCAACAAGATGTTGTTAAATAAAACAGCAATGGTTATTACAAATTAGTCCTGTGACCAATTGGTATGATGAAAATTACTTCCTACATTCACATCTGTAGTTGTTGTCCAAAGATTATGTGTGATCAAACAGGAAGCCACAGTATTTAAATTCACCAACCTAACAATGACTTTAAAGTGGCCAATGTAAGCTAAAAAACTTAAAGTGGTACAATTTTATATAGCTTAGTATCCATAGTTCAATGAATTTGGATTACCTCACAAGGACTGGGATTATGATTACTAGCTACTTCAATATCTTTTACATAATGTTTTAACAGGGCTAGTAAATAAACATGGGTTTACATTTTAAAATGATTTTTATGTTCTATGAATGAAATAATTTAATAAGTGTATTTGATTAGGCTACTTTCTGACATGTAATGACACCCAGTTAAAGAGCAGTCACTGTTCATGGCATTGCATGCCTGACACTTAGGTGTGTAAGGCTTTTGAGAGTCATCTGTCAAAGTTCATCATCATAAGCTCCCTCCAGAAGGTGGTTTTCTTGAGACAGAGCCTCACTATGAAGCCTCCAACTCTTGGGCCTCTGACCTTTGTCTCCCCAGGGCTAGAATTATAGGCATGCACCTTCCAGAGTTTTATAAATCACTTTCCTGTGGGTTAGTACCTCTTTTATTCCTTGTAAAGCCACTCCAGAGTAAACAGGAATATTGTTCTTATTTGTCCTCTTTACAGATAAGGAGACTGGACTTCAAAGGGAAGTTAAGACCAGTCTGTGAAACTGAATAAGTGACCAATCCAAAGCAAGGTCACTAATGAACAAATTACTAAGCCATATTTATCTATAATATGTCTGTGGAACCCTCAGTGTTTTGGGGCTGGGAGTCAGACCAATGCTTAATTGATTTAAACCATTTGTAAGGAATATTTCTTAATAGCTAGATTGAATGACTTGTGTAGATGTGTGCTCTATCCCACAGAGCATGCATATGTATATGGAATAATTAGATGATGATGAAGGTACTTTATTTGTTTTACAGAATACCTACTTCCAACTTGAAATAAGCATATATCTTGAATGTCCATGCTGCATTTGCCAGAACCAGAATCCATAATAAGCACAAATACTAGATTTCACATGGTCGCTGCCTGAAACTAATCCAATAACTAGAGAACAGTCTGTTCACTGAGTGTCCAAACAGCTGTGGCACTCTGGATAGAGCCAAATGTAATATCAGGTGTCTTCCTTTTTGAGCTTCCTCACCCCACATTCATTTTTGAAGCTGATCCAGTAGAAAATTATCAAATAGATAAGAAGTTAAATGAAAGCAATAACCTTTTTAAAAAACTTTGAGGTAATAATTTAATTACATTTCTCCCTTGGTCCCTAATCTCCTTCAAATTCATGACCTCTTTTTTCATCAATTGTTATTACATGTATATACTTACATATTCATAAACAGAACCTGTTGAGTCCATATGATGCTACTTGTATGTGTGTTTACAGGGCTGATCTTGGCACTGGACAACCAATCATTGTGCTCTTCCCTGGGGAGGACCACCTCTCCTGCTCCCAGCTCTCCTCAGTTGCCTACAGTTCTTTGTGTAGGATGAGGCCTTTTCCCCATCCAGTTTGACATGTTCACTGATGTCATTCTTGTTCTGCTCACATTTGGACAATAATGTTTGTGAGACTTTATGGGTGTAGCTCCTGGCTTTCCTAGGAGATACCATCTCACACCAAACTCCCTTATCCTCTGGCTCTCACAGTCTTTCACATCTCCTCTTCCAGAGTTTTCCCCAAGCCATACCTTACATGCAGTAGTCTTTGTAGATACATCCTTTTGGACTGGGAAAGGGAAACTCTTTTATGAAAAGTCATTGGTTTATACTGACACCAAAAGCAGATCAGCCATTTGTAACTTGCATTTTTAAACATGGTTTGTATTACAATAAGCGCAATTTATTAACTGATAAATTTGTTCTTGTGTGGCAAGTATAGTTTATGTGTGTGTGTTTACACACACACACACCACAATCTCATCCAATCGTTATAAAAACCAGAGGAGGTAGCAATTGAGTGTTAGAACTGGACTCTTAAAATGTAAGGCAGGCATATTATTCTTGATTGGCCTGAATTGGTATGAATGAACTCATCCCAATATTCTAGAACTGAAGGAAAAGAAGAAAATGTTTTATGTGGAAAGTATTCCTAGTGTAAATAATGGATCATAGCATGGTCTGGCACATAGAAATAGAAACAACTGATAAACTGATGGTAACAATAATACTGTTGCTGCTGGGTAAGAGGAGTCCTAGGTGAGGAATTTAAGTATATCCCTGTGCTTTTCTCCCCCACATGTTCTACTCTCAAAGGAACTAGGGGGAATGCACCACATATAACCTAATCACCTTTGCCCACAGTTTTCTCCCTATTATCTTAAATGACAGTTTATATTCTCACATGATCCTAAAGAATGTGAAAGCTCTTAGCCATCAAAAACAGATTCTGTAGATTCTACTTTTATATTTGCTAAATATAAAAAACAGTACAAGAAATTATTTTCCAATTATTATTATTATTATTATCACCATCATCATCATTATCACTATTTAACTGTCCTGGTGGGTACTCATGTGTTGAAGTTTGAGGAAAATTTGTGAAAATCAGTTCTCTCTTTCTACCCTGTAGAATGGAACCCAGTTGTCCTGGTTGGCTACAGGTACCTTTATTGGCTAAGCCATGTTCCTAGCATCTAAAATGAAATTTTATTGAGCATGAATTCTGTGTATGTGCAACAGACACACTGAGTTCAAAGAGTATCCCTCTTCCATCATTACTGATTGTGGTGGATGCTTGCAGAGAAATACCAGATGTCAAGTCTGAGTGATTACCCCTATCTTCCTACTCCAACATTAGCAAATAAATTCAAAATAATCATTCACTAGTTATTTCATCGAAATCTTATTGTTTAAAGCATTCTAACATTGTCTTTCTTCCTTACTAGTGATAAAAAAGGAACTGTCAAACATTACCATGTGCATACTAATGCTGAAAATAAATTATACCTGGCTGAAAACTACTGCTTTGATTCCATCCCAAAGCTCATTCACTATCACCAACACAATTCAGCAGGTAACTCATTTAAGGTTTTCCATGATGGGCCCTTGGATATAAATGACAATGTTTTTGAATACCACTGATCCTCTTAATACTTGATTAATATGATACCAAGAGATGAGGGGGAAATGCTACAATTCTCTGTCTGTTATGATTTGTAGCTCATATCTCCTCAAATATAACATAGTATACTCCATAAAACTAAAAGGAATAAAGTGGAATAAGTTGAGTGATTTAAAAGAAAAACAAAATGTTTTCTTTAGATTTCATCTATTTTTAATTTTGTGTGTGTTGTGCATATGAATGCAGTGCCCACAGAGGCCAGAAGATTGCATCAGATTCCCTAGTTACATTAGTTACAGAGGGTTGTGAACCACCCTCATGTGGGTGCTCAGAACCAAACTCAGGTCCCCTGGAAGAGCAGTACAGTGCTCTTTACCACTGAAGCATCTCTCCAACTCCAAAAGGAAAATTGTTCTAATAAAACTTTATTTCTAGGTTTTTCCTTGCCCATAAAAGCAAGTTGATTATAAGATTCAAATATGAGAGAAATGTGCATCATTGGATGGGTAACCTCTCAGTATAGGATGGTGTCAATGATGTTTTATATTGACACTAATATTTATTATATAAGAATTGCATATTCATAAAAAGCATACACTACAGAGATAAGATCATTATCCACATACTGTTCAATTCGCTTTTGATACTAACCCTGAGGACTTTCCATGCAAATATCCATGGCTTATGTTGATCTCTTTAACAGCTATGTAGAATTTTATGACATTTTGCAGTAACCCTCTGATGATTAGCAATGGATTATGTGTGATATTTTTATATTTTAGTGGATATTGTATTGCACAGCACTGCACACATAGCTCTGTACACTTACTTGAATGATTCTATTGCTAGTTTCCAAGACAAACATTATGAAAATTTAAAAATTAGAAATTGTCAAATGGTTTGCAGAAGGGCACAATCATACCAGTAACAATTTTTCATGTTCAACAACATGAGATAATGTTTTTCTCTTAAAATTTTGCCTGAGTAATGAGTATCTTTATTTTCTGTAATAGTACCTATGTGAGCAGCTATGGTATATGTTGTTTACATGTATATGTGTATGTACATATGTACACAAGTGTGTAAAAGCATGAAGTATGTGGTGGTTTGAATAAGAATGGTTCCCCACCGGTTCATATATTTGAATGCTTATTCACAGGGAATGGTTGTATTTGGAAGAATTAGAAGGAGTAGGAGGTGTGGCCTTGTTGGAGTACGTGTGGCCTGGCTGGAGGGAGTGAATAACAGGGCGGTGGGCCTTAAGGTTTCAAAAGCCCATGCCAGACCTAGGTTCTCTGTTATGAGTAGGTTTTTTTCCTGCCGGACTGGTTCTACCGCCATGCCAGCCCCAAATAGCACACACAGACTCTGTATTAGATATAAAGCTGTTGGCCAGTTATTAGTTTCTTATCGGCTAGCTCTGTCTTAATTATTAACCCATTTCTATTAATCTAAGTATTTCCACGTGGTCTCATTTTACCGGAGAGAGGGCCCGGCATTCTTCTCTCAGACTTCCATCTTGAATCTCCTCCCTACTACTTCCTCTCTCCTCCTTGTCTCCTAATCCTGCCTATCTTCCTTTCCTATTGGCCAACAGTGCTTTATTCATTAATCAAAACGAGAAACATATTTACAGAATGACATCTCCCATCAGTTCTCTCTCTCTGCCTATGGATCCGGATATAGCTCTGAAATATTGCACCAGTATCTGCTTGCATGTTGTCATGCTCCTCACTATGATACCAATGGACTAAACCTCTGAAACAGCAAGCAAGCCACCAATTAAATGTTTTCTTTTATAAGAGCTACCTTAGTCATAGTGACTCTTCATAGCATTAGAACATTGACTAAGACAAAGTCGATTTTGTGTGCCTTCCTCGGTTACACTTCACTTTATTTTTTGAGGCAGGATCTCTCACTGAACCTGGAGCTCACTGATTAACTGGACTGGCTGGCCAGCCATCTCTAGGCATCTGTCTTTCTTTACCTTCTCAGTGCTAGAATTAAAGATGTACACCATGGTGCCAGATTTTTGCATGGATACTAGGGATCTGAACTCAGGTCCTTAGATTTGAAAGGCAGGTGCTTTACTAACTGAGGCATCTCCCAGGTCTGTAACAGTATCAGTTACAGGCAGTGACTTGGTGAATTTCCAACAGTGAGTGAAAAACCATGGGCTTGGCATCTAAGCATTGCTACCACTTGACTGCAGTTCTTTTTGGTTCTTGTTTGTATTTTTCTTTTGCTCAAATTTCTTCAATTGTTTATCTTAACCAATAGCACCTTTGGGCAAAGTTATTCTACATACATGTTATCTCTAAATAAACGATTGAACTTTAAAGGATACACAGAGTGTAAAAAAGATATTAAAATGTTGATTTAGCATTGTGTTTTCTAAATATCATTTCATTAACTATTCAGTTTGTTACTGTATTTTATGGTTACACAATGGTTATTACAGCAGTAGTTGCACACATACATACTTCAAAAAGGGTGTTGATTTCTAATTTATTTTTAATTAAAATATTTTATCACAAAGATATTACATTTCTAATAGAAATCATAAGATGCAAAGTACTTTAAAAATAATCATGATTTATCTTACACAGAAGTCATATTTATGTATATTTTTATATATGTACAAATATACATATATTTCTATATATGCTATTGCAAAATAAAAACTTATGCTATGCATGCTCATATTTATTCCTGGTGGCTAAATGGATGGTATTGAAAACATTTGGCGAACATTCCTAAAAAGACAATAAATACCTAAATAAGAAGGAAGGGAAAGCACATGTGCGATAGTTCTAATCAGGAAACCATTCTGTGCTTAAAGCAATGATAATTTATGCTTTTGTGTAGTTTCTTTCAAAACACTGTCAGCATTATGTTTTCAACCCAACTTTCCCATGACTATATGTTGATGAAAATGGCTTGAGCATTTAATATAATTTAGAAATAGATTAAATTTTAAGATTGATTGTTTTATATGTAAATATGTGTTTACTATTTGGGACTTTTGTCAGATTTCTATGCTATTTATATGCATATGTAAGTGTAGAACTGGAGAAAGACAGTTAAATATGAATGAGAAAAAATGTTTATGTAAAATATGCCATCTAGCAACTAATCCCTGTAGAATTTCACACAAAGTAACTGGCTCTTTTAGATTTTGATTTGCAATAAGTGAATTTGTCACATCAAACCACTGAATATGAGAACTAGATGAAAATACTCAGCAGTGCCTGTCTTTCTGCATCACCACACCCCAAGTCTCATATTTTCCACTTATTGGGAGAATGGAACGTACTTCTATGTAACATGATATGATGATAATGTGACATTATGCTGCTGATTCCATTGTAGGCATGATCACACGGCTCCGCCACCCAGTATCAACCAAGGCCAACAAGGTCCCGGTGTCTGTGGCTCTGGGAAGTGGTATGTACACACCCTTGGGCTCTTAAACTCAATTTCCCATTCAAACACATGTGATTCAAACCTTATTGACACATGATGGATGACAGGAAACAAGTCTCTGCTCAGAGACCAGGGAGAAATTGAGTCTAATTTATTTCATTCATTTATTTTATAAACAGTCTATGCACACCTAACTCTGTAATCTCCCCAGCTGTCTCACCAACACTGTCAAGTGTTTATTCTTACCAGATATTGCCATTCACATCCAGCATCTCTTATCTGTCCTTTCTTTTAAGCAGCTCCTATTTGGAGCTAGTTCTCAACTCAGTATTTTTAGGGTCATAGCATCCATCTTGATCACAGTTTAATGTGTTTTATATGAAAAAAATCTAACAATGATTTACCGACCTAAGAGCATTAAGCACATTTTGGACATTGACTCTCTCCAAGACACCCCTAGTTGGCAAAAATATTTCATTTTGACCCTTGTTGTCAAGAATTGCAGCTGCTTTGAGAATACCATTTTCCCGTGATGTGGTCATGATATCAGTTCACTAAGGATTTTTTTTAAGTTATTAACTCCAAATGATATCCTATTGGGTTTCATTTTTTGTGGATACAAAAAGCTCATTGCAGAAGAAATCGCTTTGGAAGTTGATGACAAGACTTCTAAAGTGTTTGCCTCCTTCATTAGGAATTTGGGAGCTGAAACGAGAAGAGATTGCCTTGTTGAAGGAGCTGGGAAGTGGCCAGTTTGGAGTGGTCCAGCTGGGCAAGTGGAAGGGGCAGTATGATGTGGCGGTAAAGATGATCAAGGAGGGTGCCATGTCAGAAGATGAATTCTTTCAGGAGGCCCAGACCATGATGTAAGTCTCTCCTCAGGAGTGGCAATGTTGAATCCCCACAGGACAACATCAACATTAGCAGTCCCTGTCCCTAACATTTGCAAAGCCTTGCCTATGCTGTAAATATAAATATTTAAGAGTTATAATTTTGCCCAACAAACAGTTAAATATAATCTTTGCTATGCCCCTAATTTGGCAAGTGGGCCTACATAACACCTTGAAAGACCATGTTTGGGGTCCGAATATTTCTGACTATATTGAGAAAACAGCTTCTAGCCTCTGTGCCTTTGCATCCAGCTCCTAACATTGTCCTATGCTACAAAGAGTCTTAGTAGTTACATGTAGATATAGCACTCAGTATATCTAAATTCCTTTTATATCTCCCACAAACAACTATGTAGTTCACCCTTGAAGAAACAGATTCAGGTATCCAGGAGTCCTAGAGTGGGCAAGTCCTTCATCTTTAGAAACACTTACAACCCAGGTAAAACAGCATGGCTGGTCACTCTTTTAGAAAACTAATCAGGGAAGATCAAGAAGTGTCACATCAAGGTCTTGGTCAGATGACTCAGTCAATAATGTACTGGCCTTGCAACATGAGTTCATTTCTTTGAGCCTATGTAAAAAAAGCTGTGCACAGTGATACATGCTTGTGATCCCAGAACTGGGGAGGGGGAGGAAGGTGGATCTCTGGATTTCACTGTCCAGCCAGCCTTGACTAATTGAGGAATCTGAGGTTGCAATAAAACACCCTGTCTCAAAAACAAGATAGAAGGGTCCTGAGGATTGACGGCCAAGACTGGCCTCTCTCCTCCATCATACACAAAATAGTTGAACTTTGCAGATCCCAAACAACTTCTGTTGTGACAAAGACCATAAACAAAAATCACTTGGGGGTGAAAGAGTTTATTTGCCTTACATATCCACATAGAGTGAAAGAACTATTCAACAATTTACTGGGACATCTTTATAGGCAAATACTCCAGTGCCCAAGGAAGTTACAACACTCACTTCACCATAACTGAAGAACTGTTCAGAAGGAAAGATGCTACATGAATGTAAGCCAGGGCTGTCTTCCTGGACATACCACCTCACATTAGCAAGGCCACTACTTGGCTTTAATGTTCTGCTTTCACTGTTGCAAAATAATACTCTTGTTTGATTCATGTTTTTGAAACAGTTTCACTTTGTAGCCCAGAGTAGACTAAAAGTTACTGCATAGCCCAACGTAGCCTTAAAATCACAGTAAGGCCCAGAATCCTGTCCCTATGTACAGGGAAATACAGGTGTGAGCTATCACGTGTAGCTCAAATTAAGTTGTAAACAATTATTTTTTTCTTATTCTCATATTTCCTGGAACCTGCAAATTATGTGGCTGGTTCTGTCTTTGGTAATGAAATTGTTACAGAAAACTAAAGAAAGCCCCTTGGCGTCTGCCTTTTATGGAACATAAAATTCTTAACAAAAAAAAAAAAAAAAAAAAAAAACTTTCTTGGGTACATGATGCAGCTGGTATCTCCTGGTAAAATATTACAAAGGGTAATCTTTCCACTACAGAGTATTATAATAATCTGTAAAACTGATCCAAATTTGGGCAGTGGAAACAGAAGCCCCTCCCCCCTCCAGGGCTCACTGGCCAGTCAGTTGCTTAGAAAGCTTTAGGACAACCAAGTCCCTGGCTCAAAGGAGATTGGTAACCTGTCTGAAGATGACATCTGAGGTTGTCCTTTGGCTTCCATATACAAACATGCATGTATTTGTGCATGTGTGCGCGCGTGCACGCGCGCACACACACACACACACACACACACACACACACACACACACACACATTTTAAAAATCAAAACAGGAAGTGAAGACAAAAGATATAAAACAGAGAGATTGTGTGCAGTCTCACTTCCCCAAACATCAGCCATTTTTATGTTATGTACACCCTGCAAATTATAATCCTTCTTCTCCATATGATACTGCCCTAATTCTCCAGAGAAAAGGCAAACACAGCATGTTCAGACTGAGAGCACTGCTGAATGGCTACCAGATTCACCAGTCTCAGACCTGAGGCAAGAGCACTATTTCCTTATGTTCTTCCAAATAGTATCCTAGTTCCAAAACAAGATCTGAAGCTCCCGGGTCTCTTTCTCTGTTCAGGTGAGAGGAATGAGAATCTGTTCACTCTTACTCAAGCCATCTCAAAAATGAACTTTTCAAATCAATTCTTTTTCAGGAAGCTCAGCCATCCCAAGCTGGTTAAATTCTATGGCGTGTGTTCGAAGAAATATCCCATCTACATAGTAACTGAGTATATAACTAATGGTTGCTTGCTTAATTACCTGAAGAGTAATGGGAAAGGACTAGAACCCTCACAGCTCTTAGAAATGTGCTATGATGTTTGTGAAGGCATGGCGTTTCTGGAGAGCCACCAGTTCATACACCGGGATTTGGTAAGGCAAGCCGTTGGAAGGTCAATGCTGAATGAGAGGACAAAGCCCACAGTTCCCTCCTCCAGGCATAGGGCTGCTGAGTGGGCTGACAAAGAGGTTCACTTCACTTTTTCTTTTGCACACTTGTAACTGGTGCAAGCATGTAATAGCTCTGTAATTCATAGATCACAGTCTTAGACTAAAACATTTGAAACTCAGAAAGGTCAGAGTAAAATGAATCATAGCTACCTGTGCTGTAGTGTAAGAACAGATGGGACGACTTGGGCCACTTTTGTGTTTCTCAAAACCATTAAACTGAAGTTGACCTTTAATCTGACAGGAGCTTAATGCTAATGCAGTCAATTGACAGAATACTAAAATTACAAAGAAAAACTACATGGGAAGGAATGTGTGTGTTTGGGTTGTGGTATGAGTTCGGAGTACTCTTTGGTATTCACTGGCCTTAACTTCAGGGATTTGCTTGTGCTGAATAACAAGCACACTGCACACACCAGGCCAATGCATCCCATAAGTCCTGGGTATAGCATACACAACTCCTAAGCATCTGTGAATACACAGGACCTAGTGAAAAGCACTTTGGCTCTTTCCTTGCTAAGCTGAAATTCTGTGTTCAAGATTATTTCCAATTATTTCAGATGCTTGGGTAAACAGACTAATGCAAGCACATTTTCATTTTGAAAAATTGGAAATTATAAGGGAAAAAAACACTTTAGAGCAATTGGGGTTGTGATAGGCTGTGTTGAATTTTGCTGAGTATGGAACCAAGGAGAAGGAAATGTCTGAGTCTGATAACGGGAGATTCTTGGTTGCTTTTACTTCTTGAAGAGTTTGCTTTCCCTCCCAAGGCTGCTCGGAACTGTTTGGTGGATAGTGATCTCTCTGTGAAAGTCTCAGACTTTGGAATGACAAGGTAAGCCAGTAATCCCCAAGCAGCTTTTCTTTCTGATGTTCCCAACTCTAGTGTCAATGACCTCTAACACATTGTGGGGTGCAGCATTCTCATCAGTTGTAGTCAAGAATCGGATTTCAAGCTGGGTGGCCAACTCAACTGGTAGGGTACTCACTGCACAAGCATGAGTTTGGTCCCAGCACCCACATCAAATCCAGGCCCTATAGTGTGCACAAAACGTCAGCAACTGTGGGCAAAGATAGAAGGGCCAGCCAGGTTAGCCAATCAGCAGGCTCCAGATTCAGTAAGAGACTCTATTTCAAAGAATATGTTGGAGAGTCTGGAGAGATGCTGCTTTTTCAGAGGACTGGAGTTTGAGTCCCAGCATCCATGTCACATAGCTCCCAACTATTTGTAACTCTAGCTCCAAGAGATCCAGCATCCTTATCTGGTCTTGTTGGACAACTGCATGAACACACACACACAGCCCTTTAACATATACACAGTTAAAAATAAAATAATTTTTTAAAAACGAAATTGTGAAGTGATTGAGAAAGACATCCAACATTGACATTGACCTCTGGCTTCTACACCTATGAGCACACATACACCATACACAAACACACACACACATACAAATTTTGACTATACTAATTTCTCTAAGTGAGCTACTTTGGTTTTATTTTGTGGTAATTCTCCTGGCAGATATATAGTATTCTCTAATATTAATTACAGAAAAGCAGTAAGCAATTGTTGTAAAAGATATTCTTAATTATGTGTATGTGTGTCTGTGTAAGTATTTGAACATGAACACATGTGCCCACAGATGCCAGAGGAGTGGGAACGTCTTGGAGTTGAAGTTATGTTGGAGTGTGAGGCACCTGATATGGATTCTGGGAATCAAACTCAAGTCCTCTGGAAAAGTAGTACATGCTCTTAATGGCTGAGCCATCTCTCCAATCCAGGCCTTATTTTTGAGTGTAGCCATTCATACCCATAAATATATACATTTACTGTTTGCTCCCCTAAAAATAGAATTATATCAAACATACATGCTTTTGCACATAACCATATACTGTGAACAGATTTTTTTTCTGAGTTTTCAAGATAGGCTTTCTCTTGATAGCCCTGGATGTCCTGGAACTCACTATGTAGAACAGGCTGGCCTTGAATCTGAGATGTACCTGCCTCTGTCTCCTGAGTGTTGCAATTAAAGGCATGCACTACTATCTCCCAGCCTATGAACATATTTCTATTTGGTGAAATATAGAACTATATCATATTCAATGGTTGCATAGTATTCTATGTATTTTACATAATATTTTTATATAAAATATAACTTACATATTCATCAATATGAGTACACTGAAGTTATTTCCACTTTATAATCTTAATAAAGCATAGGTTTAGTGAACATTTTTAAATTTCTTTTTTTGTTGTTTTTGATTTGTTCATCAAATAGTGTCATCATTATTTATGATAGAAAATTTAGAACAGTTGATACAATTGAATAAATTTATTACTCCATTAGAATTTATGATACAATTCAATAAATTTATTACTCCATAGATACTGTTCAGTCACCAAACATGATGCTGGAGGAGAAAATGTACCCATTAGGGGAAATCCTCCCAACTTGATGCTGAAACAACAGAAACCCAGTTATGTTCAAATTACAAATAGAGAAAAGATATAATCAGAAAGTATAAGGAAAAAAATGTATCTATCTTGAGTAATAGAATTACCAGGTATCATTGGGGTAGAATTCACATTTTTGTGGGGCTTGCTAGTTACCAAACATTTCGCACCTAAGTTCTGCTATGTTAAAAGTTACATTTCCTAAATGCTTACATTCACTAAAAGCTAATATGTCACACTGAAAAGAAATCAAAGTATCAGATTTAATGGCATTCATCTACAATTCTAGCATTTGGGAGGTAGAGGCAGAAGATCAGGAATTCATGAGACCTTGGTCTCAGGAATTGAGAGGCAGGGAGAATAGAAAAGAAATTCGCTAGAAAACTGAAGTTTTCAGCTGACTGTGGACACTATATGTCCTTCACCAGCCTGGTTGATAGTGGGCCATGGAGGCAACAATGGCCAGTAGAGGTCTTCCTAATTTGTCTTAATGTCTGTGGTGATATCTTCCCTACAGATATGTTCTTGATGACCAGTATGTCAGTTCAGTAGGAACCAAGTTTCCAGTCAAGTGGTCGGCCCCAGAGGTGTTTCACTACTTCAAATACAGCAGCAAGTCAGACGTATGGGCATTCGGTAAGGAAGTAACTACAAGGCACTGGGCCCCATTACATAAGTCAGCTTCCACAACAGGAAACCTCAAGAACAGCAACATTCATTTGAAAAAGAACCCTGAATCTTTACAAAATTACACACATGGTGTGATACAAGCAAGTGGTTGACGAAGCCAATTTCCTTCCGTGGGTTCTGGGTTAGGAAGGCTTATGCACTTTCATAGTTTACATCATGTTAGCATCTACTTGAAGAATCAAAGGATTTAGGGGCTTTTCCAATGAAACTTTCCAAAGGTTTTTGTTTTGTTTTTAAACAAGGTTTTGCTATGTAACCCAGGCTGGTCTCAAACTCATGATCCCCCTACCTCCCTAGCCTCTCAAAATCTAGGATTACATGTGTGCACACCTCTTCTAGCCTCAAAAAGTTTCATGAAGGGATCGTTAACATTTAAATCTCAGTTTATCTGAACCCACAAAGGTTGAAGGACTTAAATATAAACCACTGTATACAGGCATGAGTGTTAACTATGTTAACTGTTCTAATGGGTCCTTTCATAGTGGGCAGAGCTTTTGAGCACCCCCTAATGTGAACAGCAGACTTGACTGTGTGCTTTCTTTGGCTTTGTGGAAGCTCTCTTTCCAATACTGTAAGTAATCGCTGGCAGAATCAACTTAGAAAAAGAAATCATTTATTTTGGTTCACTGTGTTGAAGGTTTCAGTTTGCAATCTGACCTTAGTGTCTGTGGTGAGGTGGACCAGGACAGAGCATAGGATGTGGCAGGAGCAAAGCTCCCCCCCACCCCCTGTGACCAAAAGGAAGAGAAGAAGGAGACTAGGGGAGATGTCACAGTCTCACTCTCCCTGTCAGAGCACTCTCTTCATGACTGTAAGGCCTATTAAGCTTTCCACACCTCCCAAAGGCAAGGAGACCAAGCCTCCAAACCACAGCAAACACCTTGTTTCAAATCATCTCCTCCTCTTGCTAATTAGCATTTTAGATCAGGATTTTGGAAAGAACCATCCTGGATCAAACTAGGTGCCCTGTTTCTGTAAATAAAGTTTTATTGGCCACAGGCATGCCACTTTTTCTATGTTGCCTGTGGCTGCTTCTGTGCTACAACGGAGTAGCAAATGACACATTTGACTCACAGTCTAAGATACTTACCATTGTATGTTTTATAGAAGTTTGATAACCACTATTAAACTCTTCAGATTAAAATTTACTATCTCAAGCTACATGACAAGGCACAACTGTAATTTTGGACCTCCAGTGCTGAGGCTGGAGGATCATGAGTTCTAGGCCAGGCTGAGAAACTTAACAAGACCTATCTCAAAAATAAAAGGTTGAGTAGTTGAGTTGTCAGTATAGCTCAGAGGCGAAGCATTTGCCTCCAGTGATCAAGGCCCTTGATACCCTGCACTGTAAAAACCAAAAGAAGAGAAGCCAAATTCAGCAGAGGTGAAAAAAAATTCTTAAGTTGTGATTCTGTCAATTGTCAGAGTTTGGGGTTTAAAAAAAAGTGTTGATAGAATCATGACTGTTTTCAACAATTAAATGATGGGTCCAGGATAAGTAAATCAAATTATTATCAAGCAACAAAATGTATTAAACAAGAACCATTTCATGCGTCTTTTAGTCCTTGAGTGCAATTTGATTTACCGTTTAACACATGCTAGACAACTTGGGAGAAGAAAATTTTAGTTAGCAGTTTATTTTTCTGTTCCAAATGAATATTGAAAATAAATAGTCCCTTTTGAAAAGTATAAAGATACCCAATCAGATGGGCACACAGAAAGGCAAAGTCACACAGATAGTGTTTTTTTATGTTAAGTTTGGCTCTTTTTGTCCAAACTAGTTTCATATCTATGCATCAACTGATATGCCTGCTGAATATTATTCTTGAAATCTGTCCTGTCATTCAATAGTTATAGCTTTTTTTGAACCAGAGACAGCATTACCCAACCTGATTATCTACCTCATAAAACAACCTAGTTACAGTTGTTTTCTGGCTGCTGACAGACAGTAAATCTATTCTTAAATAATTTACTCCCGCTATGGATATTCAAAATTAATCAGGGCCTCTGAAAGCCCCTCTTAAAGAAGCCCCTCCTTCCCCCAGTTATTTTATATCGTGCTACCAACCTTGGGATAGTAAGTAGCCTTGCTAAAAGGGTTGCGAGGGAGTCTGGCTCTTTTGTAGGACTGGTTTAGAATATGTGTTTAAAGGAAGAGACAACACAATGTGGAAGACTGCTTTATTATATATTACATAAAATCTGTAGCTTACAAGTGAAGGTTTGGGGTTTGACAACAATTATCTTCTTTCTGTATATGTGAGTTGTTCAGGGTTTTGAACCTGGATGAGTGTTTAAAGCAGTCATTCTCAACCTGTGGGTTGCAACCCCTTGGGGTCGAATGACCCTTTCACCAGGGTCACATATCAGATATCATGCATATCAGGTATTTACATTATGGTTCATAACAGTAGCAAAATTACAGTTATGAAGTAGCAAAGAAAATAATTTTATGGTTGGAGGTCACCACAACACAGGGAAATGTATAAAAGTGTCACAGAGTTAGGAAGGTTGAGAACCACTGATATAGCATCTTTGCCCTTGGAGAGAATGGCACCATTTAGGTGGCATTTTAAATACCCTGGCACTCTTTTAAAAGCACTCTGTGTCATATCCTACATAATCCCCATGGCAACTCTAGAAGGTACTGTTGGTTGGGATTGCTGAGGCCAAGAAGTGTTAAGGAATTGACCTGGCCAGCAAGTGGGAAAGCTTGGCTTCCAAAGTTCACACCTGAATGATCCCAAAAGTCAATCTCTTGATCATCTTGATCATCAACACCCAAACTTGGTGTCTTATCTTGAAGTCAGTAATGTCTTCTATGAGCTGGAGGGCTATGAACATTCTGAAAATGGATAAATGGGCCAAGAGTTCATGATCCCAAGGCAATAGCCTGTGGCTTTTATCAGATTCCCAAATGGTACCTGACTCATGAAAGATGGTTAGAGACCAGCAGCAACAACAGACTGGAATAAGCATCCATTGTTTTATCTCTATATTTCTACCAAAAGTTAGCTCAGGTATGCAATGAAATTGTGCACAACTGCAAAAGCAGAAAGAAAGAAAAGGCAAGGACCTCATTACTCAAAAGTGTTGGGTAGTGGCTTACCACCCAGTTTGCTGTTGCTGGGAGGGCTGTATGAGACCCCAAGTGCTTTTCCAAAGCATCCCATAAACCTTGGCCCCAAGCAGCTTCCACTGCTTTTGCCATTCTCTGGGTTTCTAACATGGCCATGGAACACCCGAACACCTAGACTGTAGAAGTGATAACCAAAGCCTACCTTCCATACCATCCCCCTTTCCCTAGGCCTTGGTTCCCAGAAACCCCTTGCTCTGGTTCATGGCCTTCTGGTTCTGTGATGTGAAGTTCCTTCCACAAGCCCTGGGCCTTCTGACACTGGCTTTCTTTCTCTTCTGTCTGCTGGGGCTGCCACTGGATGCACCACAGGGATCCTGATGTGGGAGGTGTTTAGTCTGGGGAAGCAGCCTTATGACTTATATGATAACTCCGAAGTGGTTGTGAAGGTCTCCCAGGGCCACAGACTCTACCGGCCCCAGCTAGCATCAGACACCATCTACCAGATCATGTACAGCTGCTGGCACGAGGCAAGTATACCCTAAGCAGGCTGGAATGGCAGAGGGTGTTAGGGGTGGGGTGGAATACTCATCGGGGATGAGGGAAAGTATCTGCTACAGAGAAACTGAGAATGGTCCTGGATCATCTTTGTTTGTAATGTAAAAAACAAAAAACAAAAACAGTTTGCTGAAGAACTTACACCATTGTTGTAAGAACTTTATAAATCTTAACTCATCAGAAAACACCTTAAGTGGCAGGTAATATTATCAGCACTAAAACTGATAAGTGAATAAATAGGATCCCAGGGAGGTTAATCGACTTATCTCACGCAGTTATTAAAAAGGCAGGCTGGCTGGTGCCAGTGTCCTCACTCTTTTTGTTTTAACACGTGATTGGTTGGTTGGTTGGTTGGTTGGTGAGTTGGTTGTTTGGTTTGGCTTGGTTTGGCTTTTCTAGACAAAGTTTCTCTTTGTAGCCTTGGGCTGTTCTAACACTCACCCTGTAGACCAGGGTGTCCTTGAATTCAGGAATCTGCCTCACATAGTGCTGGGATTAAGGTGTACACCACCACTGCCCAGCTATCTTCTTTTATTTTTGAGATTATAATATATTTACATTCCTCCCTTGCCTTTCCTTCACTCAAAATCTTCCCATATACCCCTCCCTGCTCTCCTTCAAATTCATGGCCTCATCTTTTATTTATTATTATTACATGCATATATGTGCAGATAACATAGAGTTCTAAATATAAACCATTCAGCCATGTAATGTTACCTTATGTATGTTTTAGGAGCTGACTGTTTGACACTGGCTAACTAATTGGAGTGCTCTTCCCTGGGGAAGGCCACCTCTCCCGCTCCCAGCTTTCCTCAATTGCCTACAGTTCTTTGTGTAGGGTTGAAGCGTCATTATTACCAAAACTATAAAATCTCAACTCAAAAAAATGCATCACAGAAACATATGTATATACATCAAATGAAAGGCTGTTCCTCCTCCTCCTTCTTAATCCCCCTACCCCACCTTCCAATTCCTAAAACACCAAATAACTTGAAGTAGATGTGGGCCTAAAATGAAGGAAATCCCATCCCATCTTTGGTATTTAAACAACTAGTTGGTGCTGTGAAGTCTGAGGTTCCACTATTTCCTTCACTGAACCCACAATCTTCTCACACATATACACACTGTGTGGGTGTGGGTGAGCATGCCGAAAACATCAACCAGTTTGTAATTATGTATCCAAATTAAAAAGATAGAAAGGAGCACGGAGTTCAGAGGAAAGAGAGCAGCTTCCTGAATGCATTGGTGTCTGAGCCAAATCAGGAATTGTCTTCATAATTCCCTTGGTTTGTGGGTAGAGGTGGAGCCAAAGCATGTCCAAATGAGAACAGCCAGAGCTGTTGGTGTGGAAGCAGGCGGCGTGCAGCAGGCATGCTGTTCTCATCTAGAGCTGTTCTTGAACGACTGAAAATAAATTTGAAAGATTAAGTCTGGCCGAGGTTCTATACTCGGAAGATGAGGAAGAGGAGGAGAAGAGGGAGGAAGGAGAGGAGAGAGTCTAGGTTTACATGCATTGTGAAGTCATTGAAAATTGTTGAGCAGTACGAAAATGAAACTTTAAAAATACTTTTATTTTATTGTGCTTCTCATATCTAGTATGAACTATAGTCTAAACACACAGTTTTTATGATGTTTATACAGTTGTAGGAAGCACTGTTTGCTAAAAGACCACCAAGAGTCAAGGAGCCACCTTAATGGCACTGAGAGGCTACAGTAATACTATTCTATATTTCCATGAAGAAAAATATTGATTTATTTGGGAACTTCCTGTTCTGTGGTCTGGTCTTTCTATGCCAGCACCACACTATTTTAATTATATGATGTTGATGTTGTACAACAAGTAAAGTATTATGTGATGTTGTAGCATTATGGAGGCTAGAACCCATAAGGTTATTTGTTCTTTACAGCTTCCTAGCCATTTTTCAAAGTCAGAATCTCTGAAATAAAGTCATGTAGCTTAAAACAAACCCATTCGCATCTTTAAGACTGTATTTCCTTTTTATTTTAACTGGAGACATTCTACACCTCCATGACACTAACATGTTCTACTGTAAGACAAACGAGACTTTTTTCTTAGCATATGTTCCAATCTACATGTGTATCTTTTTAACTGTTTCTTTATTTGGGGGGTTCATTTTTAAGGACTTGATTTTGGCATCATTGCTATTATAAATGATGTCTTCCCATCCATCATATTTTCTGACTGGTTGTTATTGGCTATTTGATTTCATTTGTTAAATTTTTTTACCTTGCCCACCTAGAAAACTCCTTTATTGTTCAGGGAGATTCTCCAGCTTATAATTATGTCCTATGCAAATAAAGATAGCTTTCCTTTTCTAATTCTTTGAGCTGAATTTTCCTTTCTGGGTGATTTGATTAGTAAGAGTTGTGAGTATAGAAAGAACCCTTGCCTTATACCAAATCTCAGTAGAAAGGTCTATGGTTTCCCCATTTTGAAAGTCACTCTCAGTGAGCATGGTACACATGCCTTGGATCCTAGCAATAAAGATGCAGAGGCAGAGCAAATCTCTATGAGTTTGAGATCAGTCTAGTCTACAAAGCAAGTTCCAGGCCAGATGGGGCTACTCCATGGAATCTTTTCTCAAATGAAACAGAATATCATTCATATTAGCACTGAAGTATGCATGTCTTATAGTGTGTGCGTGTGCGTGTGTGTGTGTGTGTGTGTGTGTGTGTATGTGTGTGTGCATGCAGTGTGCTTGTATTTGTGAGTGTAGCAATACTGGTGCCATAGTGAGTTTGTATCTTGTGTCAGTCCTTGCCCTCCACCTCGCTTGATACAGAATCTCTTGTTTTCTGTTGTATATATCAAGCTAGTTGACTTGTGACTTTCTAGGCATTCTCCTGTCTCCACCTCGCATTTGACCATAGAAGGTATGGGATCACACATCTGGCTTTTATGTGGGTTCTAAAGATAGGAGCTTGCAGGGCAAGTGCTTTTACCCACTGCTTTATCCCTTAGCCCTACATTGTCGTGCATTTTAATTTTTGAGTCAGGGCCTCATGTAGACCAGGCTGGCCTCAAACTTGCTGTATAGCTGAGGAAGACTTTGAACATTTGATCTTTCTGCCTCCTAAGTCCTCAGTTTACACATGTGTGCCACCACACCTAGTTAATGTGGTATGGAGAACTGAAGCCAGGCTGTTCTAAATTCTAGGCAAGTACCTTACCAACTGTGTCACAGACCCAACCTCTATAGTGTCCTTTTGAATTATGACTTTCATCATCTAACACATTGGGGGTTTCTTTTATTTAGCTTCCAGAAAAACGCCCCACATTTCAGCAACTCCTGTCTGCCATCGAACCACTTCGGGAGCAAGATAAGCCATGAAGAGAAAATTTGAAATATTGATGGGAATGAATCTAAACATTGACCAACACTCTCATTCTTTTCAAGGGAAGTAGAAAGACACAAAGTAATTTAGTTAGTTCTTAATAATGTTTTACGTGTTATTTACCTGTTATATTATCTACAAAACAACAAGGTAGGAAGCAAGACATTTCTTTAAAATTTAGGTCAAATTGTTAATTTTGTTTGTGCTGCTTTTTAATGTACTACTTCCAAGCCTATGGCAGAAACTCATTTTTAGATTGCAATTTCTGAAGGGTGTGTACTGTATGTAAAGATTGAGCAGAACTGAAAAGATGATTTCTTGAGAACTCACCTTTCTTTCTATTGGCACTAGTGTGATAATTAAATACCATTTCCAGAAGAGAAATGTGTGTATATTTGCCTCTATATGAGAAATATCTTGTGTATTTGAATATTTGGTTTCCAGTTTGTGGCATTGTTTAGGGACTGTGTAGGAGGTGTGGCCTTGATAGAGCAATTATGTCAATGGGGGCCGGCTTTATTTGTAGTTTGCTCTCTCTGCTTCTCTCTTGCAGTTCAAGATATGAGCTCTTAAAAGCTAAAGAGATTGATCAGTTGTTAAGAGCACTGGCTGTTCAATTCCCAGCACCTACATGGTGGCTTACAACCATCTGTAACTCCAGTTCTAGGGTATCTGATGCCCTCTCTTGGCCTTCATGGGCACCAGGTACACATGTGGTACACCAACATATATGCAGGCAAAACACCTATACACATTTAAAAAGAACCATGAAGGATGTGAGAGCTCAGCATCCTGCTCTACCTACCATCCGGCAAGCTGCCTCTGTCCTGCCATTATGAACTCTAACCCTCTAGAAGTGTATGCCAAAATAAAGTTTTTCTTCTCTAAGTTGCCATGGTCATAGTCTTTTATTACAGAACAGAAAAGCAACTAATACAATATATAAACGATCTCAACATTAAACATGTTTGAGAGTCAAATGGAGAATTGATTAAAACACAAATTTTTAGGAACCACCTTATAGTGCAGACTGTGAGTTGATATTCTTCCCAAGCATCCATGAGTGCTGAACCACCCTGGGGTACCTCATTATGTGGCAGGGCACTGATATCAGGTCTATAACTCCATCTGAATGATACAGTTTCTCCTCCAGACTGAAACAATGAATGGTACTTCACGTCATCATTACAGTGATATAAAATAATAGTATTGAACAATGTGTTCCATGTTTCACACTGAGTACAGTTTATTATGAATGATGCTGTGGTAGAATGTAATGCCTTCTTTCCTCACATTAACCTCCACCATTATTAATCACCACTCAATAAGTTAAGACAATTGTCTTACTAGAGTTAAAATCATCTTACTTTCTAATGATATATACTTAAGTTGGGGGCTTTGGGACATTTGGCTCATTTGAAAGATAATTGAAGTTTCTACTTACATCTTATATCTTAACACAGATACAAAAGAGATTTTAAAATTTTTATTGTCTGTGCATGTATGTGTATAGTACCAATGGAGGCCAGAAGAAGGAGTTTGATCATCTAGAATCACAGTTACAGACGAGCCACCATACAGGTGCTGTGAATCAAATCTCAGTCCTCTAGATGAGCAGCCAGTGCTCTTAACCACTGATATTCTTGCTTTTACTCATACCACCCAATTTTTTCCTGCCAGTGAGCTCAAATGTCTCCCTTGCTTATTTGTGTCTTGACATTTGCTTAATGATTTTGTTATTTCAGCAGAGAATTGACAGGATAATGGCATTCTATTTTTAATGGAGGCATACAAATTTCAATGTATAATGAATGAATAATGAAATGTCACTTTTAAAGTAACCACTAGGGCATTTATACATTAATTCCTTTATTTACTGTTTTCTGTGTGTCAGGTTCCTTTCTACTCAAGGGATTAAAACCTTCATCTCAATCTGCCCAGGTGGCTGTTCCTGCCCTCTGGAGTTTTGTCCAGCAGGAACCTGTACCACAGGCTCTTTTTTAAAATATAAGATTATTTTATTTTATGTGTCACTGCTGGAGATCTGTGAGAAAATTGGTACACTGATGACAGCCAGAGCCAGGGGAAGAATATTTGTGCTGTTTGAAAGCATACATGTTTTAAAATGCTGCTTAAGTGTGTTGTGCAGCAATTACTTTTATGCTCTTCCACCTGCAGTATATCCACACTCTCCGAGAAGCAACATAACAATTTTTGTTGTTGTTATGTGTGTGTTCCTAAATATAAAAATACAACCTGTCCAGTCTGTATTATTTGGCTTGTATATATGTTTTCCAGATTGACCATTTGGTATTGGATAACTAGATTGTGTCATCTTCTCTGGGGAAGACTATTATTTCTTCTGCTCTCAGTATCCCTTAGTCATCTAGAGCTCTTTTTCTAGGGCTGAGGCTTCATGAGCTTTTCCCTTCCCATATTAGCAGTGGTGGTGTCCTTGCTCAGGTCATGTTTAGGCAGCCATGTTGGCGAGACTTCATTATCTTCTGATCTTTCTTACAAGCACAAAATCTCACTGAAAATTCCCTGTTCTTCTGGCTCTTACAATCTTCCGTCCCCCTATTCTGCAACTATCCCTAAGCTCAAGGCCCTGTCTTTACCTAAAGAGGAACAAGTGGATCTCAGATGAGGGAGAGTACATCACTGAGAAACACCAGATGAGAACAAACTGGCGCCTGCTCTTTCTGACCCAATTACTCTTTTATTAACTCCACTGCCTATTAAATAATTGAGTTCCCAGGAAAGAAAGACACGAGCTTCCATAAACAAATACCCTTTGGATCTCTGAACTACAACTGCTCTTTTACATATACACCCTTGCTTCCTTATAGCCCATGGCTCAGCAATGTTTGCCTGTAAAAAGCCTTGTGGGCCAGAGCTTCTCCAAGTCACCTCCTCAGTTCAGCTTTGTAGCACAAAAGCAGCCCTACATAATATGAAAATTGATGGGCATGGCTTTGTACCAATAAAGCTTCATTTATGGGCAACAAAATTTGAATTTCATATCATCTTCATTTACCATGAAATATTATTCTACTTTTATCCGAACAACTGAAATATATAATACAAATTTTTTAACTCAAGGGGATGGGCATAATTTGGCTCATGGTTCATAGCTGGTCAACAACTATCTTTTATCCCAGTACAGGACCACCTTTGTACAGCCTCTATCCTCTCAGAGGATGCTACTGCATAGGAGAAGGACCACAGCATTTACCCGGTAGGCAAAATGAGGACTGACCTGGGGAAAAATTCGGTTGGTGTGAGAGCAGTTTCTCTAATTTCCATGTTACAACTGGAGATTGTGTCATGTGCCCATGGGTCTTTTACTATGAATGGAAAGACTTTTGAAGGTGTTGGATGAGGGAACTGGTTCTTATCAAGGTTCTTTTTGCACAGTGTTACACTAAGAGACCGACTGAGAATGTTGCAATTACAGGGGATGTTTAGATAATAGTTTGCAGAAGACCTTCTTGTATTAGAGGAGACAGAGCATACACAAGATAAAAGGTGTCAATGAAATGAGAATGTAAATGAGAAGAAATGCAATTTTTGGTTGCCCCAGAAACAAGATAGTAAGGCAGATGATGATATGGCATTTTGATTGGAAGGGACATAGCTGTCATGCAAAGACACTGTCTTTGCCACCGATGTATCATATAGATGCAAAGCTACTAAATAACTTTAAAATGACTCAGCCTGATTTGGATGAATTGGTGGACCACCATTACCACAATCACATCAAATTTATTAAGTACCAAGTCACTCTACCATTATGCTCGTCACCACATAGTATGTCGGACATATTAATTTATTTCATATAATTTTAAATCAGTGTTCAGGTACATAATATTGTTATATTTAAAAACGGTGGGGTTTTGGTTCCTAACCTGATAATGTTCACAATCTAAGCACATCTCTTTTGAACTGATTTTATAATTTCTTGGTCCAAGATGACAACTCTGTCCATAGAACGAAAGCCAGAAATAACAGACACATAAGCACACATAAGGGCAGAGGAGTATGCAAATCTAGCAAGTATTTATTGAGGTCTGCTTTGTGCTCACCGTTGCTTAGATCCTGTGAGCTAATACAAAAGATTTTTAGAGACGGGGCACCCACTTCACAGGTGAGCATTCAGCTGGAATTTTCCTTCACTGCACAGTTAGAGAATAATGGAAACAAGTTTCTGTCTGCATGCTCTGGGCTCATAGAGTTCCCTGTGCTAGCTGTGTATTGCTAGGGAGATGTTGCTCAAGCAGCTTGTGAGAGAAAAGGCGTCCTCTACCTGAAGTCCGGCTTCTTTCTCCTTTGAAGCTGGACCACGACAGAAAGAACAATCCATTTCAAGTATTACTGTGAATAAATTACTCCAGTACTTAAAGTCAGTTCATGCAAGGCCATAGAGCATGACACCCGCCGTCTGTCCCACTTGATTTACAGTGAACATCGTGCACCATTCTCAACCTCAGCAACTCCACCAGGTTCACAGCACAGATTGCATACCAAAGCCAACACTTGCTCCCAAGATACATCATTTCATCTTCTGACTCCAGTTACCCAACAGTGTCTCCATTTGCATTATCTCTGGACAGACTGGGAGGCCAAAGACATGTTTCACTCTTTTGCCCTAATATAAACATCTCCATTAATAAACAGAAGAGATGTCAAGTCCTAAGGCAGAAATAAATACTGAAAGCAATGTCAGTGAAGATGCCCACTCAAGTCAGATGCTCTTTGGACAACTTTTACTGAATAGACCAAAGTTTTGATATCTAATGACATGTATATAATCTCATATTTTGTGTACTATAACACTAGCAATTACATACAGTAAAATGACTCTAAAATGAAGTCTGAGCATCATCATTGCTTTGGAAGCCTGCATTACTTTCACCTTTACCAATGTCCATAGAGTCATAAGGATTTTCTTCTCTCTTTTTTTCATTTTTCCTGTTAAGTAAAAAGAAACAAAGTCACCTTAAGAAAGTGATGTTAGAAAGGTACTTACACAGACCAAATGGATGAATAATCAAAAAGTTTGATGGCACCCTGTGCTAAGGATGCTGAATTGAAGAAAAACAAACTCTCATAAATCTGTGCTATGTGTATACATGAATTCTGCCTCTCGGAGTACAGTTCAGAGGTATTGATTAAAATTAGAAGTTCATGTAGATTTTGTAAGTCAGCCTTTCACCTGCAAGGATTTGTCATGTAGCAACATTAGCATGCATCTGAAATTGCCTGTATTTTTTTTATAGACACAAACATTTGGTGACCCTGGAAGAGTCCATTACGACAAAATGAAAAACTATTGATGGGAGATGTCATTCTGTATATGTTTCTCATACTGGTTAATAATAAAGCACTGTTGGCCAATAGGAAAGGAAGATAGGAGGGACTAGGAGACAAGGAGGAAATAGGAAGTAGTAAGGAGGAGTCAAGATGGAGAGTCTGGAGAAAGCAGTATGCCACCGGCTCCCCGGTAAGAGAAATACATAGATCAGCAGAAATGGGTTAATAATTAAGGCAGAGCTAGCCGATAAGAAACAAGTAACTGGCCAACAGGATAATATCAAATACAGAGTCTCTGTGTATTATTTGGGGCTGGCGGCGTGGCGGCGGGACAAGACCAGTGGCGGCGGGCGGAAAAAACATACTCCTTACAGTTGGCGCCCACGTGGCTAATAAGAACTTCCACTTAAAATTTAACAAAAGCTTAAAAAAGGGTTTTAGAAACAAAAGAACAGAGATAAGCAAGGTTTCTTGGTAACAGCATTTTTCTCAGTTGAACTCTGCTTTGCTAGAGACAAGCAGATATTCGTGTGGCTCCTTTAAGGGAAGATTCCTGACTCAGCATAAGCGGCAAAAAACCGCACAGCTTTTAAATAACTCTGCTAACAATTTATTGGTGTGTATGAGAGATGGCAATGGCAGTGACCACATCTCCAAGCAGGCAGCATGCTTTCTGGGTGGCAGCGCAGACCAAGGCAGTGAGCACAGCTTTCCGTGCTGGCGGGTAAAAGTACCCGCCACCATCTTTGGTAAACCGTGGCTGATACAGCTATGACTTTCATTTTAGCAATGTTGTTGTTTACCAGATAAAGGACTTGTGGCCAGACGAAGATAAAGATTTACAGTAAAGACAGATTCATATTAAGAAAAACATCTAAAGGTTTATAATGTGTTTTAAAATATACGTAGACATGAAAAAAATGGTTTTAAAGAGACGAAGAGGAACTGGGTGTTGTAGCACACGCCTTTAATCCCAGCACTCAGGAGACAGAGGCAAGCAGATCTCTGTGATTTGCAAAGTAAACCTGGTATGCAGAGTAAATTCCAGGACAGATAAGAGTTACACAGTGAATCCCTATGTCAAAAAATAAAAAAAATAAAATTAAAATAAACAGTAATAATAAAGCCACGTAAAGATGAAAAGCTCAGAGAGAATCTGGTTACTGTATGCTATTGTGTTGTCTCTGCATTGTTTGACTGCTGAGAAAATAACAACTGATAAAGGAAATGCTGCTGCATTAATTCAATTTATATATTTTAAAAATGCTTTGACTCCAACATTTAAGTTCAAGGACAAGTTACTGGGGAAAAGGATTTCTATTTTTGTTTCCACAGAAAATAAAAAGCTGTGGATTCCTTCCAGACTAATGTGGTTTGATCAAGCCAGGCCCCCTGAAACAGAGTTCCTGGCGATCCAACATTCAAAACAGCTTGGACAAAGCAGCCTCGCAGAATACAGCCAAGATTTCTGCAACTTCTAAGGATCCCCATGACAGCGCCCCCTATCAGCAGGAAGTAGTTTGGAAAGAACGACGCCTAAATTCCCAAATATTGTTTATAAATGTTTGTTTTCATTTAAATGGACTTGGTTATAAATGGGTAATGATCACAGCCAATTCTTTTTAAAGGTAAAAAGGGGATTATGGTATAGATATGAATACTTTGTTTTGGAATGGATTTTCATTTATTGATACAATTTAATGTCAATTTTGTGAGATGTGTATTTCTCCTCTTGTTTAGGTATTGTGTTTATATAGAAATATAATGTAGTACAGATTATAGATAATTACCTATGATAGTCAAAGCTTAGAGTTAAGTTAGTTAGGTTTTCAAGATACACAGAGATGTATTTGAGACAGATAGAAATTCTTCAAACCTTTCAAAGACCTACAGAATATGGCATTTAAAATGGTTTAGGATTTTTCTTGACAAAGAGGCACCAATGCTCCTGGCAACACCACCTGCGTCAGAAAGGAAGATGGACATTGAAGAAACTCGTTATGGAGTTTGCCTCCAATATGGCAAGACTAGCCATTTGGACAAGATACTGCTCTTGTATGGACTGTTTGACTTGATGCTGTATAAACTGGACATGCAGGACCTACAGAAAAGTGACTGCTGATTCAAGATGGACACTGCTACAGAGTTCCTGCTTCATGGAAGAGTCTGCCAGACAGTATGCAGGACACAGAGAAAAGTGACTGATAAACTGCCAATACAAGAAGACAGTTTAAAGTTTCCTGCGTTGCTGAAGAGTCAGCTAGACACACTATGGCCTATGAGCTGATGATGGAAGATTACAAAAGAACTTCGGGTGACCAGGCAGTGAGTTGTTTCTGTCATTTCTAGAGTTTATATACTATCCTTCTGTGGTCTTTGATGGAGTTGAAGACAAATAGTTATGGTTATAGTTTTCCTTAGTTAGGTTTAAAGATAAGTTACATATAGGACTTTAGATTCACAAATATAGGATAGATGATAGAATAGTTTCTTTTAGTCTTGCTAAATGTTAATGGACTAAATATTGTTAGCTGTGATTCTTATTTGATAACTGTTGTGTTATATATTTTGCTATGCTAAGGTTAAAACCCTTCTTTTTATTTAGACAGAAAAGAAGAGATGATGGGAGATGTCATTCTGTATATGTTTCTCATACTGGTTAATAATAAAGCACTGTTGGCCAATAGGAAAGGAAGATAGGAGGGACTAGGAGACAAGGAGGAAATAGGAAGTAGTAAGGAGGAGTCAAGATGGAGAGTCTAGAGAAAGCAGTATGCCGCCGGCTCCCCGGTAAGAGAAATACATAGATCAGCAGAAATGGGTTAATAATTAAGGCAGAGCTAGCCGATAAGAAACAAGTAACAGGGCCAACAAACTATATTATCAGGGAAAAAGAAAGTGCTTTGTACAGCCAATCTGGAAATATCTCTAAAACATACTGGATAGGAAATAAAAATATATAGCACAAATTTCACTAAAAACTGATAACTTTTGTTGAAATGAATCTCAGAAGCAAAGAATGGCAAAGGAACTTTGTGACTCCCTTGTACTTTGGAATTTTTAACCATGTGAATGAGCTACCTAGAAAATGTTTTGTGTGCATGTATGTACATGTGTACATGCATGTGTGCATGTATGTATCTGCGAACATATATGTTTAGTATGTAATTGTGGATTTGTGTATGCTACAGTGAATGTGGAGGACAGACAACCCCAGAAAGTTGACTCTCCACACCCATCATGATAGACATGGGGTCTCTTTGTTGTTTCTACATAGCATACCAGGTTAACTGGCTGTCAAACTTCTAGGGATTCTCCCAGCTCTGCCTTCCCTCCCTGTAAGAGTGCTGGCAATACAGACTACTGCACCTGACTTTCATATGGGCTATGTGGATTCAAAATCAGGTCTCCATACTCATTCAGTAAGTGATTTTCCATTTCCATAACCGCAATTGTTCAAGTGAAGTTATTTGGTGGAACTGAAAAATCTTTTTATTGAAGAAAATTAAATAAAATAGACTCGTCTCTGTAAAGATTCAATTGAGGGTGCTTAAACAACTCAAAACATGCATAGAATTTCATCAGGTGATACAAAATACCATCATATTTAAGAAATCCAACAAAGGTCAACTCTCTCTCAAGGCAGGAGCAAAAAAAAACCTAATTGTAAAACAAAGCTAGCAATCAGGTCTCTGATGATTAAAACTCTCAGTCAGCTTGCAAATCTAGAAATTAGAAGGTGCCTGGCCATGAACTAAAATGGTAAGGCATTTGGTCTACCCAAAGAGGAATGGAAGTAACTAAATAATAGTAGTTTGAAGCATATCTTAGGGCTCTTTCTTAGGTGGCATCACAGTTCAAATCCTGCCTCAGTCCGTCCTCTATGGATAAAGCAGTACTCTATGTCAATCAACCCCAGGCTAGACATCTAATATGTGACCTTACTAGGAAGAGAAAGTGCTCACAACATCTGCCAAGTTTCTAAGGGGCACATCAGAGTAGTTAGGTAGAGAATTGTCCAAATAGTAATTGGCTCATGTATATATTGTGCTATTTGTTGCAAGTTGTTTCCTAAAAGACAGATATGTCTAAGAAAAGACACTTACTTCTTCTGAGCTTTGATCCCCGTGACGATTAGGATAATGATGCCAACCACTACAATTCCCATCACAACGCCAAAAATAATCAGCCATATGGTGACAGGAGGCTGGTACGGTGGTGCAAGTGTTGGATTAATTCCCAAAAACTCCAGGCTGTTATCATCCAGGCCAAAAACATCATTTATACGGCCCCTAGAAAATCTATTTGCAAAAGCAAAATATAATAAAGGAGATGCTTAGAACAAATAAAATTCGGCCTAGTTATTTCCTCTCTATATCATGGTTCCCAATAGGATTAAATAAGGCTTATCATGAGAATGTACAACTAGAATGTGTGTAGTGGTACATGCATGTAAAGCCAGTACTCTAGAGGCAAATGTAGGAAGCATGCACAAATAGCTCCACATAGCAAGATCCAGGATAGCCAGGGGAACATGTTTTAAAGAAAAAAAGCACACAAAATATACACCCAAAATAACAATAAAATCTAAGTCGATAGAGCCAATGGAAAAATATGAACTTTTGACTTATCTTTCATATCTGGTAACCTGAATTAGGCCTGTCAATAACCTCATTTGAAATTTGAGTTGGTAATTTAGAACTGACAAGGCTGGATAGCTTGTATACATGCTTGCATTGCTCTTCCAGAAGACTGGAGTTTGGTTCTTAGCATCTACAATGGGGAGCTTACAAGTGCATGTAACTCCAATCCCAAGAACTCTGATGCCTTCTTGCCTTCAAGGGCACTGCAAACATGTGGTACACATACAAACATGCAGGCACACCCACTAAAATGTTAAAAGAATAAAGTTGTCATACAAACTAAGAATAAAGTTGTCATACAAACTAATAGTTTTGCCAGGTGGTAGTGACACATGCCTTTAATCCCAACACTCAAGAAACAGGAACAGGCAGATCTCTACTGGTTTAAGGCCAGCCTGGTAAACAGAGTGAGTTCCAGGGCAGCCAAGGATACACAGAGAAAATCCTGTGTTGAAAATCCAATAATAATAATAATAATAATAAGTTTCATTATACAAAAGAATTTTAGAAATGAACAAATGGCTAGTATTTGTTCATATGTAAGTACTGATTTTTAAAGGCTAAGTTAGCATATTTAGCAAGAATGTCTAAGCTTTCAGAATACTTCAAAAATGATTTTACAGCAAAAAACAGAAACATATAAGTGAATTTCCCTCTTTTATAAATGAATCATGTCCTATACCCAAATCTCTGTAGAAGTTTTCCAAACAAAAGGTACTGATATTTAGATGCAGCATCAAGGAGTACCACGGGAAAGAGACCTCTGCATCTCTTCAGCACTGGGATAAGTGGCTGAAGTTTATGGAGTCAGAAAGATGAAGGATATTTAATGCAAAAACAGTGTAATGGGGGAATATTCTAGTAGACTAAAACATCTGGCGTCACAGCCTTCTATCTATGGGTGTAGCTCAGATAAGAAGGTCAAATTCCATTAGAGAGGACAAGAACCTAGCATAGAATTAGCCATTACCCATGGTGACCTCAAGATTTTCTTTCAAGACATTCTGGAAGAGTCATTTCTAGAAAAGAAAGTTTGAGGATCCCCGTGGCTCATAGCTGGGAATCCAGGAAAAGCAGTCGCTTTCATAACTATCTTAGCCAGCATTTTGTACTTGCCCTTTTTGGAAGAGGAGAATGAATTCCTAGGCATGATTCATTCACACACAACAACCAGGCCAAATTTTCTAGGCACACCCTATCCCTCAGGTCTGAGACCTGTTCTCAAAAAAAAAAAAAAAAAATTATACGGGATTTCTGGTATGGCTCAAGAGCGCCACCTAGTGAGATGTCAAGTAAGGAAGTTTATTAAATCTTGCGGGGCAGGGGTTGGTTTGGTCTTTTTGTAACAGAGCCTTGGCTGTCCTGGAATTAGTTCTGTAGACCAGGCTGGCCTCAAAATCAAAGAGATCTGCCTGTCCCTGCCTCCCTAGTGACTACAATGAAGGTGTAAGCTACCACAGCCACCCAGCATTTTTAATATCATTTTTTAATAACAAAGAAAATCATCCGTCTTCCACTCCTGCTATCTTATTTCAAACAGCTGAGGCAAACTGGACAAGTCATTTCTTATGTATAATCACTGCTCAACAGTAAATTCCTCTCAGTATAGGAGACAATTAATGTGAAAGGAACTTGATGTTTGCCTGCCTTATTTCCTGCTTTGAGCAGTTCAATAAATCTTTCATAACGTCCCTGTAACAAATAGTGGCAGTCTTGGCCCATTTCCTTTCTGCCCTTTCCAAACATGCTAGCCAAGCTTTCTGTAGCCAGAAATGACTTCCCTTGACCATAGTCAAGCTAGAGAGGCTAAGGAATGACTGTCACCCGGAATCAGTTCTTACCCAGTGACTAGAGAGAAGTAAATATCCAGCTCCCTCAGCCTTCTGGGGAGACAATTCCCGTGCATATTCTATCATTTCCCAGAGCTGCCTGGCAGGATTGAGCTCTCCTTTCTGACAACAGGAACTTGTTTGATACCTTGAAATGTCACCTTTCCTCTCTTCTCTGTCTCCTGTCCACAGCTTCCAGAAGTGCTTCTCCCAAATAAATGGCTTATGCCAAAATCTTTGTCTAAGGGCCTGTACCTGGGGCAGTCTCCAATCAAAACAAGTCTCTTGCTAATGGATTATAATAGAACTAAGATCTCAGGTTTGTGCAGCTAAAGAGTTGGTTTGGCCAGCGCGAGCATGAAGACCTAAGTTTTGATCCCTAGCACCCACATAAAAGATGGTAGTACTCACTACCTGTCCACTCCACTGCTGGGGGTGGGAAACAGGCAGATCCCTGAAGCTTACTTGCCAGCCTAGCTGAGTTGATTAACATCAGATTTAGTGAGACAACCTGTCTCAAAACACAAAGTGGTACCAGGTCAGAAAAGATGCCTAATGTTAACCTCTGGCTTCTACATGTAGTCTCATATCATGTATACACACCCATACACAAACCTATACATACGCCACACACATGAACAGAACAACCACCACCCAAGTTTTGGGGCGAGGCAAAACATGTCAAAATGGCTTATAATAATGTCCAGCATGCAAAGAGTACACTAAATGTAAACTATTGTTGCGTTAGCAAACCCCTTAACCCTTATATAGTTTGTTTGAAATTAAGCATCACCTGACAGCCTCTTCAACTTCATTTCTAGGAATGATGTCAGACATATTTTGGGGTGAAGTGACAAAGAAGTTGAAGGAGACTCTTGGTGTCAAATCACTCACCCGTATATCTTCCACTCTGTGACAAAAAAGAAAAAAGAAACATTTTTTCTTCTTTCCTAAAGAAAACGCACAGTAAAGAAAGGAAGTCCTCCCCCTACTGGTGCAAAGGGAGATGAGAACAGGGCTCCTGGATGAGGAGATGCAGGGCAGGGCAAACAGTGGGACGATATAGCCAAAAAAAAACTTTACACTTCCCAAAGCACATGAAATCAACTGTATAAAAACTGCAAAACACTGCCCTGTCCTGGGCAGAGGCAATCAGATCTTTGTGAGCTCAAGGCCAACTGGTCTACATAGCGAGTTCCAAGATAGCCAGAGCTAACAGAGAAACCCTGTCTCAAAAAACAAATAAACAAAAAGTTAAGAGCAACTTTTGATGCTGTTTCTTTTTTCCTACAAGCACACAAAACCCACATCTGCTCAATTCCTTTTAATGTCAACTGAAAGCATCAAGGGAATCGAGGATGAATCCTTGGGGTCCTAAGAGTGTGAAAAGCTACATGGAAGACAGTGATATCTCAGTGTCAAGGAAGGCAGAAATTTCCTCTTCTTTTTACTTCTAAGGGAGGGATGAGAGTGTATGGAGCAAGAAGGGGGGGTGGTTAATAACAACAAATGTTCATGCCATCTACAAGTTAAACCACAAGCATCCTAAAAGGAAGTGGCCCAAATACCAGATGCCAAATAAATTTTTGGACTATGCTTATGCAAGCAACTCTAGTTAAGATCGCTGAGCCCCTAGTAAACAGAACAACAATTTTTTTTTTAAAAAAAAAAAATAGAGGTACAAGAGTAGGAGGAGGAAGAAGAATTCCATGGGAGTCAGATGAAAGAACTACAAAACAGAGTATATAAATATATAAAATTGTCAAAGAATTTAACAAATATAGGTGCTTGGCAGTGTTAATGCATGCCTTTAATCCCAGCACCCAGGAGGCAGGGGCAGGAAGTGAGTTCAAGGCCAGCCCGGTATACAGAGTGAGTTCCAGAATAGCCAGGACTGTTACACAGAGAAACCCTGTCTTGAAAAACCACACAAAAAGTTAAGCATCTCTCCTTAGACTCTAGAATAGGGGGATTTTTGTTCATAGACCTTTGCAGATCAACTCACCCAAAAGGGACTGTCTGGGTTTTGTTCTTTGCAAAATATACTCTCATGGCATATGCAACAGATGCTCGGAACAGGTACATTTCGTTGTCATTCCATTCATACTGCAAATTAAGAAGAAAGATACCACTCAGTTGGGGGGGGGTGGTAGAGGAGAGGGGAAACTGGAGAGTCCTCATCACTATTCCAAGGACTCTGGCTATCAAGTCTGTGCCTTCCAATGTGAGCACACATCAGCATTTGGCGGTGGGATGCTTAAAACTGACTACTGACTGTACTTGAAGAATTTCTGATCAGACCATCAAGGATGAGACTCATGAATTTGGATATCTACTTACCCCACCCCCAACTCCCATCCCCACCCCTGGTGCTAATGCTGCTGGTCAGGAAACCATCTCTGCTTCAGGAACCATGATGACCACCGCTCCTCTCAATTTGGCTTAATATGAATTGAAATAAGAACCCCAAGTGTAAGTCTATATATGGGAGGCAACCCAAACCTGTGGGGGGTTTGTGGACTATCTGTAAGATGCAAAATCTAACTTTTACTATTTTGATTGTAAGTTCTTAGCTATTTGAACCATGCATGGTAGTTCTCATTGTTATCCCAGCATTAGAGCATTAGAGACAAGATAAGCAGGTCGTCAAGGCAAACTTTAGCTACATATCAACTTCAAGGCCAGCCTGGGCTACCTGGGATCTCAAAAATAAAAAAAGTAATTTGTGTCCTTTGCAAAGCCTAGTAGAGGTGTTTGCATTCACTATTTTCTCCAGTAGCTGGCAGTAGAGATCAATACATAACATGGGAATTTAATTTCTCCTCTTCCTTTTAGAGAAAGGCAACACAGAAGCTCACCAAAGAATTGTTTTCACTTGAGCTTAGTTTTGCCCAGATATGTGAAGGATGGGGTTTAATCTTAATAGTAATAATGGTATATTAATGTTGTTCCTAGTAATTGTCTGTTCAGTACTTCCATAGTATTTACATTTAAAAGGTAAATTTTTAAGATGATGCCTTAGCTCCAGTGGATGTCCACCATGAAATGACTTGAACTGGGCAGATATTCTAGCCCTACTGCACATGGATACTGAAAGGACATCTCACTCAGTGATGGCTTCAAAATGCCACACCATCAGCTTTGCATGGAAAGGAACATGAACTCAAATGCCTAGACAAGAGAACTGAGAAGCTCCCTGACCTGCCAGGAATAATTTCAGTTTATTAGGTGAATGGAGAGCTAATAAAAGTATGGTGAAGATAAATACTCTCTTGGACCCACGATGCACATTCAAAAATAGAAATGGGAACTCAGAGTTGAGAAGCAATGGATTTGTGCTTCTGTATTTGCTTTCTCATAGCCTGTTCTTTTCTAATGAAAGACAGAAAAGGGCGGAGGAAGCAAAAGGAAACTGGGAGGAGGAGAGGGAGGGGAAACTGTAATCAGAATATATTGTGTGAGAAAAGAATCTATTTTCAATAAAAGAGAAAAATGAGTGTTTTCTTATGGTTTCATTATTTAATGATTGTATTATTTATATTTTGGTGTCTTATTCATCTATAAAATTTTATCTAAGTTGTTTTTCAAGTCTTAGGAAATATTTAACTTCTCAGGAAATGGGAAGGTAGAAACTGAGTCTTTGGTTCTACATAATGACACAACAATTTTCTGTAGCACCTTGGACTGTTTTATCTGATTGTCCCAGGATGACTTCTAAACCTGCAAGGCTTTCAGGTTTCCAGGACACACCCAGGCTTTTGATCCCATCTACCTGAAACAACACGTCCTCTCCTCTTTCCTAATCAAAGCTATTACTAAAAAGGAGACTATTTGGAAAGAGTAGGGGAACAGTAGAGGAAGGGTAGGGAAGATAGTAAATGAAGGGGCGATTCACCATCAAAGTAAATTATGTAAATGTGTGAAAATCTCACAATGAAACTCATTTTGTACAATAACTATATATTAATAAAATTATAATTTTGAAGCTTATATGTTCCAGGGCTGGATCAAAGGTGATGGTTGTTCAGAGGAGAACTATAACTATAACAAACTGCATAAATAAAAGTTTCTATAAAAAATTTTGTTACCCTAAAGTTCATCTCTAAGTCAATGTCTCTCAACATGGCTATACTTAGAACTGACAGGAGATGTAAAAATTCTTTACATTATAAAAATGTATTTATTTCATGTGTACGAGTGTTTTGCCCATACAATGTTTGTGCCTGGTGCCTGCAGAGATCAGAGTAGAACCTGTAGGACTGGGGTTACAAATGGTTGTGAACCACCATGTGGGAGCAAGGAACAAAATCTGGGTCTTCTGCAAAAGTCTTAAGTGCTATTAACTGCCAAGCCATCACTCCCACTCCACATTTAAAACTCTTAATGAGGTTGGGTGTGATGGCGCATGCTTTTAATCTCAGCACTCGGAAGGTTTGTAGGAGTTCAATGCCAGCCTTGTTTACACTGTGAGTTTCAGGCCAGCTGTAACTGCATTGTGAGACCCAGTCTCAAACAAAAGTCCTAATGTCCAAATCTTGGTGTCACTCTCCAGAGCAATTAAACCAGTGTCTCTGGAGGAGATGTGACCCACGTACTCAGAGTTTGAAGACTTCCCACACAGTTCCAATGTTGAGCCAAGTTTGAGAATAGAGTTCCCCAGTTATGACTATGTATATAAACCAAAATTACAAAATTGTGGGTCCTGATTAAACAGGTCCAGGGCTGGGGCCTGAGATGCTACACTTTTTCCAGATTTGAGAATTTTTTTTCTTTCTTTTTTTTTTTTTTGTGTGTTCATGAGCCAACCATAATGTTAAAAAAAAACTAGAAGGTACATGCTTAAGAAAACAAAACCAACCAAAAACCTAAGAAAAGAAATAAGCCTTCACTATATACTCAGGAATGACCTCGTCCTTCAATACAAGTCACAGTGGGAAGAGTCAGTTGGGAAGGCGAGTGCTTATAATTAAGGATCAGAGCAGATGCTTCTGCTCAGATTTTCCTAACATATTCAAGGTAACAAGTGAACAGCAGACACCGTCTATCCAATAAGGGTTGGATTACAAAGGAAAAGAAGGGAGGAAGGGAGGAAGGAAGGGAGAAAGGGAAGGAGGGAGGGAGGAAGAGAAGGAGGGAGGGAGGGAGTCAGCTGAAGGCCAGACCTGCAGCTTATAGTTTTAAGAGAACCTTGTGGCCTCTCTTCATTTATACCACCCTGGAATAGGATTTCAAAGGAAGAGAATGTTCTAAAGAAAAATGGAATCATCATTCAGAATACTCACTGCATTTTCCCCAAGAGCTGATTTCAGGCTTATCCTCACTTTAATGCTTTGGTCGGCATCTGAGTAAAGAGAAATTTCAGACCGCTGATTTAGATGACAGACTAACCACACATTTATTTTTTCCCTTCCCAAGATTGCACTAAGGTGAAAGCAATAGAATTTTTTTAAGGCACAGACACAGCTTTTACGGAATGAGAAATGATGAGGCAGGAAGAGAATGGGAAATGGCATTGAGGTTGTGGTTAAAGGCACTTTGGAGATGGCATGGTTCTGCACACCATTAGCACTTTCTCAGCCAATCGGAAGTTGTTCAACACAACAAGATATAAACCTGGAAAGATGTGGAATCTAGGAAACAGGATTCAACACAGAGAAGCCAGGAGATGATTTGAAGGACAATTATGGGCCATGTTAAGATAGGACTATGTAAGACTCCAAGGGGAAGTTTCTAGGAAGAAAAATGGAGGCTGAAAAGAGTAGATAAATCATACTAGTTGGTACTAAATAAATATTTGGTTGTATAGGTGGTCAAATATTGATAACTGCTTCACTAAAACCCACATCAAATCTTTCCTGAGACAATAAAAAATGCCAGTGGGAGAGGAGGATGAGAGGGGTTCTATGACTGTCTGGTAGTCAGACACCTGTATAAACAAAGTTTTAGAAATAGGAAAGTGACTGTCAGAAACACAAGGTCTAACCGTGATGCAGATGACAGTGTCTTAGGAGAGTGTCCTGGTTAGCTTTGTTTGCTCATTTGTTTGTTTGTTTGTTTGTTTGTTTTGTCAACTTGACATAGCTATAGTTATCTGGGAAGATGAACCTTAATAGAAAAAGGTGTCTTCATCTTATTGGCCTAATGGAGCATTTTTGTGACTAATAATTGATGTGTGAAGTCCCAGCACTGTAGGCAATGCCACTTCTGGGCAGGTGGTCCTGGAAAAATCAAGGTGAGCAAGCCATGGAGAGCACACTATGGTCCGTCTTCAGTTCTAGCCTACAGACTATCGTGAGTTTCTATTAACTATAGACTGTAAGGTGAAATGAACCCTTTCCTCTCCGAATTGCTTTTGGTCACTGTCCTTATCCCAGCAACAGAAAGCAAACTGGGACAAAGAGCAACATTCAAGGGCAGTAGGAGAGTGTCATAACATTTACTGTGAACATGAGACTATTAAGAAACTTGACAGAGTTTGTGACATGGTCTAAAGAAGAGGGAATACATATTCAGCTGTGTCACAGCCCCCACACAGCGATAGCTAAAAGACACTAAGAGAAGCAAACAAGAAACAATGGACAATGCATGCATAGCCAGTGAACTCACATGGACTCCAGTCAGTGTTCCACCCCACAAAGGAATTCTTGTTCTGCTCTTTCAGCCAGACAGATAATGGCTCAAAGTAATTGAGCAGTGGTCTTACATCCATATTCCTTGCTCCTACCACATTTTCCAATGCTAAGGTCCAGGGTTCAGATTTTCCAAGACGCAGCATGTTGCTACATGAAAAAAGAGAGAGTGAGCATCATTTTGAAGGGGTTCTAGGTGAGGGATACCTTTGCATCTACACTCTATACTTATTTTCTTGGAATTGGCTAAATTTTATTTTGGTGGATTAGAAAAAGAAGGCATATTATCGGATGTTTCAAGGTTCAGTCTCTCCTTCCAATTGCTCAAAAGAGAGCCCTGTGGTTATCACATAGACACAAAGAGGTGGCCTATCCTGGCATCTCACATTCTAGGTTCCTGTCTCATTCCAAAGTAAAAATTTATTTCATGGTTGGTTGGTTGAAGAAATTCTGAATTCCAAATTTTTCTTTTTTAGGGAAGAGAGGTTTGAGGAGGCAAATAATTTAAATTAAATCATGGGCATGGAAATTAATAATATGGGGTGCTATGAGATATTCAACATTTTGAGGTATTTCTTACAGCAACTTCTGGCCGGCTTCAGTAGAATTTGAGATGTCACATTTGTGCAGTGGGCCATCATGTTTAGCTGCTTGACAAAGGGCTTCTTGAAACTGGAATTGATAAATGGTCCTTGTGTAATATCTGTACAAGTGACAAAGAACGAAACAAAAGGCTCGTGTTTTATTGTTGCAGTGTGGAGTCACAGATCTGGGTGAATATTTAAATTCCTGGCCCAAGTAATCCCAGAGGTACTTCCTAAAAGACTTTCTGTAGCAGGAGTCCAACATGAACTCTTCAGATGCACCACATGCTATTTGAATTGCATATATTTGGTAATAAAGCAGCACTTCTACATTATCATGGATTAGTCACATTTGAATTGTTGTCACTGACTTATAACCCTTTCCTATAAAATGGTGTCAAGCTAGTCCTTATGCCAGAAAAGTAAAATTCTCATTTTTACAAATACAGAAGGTGAGACCCACACATGGCTGCATCCCAGCATTCAGAAAGGATCATAAGTTCAAGCCAGCCTAGGATATGTAGTTAAGTGTCTGTCTCAAATGAAAAACAAAACAAGCAACAGCAATAATAAAATACTTTTTCGATGCATAGTAAACTCTATTAGTGATAAGATGAACTAAAAGTATTTTTTTTCTGATTCTGATTCTAAAACGAAGGAACCTGAATTGAGAAAATGTTTCCATCAGACTGGTCTTGAAGCCAGTCTGTGGAGTATTTTTTGGATTAACAGTTGGTGTGGGAGGGCCCAGCCCACTGGAGGTGGTATTTCCCCCCCTCAAAGGCAGGTGGTCCAGAAAGGAGTGTCCTCCACAGCCTCTGCTTCAGTTTCTGCCTCCAGGTTCCTACCCTGCTTCAGTTCCTGATTTGGCTTCCCTTAATGATGGATTTGTGATTGGAACAAAGCCAAATCAACCCTTTCCTCTCCGAGTTGATTTTGGTCCCAATGTTTATCCCAGCAATACAATGCAAATAGTACAGTCCTTAGCAATGGGGACAAGGTCTCAATAACACATGTTGCATTAAATTGAATCGAAACTAATCATCTACATCAAGTTTGCAATAGGTGGTAGACAGAAAAGGCTTGTAATTATCCCTTCATTTGTGGTTTTGTTATTAGCCACAGCTATCCTATAAACCCTAGATGATAAACTGAGAGAAGAAAACTGCCATGTACCGGATGAATGAGAAATCATTAGAAACATGGAACAGAGCTGCAGGGTCACAGTATGTTTCATCATGAGGCAGGGGCTCCACCACACCAACGATCTCTCTCCTTAGGAAGAAAAGGGAAGAATATGTTAGTTGTGGGCAAACTATCATGAGAAGGGAGCTGCAAGCACAACTATAGCAGTTTCACCTGGCAATCGTATTTATATTGGAACTGGTTGTCAGTTGAAAACAAACAAACAAACAAACATTGTAAAAACCAGAAAGGAAAGCCTCTTGTGTGTTTATGTCAGTTGCCTTAATTCAACCAAAACACACCACTAAGTTTTAAAAGTCCAAAAAGTACATTGTATGGCCATAAATATGCAGTGAAAACACTACCAATTCTTCTCAGCCAATCACACTTTCTGTGCTCCTGTCAGAACTGTGTAAAATTGAAATCTTTTTCTTCAACGTTAATTCAAATGCATCCTCTTCTATGAAGCTTGCCACCCAGTGTGCAATATTGTTAACCCCTTAAGCTCCCTTAGCTTCTGTGTCTTCTTTTAGTACTGCTTTATTCTCTTGCTTTTTACTAGTATTTATTAATTATATAAAATAATGGTTCTCATGAAATCTCATACATGTATGCAATATACTTTGAGCATCTTCTATCCCCTATGCCATACCCTCCTTTTCTCACTGTTCTCCTTTCATTACCCCTGGACCCTCCTTCTGCTTTCATGCATTATCTGTATTGTTTCCTTTAATTCCTTGCCATTTCTCTCTCTGCATTGTGTTTTTTGTTTTGTTTTGTTTTTTTTTTTACATGCAAACTCCTTACCACTGAGACATGAGCTCTGAGAGGATGGGGCTGTATCTTAGTTTCTGTACAGCTCTCATGCTAAATACTACCCCCAGAGCGCTACAGAGAAACTTCATTTCTGATTGGCAAATGACAAAATGAGCAATCAATACATTGCTGGATTACTTTGAAGGTCTGATTCCATGTTGGTTTAAAAGAAATTAACAGAGACCCAAAAGTTAGACCAGTTAGAAAAAAAGGTAGAGAAGCCATATAGGCATTATTTTTTTAGAAATTGTTTAGAAGGAATATAGTTTTGTCCTTTATTATTGCAACTTTTGTTCTTTATGGACAGCTTTGCTTATACATAAGCAAAACTTTATATATAAGCACAAGCTTATACATAACTTTAGAGACTCCCCCTCATTAATTACATCTTTCTTTTTTTCCTTTTTTTTTTTCTTTCTTTTTCAAGACAGAGTGATGGCCTTTTTTTCTTTCTTTTTCAAGACAGAGTGATGGGAGATGTCATTCTGTAAATATATTTCTCTTATTGGTTAATGAATAAGGCACTGTTGGCTTATAGGAAAGCAAGATAGGTAAGACTAGGAGATGTGGAGGATTCTGGGAAACATAGTAGAGTCGTGATGTGATCTCAGGAAGAGATGACGCGAGTCTGGTGTTCTCGGTAAGATAAGACCATGTAGAAATACATATCTTAGTGATTATGGATTAATATTTAAGACAGAGCTAGCCAATAAGAAACACTAGTAACCAGCCAACAGTTTCATAATTAATACAGTGTCTCTGTGTGTTACTTTGGGACTGACATGGCTCTGGGACCAGGCTGGCGGGAAAGTGCTCGTAACGACAGAGTTTGCTCTGTAACTGGGCTGGTCTTGAACACAGAGATCCACCTGTTTCTGCCTCCCAAGTGCTGGGATCAAAGGTATGAGCCACCACTATGCTAATTACACATTTCTTACCTTACCACTTGGGAAAAGACCCTTGAGACAATGTCTTGGGATATGATTTCAGGAAACATGAGCAAAGGGGTGAGAAAGAAAAACAAGATTCCTCCCAAAAGGATGCATTGTCACAACTATCAGTACTATACTGTGAGCTGATTCCCCCATGAAGTCTAGGATTCTGTGGACACTACTTATCACAAGAGCCGTTCCACAGGAAAGCTGGAGAACTAAGATGTTTATCCATCTCTTATTGGTTGAGAACTGTGAGGATGGCATTTATCTCTTAGCCTTCCTACCATTTGTGGGTTCAGGTGACCATAGAAATCCTCCCTCTGACAATTGAAATAGAGATCACAGTGTGTGTGTGTGTGT
This sequence comes from Phodopus roborovskii, assembly GCF_943737965.1. Classification (NCBI taxonomy): domain Eukaryota; kingdom Metazoa; phylum Chordata; class Mammalia; order Rodentia; family Cricetidae; genus Phodopus; species Phodopus roborovskii. The sequence goes on along the minus strand of NW_026125970.1, from coordinate 181,653 downwards.
GTGTGTGTGTGTGTGTGTGTGTGCGCGCGCGCGTGCGCTCACACGCATGCGCATGTGTGTATGTGCTCACATGTAAGCTCACGAGGAAATATTTTGTTGATTGCAAATTCATTGACTTACTTCATCTCCCACCACTTCTCCATCCACTGTTCTTTGGGAATGTCACCCTTAAAGACCATCCACCTCCATTTCTCTAACATGTAAGTAAATGGTAGCGTCCCAACAATTGTCAGTGCTTGCTTGAGTAGGAAGTTTATTTCTGTTTCTGAAAGGGAAATGGAAAAGGCCAAATATTAAGGTAGGAAATGGAAACAGAAATTTTGTAAGAGAACTTTCTTAATCTGAAGCTATCATTCCTCCTCAAGATAACCTTACTCCAGGATGATTACATGGGAAATATATATATTTTCTCAGGGGATAGATTTAGAATAGGATAAAGCCCTGGAATAGAACAAGTCAGTAAATACCCACAAGTTAACTAATCCTTACTTTTTTACTACTATCAAATGACTTCTTTAAATATCCCCTTCACCAGAGTTAATTAGGGCAATTTCATCGATTTTCCCAGTCATACTGTTTATTCTTGAGAGCTCCATGTAGGCAGTGACTGTTAATGTCTCATTCAAGACTATGTACCCAGGCCAGTGTCTGCTCTGTAATGCTCTCTGTGAGCCCTTAGTAAATAAGCAAACATTAAACAGATGTGGTGAAACCTTGTAAACTAGGGTGGGGGCATTTTTTTTTAAAAAAAAATATTGTTCTTTTGCACAACAGGTTAGCTATATAAATGACAATAATGCCTTGTACAGTTCAGAAAGAGGCCTATCAGTGATAGAGTGCTTGCCTAACATGTGTGAGGCCCTACAGAAAGAAGCTAGAAGAAAAGATTCCCAAAAAATTCACTATTAGTTAATGATGATTATAGAGACAGATACATTCGCTGTAGTGTATACATGATATATACATATGTATTTTAACATCACAATACTCCATTAACATGTACAACAGTTATATCTTTATACTAGCTAAAAATAAATTTATGATAAAAATATTAAATGGACATCTCTAGAGGGTATCCTCCACTGGATCATCAAAAGTACAATGTTCTTTAAAAGGACTGATTTCTTCCTTAGAAAGAATACTAAATGTGCACTTTAAAAGTTATGTAAGCTCATTAGTCTAAAGAGGAAGTAGGGCTGACCTCCAGCACACCACAGAAGGTCGCTCAAATGTAAATGCCGGGGATGCTATCTAATCTGTGCATCACTATATGTTTTGGGGAAAATGCCTTACATGTAGTATGTGCTCAATAAATTTGTTTAGGAAAAAAGAGACAGGCACAGTGACTCATGCCTGGAATCCACAAACTTTAGAAGCTGAGGAAGAAGGGCTGTTGTGAGTTTCAGAGCATCCCTGGCTACAGAGTAAGGCCCTATCTCCAAACAACAAAGCATACACAACCCACAAAAAAAAGGTCAGGCTGAAGGAAAGGAGAAAAAGAATGAAGGGATCCATTGGTTTACATCATTCACAAATCAAGGCCAGAGCTAAAGAAAGGAGGATTTTACAAGCCAGTGCTTTCATTGTGTGACATCATAAGAAACATACTGATTTCATTATCTTTGCCTATTCTCAAGGCAAACGTAAAAAAGCTGTAAAACAAATCATTGTTCATTAGCATGGATTAATCGTATTATTTTTGTTTGTTTGTTTGTTTTTTCAAGACAGTGTTTCTCTGTATTGCTTTGGAGGTTGTCCTGAAACTGCCTCTGTAGACCAGGCTAGCCTTGAACTCACAGAGATCTGCCTGCCTCTGCTTACTGAGTGCTAGGATTAAAGGCATGAGCTACCAACGCCCGGCAATGATGTTCTTAAATTAGGAAGCAGGTATGGTTACCATAAACTGCTTTTTGCATGTTGCTTTCTTCATCAAAAGCACCATTACTGGACTATAAACTACTGTATCTGGGTTAATAGTGACTATTTCAGAAATGATGATGGCCTTCCACTGGCCTACTAACAGGCCTTTGCCAGATCACTAAGAGCCAGGGATAAAGGTCAAGTGAATTGTGTACACAAGAATAGAACTCATGACCTTGACTTCCCTGACTAGATGGTTCATACAGGAGAACCAAGGCTCAGATCAAACCCTCATTAAATGCAGTGGGCTACAAACAAGCAGACATGATAATAGGAGGGAAATTTATTGGAAAGTGTTTGTTCAGAGGGAGGGGAAGGAATAAGAAAGGAAGTGATGGAGGATAGCAGCAAAGTATATTTATGCATTATGTAATTTGAAAAATAAAATTAAATAAATAAATTACAGAATCTAAAAACTAGTGAAAAGAAAGGTGAGAAATTCATTAAAGAAGTAAAGGTATTAGAATCTGTTTTTCTTTTACAAAAGCCATGGCAACCTCACTGAAAAAACTGGCTCTCCTGAATGTTTGTTTCTAACCGAAAATGACAGCCAACTGTTTAAAAGCCAGACACTGATTAGCTTTGCGACCTTGGGCCATTTAAGTTCTTGAGGGCTATTTCAGCATCTTCAAAAAGCCCATTAGATCATTCTTAGAGTTCCAAGTTCATTCATTCCTTGTTTAAATATATAAAGTCACAAGTTGGCATCCTCTTTAAAAAGTCTTACCTATATCAAGCCCCATAAACATTTTTTTCACCTAGGTGGCATAAAGCAAAACAAGTATTTTCCTATAGGTGATAATAGATACCTCTCCCCATATCAGATTATTCCCCAAAACAAGCTAAATGAAAATGTACCACTATCTTCCTGAAAATTGGATGGCAGAAGACCAATGGATTTCAGATGCTCCGGTGTAGCTGCAGAAAGTGACATGATTTCCCCAACAGCTTCATGGAACCCTTCATTGGCTCCATTTCTTAGTAAGAAAGGTTGTGTGGCATATGCCATGTCGTATTGGATATGTCCCATCTCATGGTGGGCTGTCAGGAAGTTGTCCATTGTGACCTTTGTACACATCTTGATTCTGCATAAAAATGAGCAAGATTAAAATGAATCTTACTTAATTTCCTTTAATCACTATAACAGAGTTTTGTGGGGGTTGGGCAACATGTTGATTTATTCATTGTTGAATTTTTACTTTTTTGCCCAGTAACTCAGTATAAAGTGAGGGACAGGCCTAAATTCCGTGCTTGTGCTCATACACTAATAGAAAGGATGATAAACAGAATTCTCTGCCACATAACTCTTAGGTGAGCAGTGAGTAAGTGATCAATAAAAGTGGCCTAATGCACAACAATAAGTGAATACAGGCACAGTCTTCTAGCCAGGACAGAGAAGGAGCAAGACATTTAGACTTGGGTATCATTAAATGTACCCAATGTAATGTAAACCATGAAGGTAAACATGATGGCCCAAAAGAGGACCAAAGACAAAGATGTAGGAGGTCCGAGTACCAAAGATTTCAAAAAGCATAGACTCAGAGTGCGTAAGGAAAATGCTATTAAGCACATCAGAGAAGTTTGGAAGACCAACACCACACAAAATTTAATGAGAAATGGTGTTTAAAGATAACAGGTAAATGTTGTCTAATTGTGCTGTGCTCCATTGAGAAAAGAACTGCATCTGGCAAATATATGGTGGTCCTTCTCCATTTGACATGCATATGCTTATTCAGATATGAGTGAGTGTTATACTTCAAAAGATTTTCAAATGGATTTTCCTATCATTCTCCTTGTGTGACCCTTGAATACTGATAAATACTCTTTAGGGTCTCCCCACTGTTTCGAATAAGGCCAATCTCCTATATCCACCATAATAAGACCACAACTTGCTTTCCTACCTTATTTCTCTTTATTTTTTTCCAATAGTTATAATAGCTATTATATATTTACTATTTATATTCTGAACTGGGAAACATATGAATATGTTCTCATTTTTTAGCCTCCAAGGAGGATTTGGACTGATCACCCACAGCCTAATGCCTGGTTTTATAAAGCTTAATTGGCACATATACCCACTTATTTGTTTATGGATATCTATGACTGTTTTCATGCTACAAGTGCAGAGTTATCTAATTGAAGCAGGGAGGTTCTTTGGGAGTGTGGGGATGGGTCAAGACAGGATTTCTCTGTTTAACAGCTCTGGCTGTCCTATAACTCACTCTATAGACCAGGCTGGCTTTGAACTCACAGAGATCTACCTGCCTCTGCCTTCCAAGTGCTGGGATTAAAGGCTTATAGGTGTGTGTCCTCACACTGAGCTGCAGCAGAGGTATTCAAAGCCCTCTCTCCTTAGTATCTTTACAGAAGCTACTACTGGCTTCCATTCTAATGGGTGTTTGTGGAACCAGACCTAATCCTTCAAGTAGATCTACTATTCCTCAGATGCCTGAGTGATATCTATCTAAAACTGATTTCCCTGGTTTGGCCAAGTAGGGGCTGCCTCATGGAGAGGTTTTCTTAATACTTTGGGACAATCTACATCCTGTGGCTAGCTAACTTAGGGAAATATAAAAGCCAGCCCTTTGGCTCAAAGTGTGGCCAATTGTGATTCAGATCAGGCTTCAGAGTGGTTCATGAGATCAGGCTGGAGCCAAGTGTCCATCACAGATTGCATCCTTATCTGCTTTGCCTATCCTGACCTATTCCATCACTTGCCTTTTCCTGAGAGGTGTCCCCGTATATTAATTTCCAGTTCAAGCCAGGGGATGAACCCATGACATAAACTTGCAATCTGGGCATTCGTGTTCTGCTTTATAGATATGGAAGCTGAAACCCAAGATGACTTTACTCAAGGTTGCCTGATCATTATGTGACACACCTTGGATTCCAAAGCCTGTGCTCATCCTGCCACATCCCAGAATCACAGGACTATCCTGAACATCGTTTTCCTGTTCCAGTTTAAGCTTGCTGACTTCATCATTGACTCCAGGTCCTGCCTCTCTGCACCTGATCCCTCTGTTCCTCCAACCTGCTATCCTCTCAGGTGTCTATCCAACCTCTTCTTGCACTTCAAGCTCAATTCCTAAGCCACCCACAAAGCGTCTGTCTGACCCTATTTCTCAGTTCAAGAGTGACTCATTCCCCTATCCCAACTATTAATAAAGCATTCCCTGAGTCTCTCTTATGGCATGTACCATTTTCTCTCCTTCATTCCAAGTTGGTATCCACTTGTCCTGTCTCACAATTAATTGTGAGTCATATGTTCATCTGTCATAGTTCTCAGCACCGATACTTTTCCTAATAGGAATGTCACCAACCCTGTGACCAGGAGACTCTAATAGACCTGAAAATTTTCAAGTAAGGTATGCTCTCTAGAAGTGCCATTGAGGATCTGTGTATCTTCTTTTCCTGGGTGAGACAAATGGACTCATGTGGACTCCCAGGTTTAGTGTGCAGATCCTTAAATCATATGCCCAAAGAAGAACCCTGCCGTCATTGATTCCTGTTTAGACTATATCTGTACTGCAATTGTCAGCAAAACTACCTGAAATCTTCCTTCCCCAGGTCCCAAGCTGTGGGGTGGCAGACCACTTTCCGGCCATCTCCTGGATCAGTCAGCATGGAGTTTTGCCAGAATCCTTTAGTCATGTGAGGAAGGCCAACAGAAACAAAGAACTTCTCTGCCTCTTTAAATATCCTTTCTGCATCCCAGCCCTGGGGGGGGGGAGAAAAAGAACAATATTGAATCCCTGTGCTATAATAGAAATTCTTCCTGTTGGACATGTACATGTATGTTGGCATAACTTTTCCAACAGACATTTAGGTTTTTGAATGTTTATCATTTGCCTCCATAGTGCTGCCTCTAGGGAATTCACCTAGGAAATGATCCAAACTTGTGTCAAAGAGTTACACTGGGTATGATTTTGTATAAGTCAAGACAAAGGAGTCATGAGAATGAGTAAGCAATGAGACTTTTGTAGAATAAAAAGTGTAAAAGCCACTCAAACTATGTACAAAGAAATCATGTGGCTATTATAAGATATGAGATAATAAGTGAAAAATAAATCATTTAGTTGGCATCAGTCTTAATGAAGAAAATTATATGTGAAAATAGTAACAACAAATTGAATGATATGTGGGATGATTTTTTTTTTCTTTTGTTTTGTCCTTATTCTTGGGTTTTGGTTTTGTGTACCCCTCCCCCATCCAGTGCTGTGAAGTGATCCATGGGATTTACATATATTAGACAGTCTACCTTTCAAGCTACATCCCTGATCATTTTTTCTTTATATTCCAACACAAGAAAAAACATAAATATCCACTTGCTGAAGACTATTAACTCAAGGCAGCAGTCATTAATTGAACTCCTTTGAAGCCAAGGTATATGTTAGGCTCAGTGAAAGAATGAAAAATATAGCAGACATAAAGGCATAGGCCTTTGAAATTAAAAAAATAAAAAAAAATTTGGCCTAGAAGCCAATGAGTATTTGAGCTTCACTATAGCACCTGAACTCTCAAAATGTTTTGAAACTATACAGAGACAGCCATAGGCATGTACTACCTGGCAAATTCTTTCATATCAATGTCTCAGGAGACAACCAAGCTTGCTGAGGCAATGAAGACAACATCAGGCAACAATAAGTTGAGTATTTAATACGGGGTGCCATGAATCACTTTTAGTAACAGAATATTTGTTCTGATTTTGAGTATCAGTCATGTTTAGTGTTTCTCTTATGTCAACCCTAGCAATAAGAAGGACTATGAACATATATTATTATCATCATTATTCATATTATTGATTCTTAGAGGCTTAATGTCTAAAAATTGTTACTAATTGTTACTAATTAGTATGGCAGTCTTAATTTGAATTCATAGATTATTAATACACAAGCACAGAAATGTAATGCATGTTTTTGGGTATAATGTGTTTTCATATACATATATTTTGTTTAATGTTCAAATTAGGATACATATATCTGTTTACCCATTTACAATTTATTTATGGAAAAAATACTTAGTTTCTTTCTTCAGGCTTATCAAAACTACATAGTATGTCATCATTATCAAACTGTACTGTGCAATAGGACTTATAAATTATTACTGTTAACTGATGATAACTTAGTCTCACTCCTTCCTCTCCTCCCCTTCCCCTTTTCTTCCTTTCCCCCTTACCCACATTCCTCCACTCCCCTTCTTTCCCTTCCTTCCCATACTTACATGCTTCGGTTTCTGGTGAGCGCCCTTCAACTTTCAACTTCCATAAATCAACTTTTGTACTCCCACGTATGAGTGAGATCATATGTACCTGTCTTTGTACATCTGCCTTATTTCACTTAACATAACACCATCCGGTTCCATCTGTGCTCTCATGAATGACAGGAATTCATTCTTTTATGGCTGAAAAGCATTCCACTGTGCACAGGTGTCACATTTTCTTTACCTATTCATCCTCATATGGACACTGAGTTTGTTTCCATTTCTTGAGCACCATGAATGGCATTCCAATAAACACAGGAATACTGTTGGCACTTGAACATACTCATTTCGTTTCCTTTAGATATATACCCAAGAATGAGGTTGCTGGATTACATGGCAGTTGCTTCCTCTAATGGCTGTACTAAGTTGCAATTGCAAGTCAGTGTGGAAGTGTTTACTTCACATCCTTCTTCAGCATTCAGTGGGTTGGCCTTTTATTTTGGTTGTTTTTTGTTATTGTCATTTCTTTGTGTTTTGTCTTTTTTAAATAGCAATTTTTACTAGAGTGAAGTCGTCTTACATTTTGGCTTTGAACTCCATTTTCATGATCAGTGATAGCATTGAATATTTTTATATAATGATTAAACATTTATATGCCTTCTTTCAAAAACTATCTATTGAAGAACAATGTTCATATCTTAGGTTATACGGAGTTTTGCTATTGTATTCCTTATACCTTCTAGACACCAACTCTCATCACATGTACATGTTTTAAATATTTTCTAGATTGATATATTGTTTTTTCTTGTTGTTTCATTTCCTGTGCAGAAGCTTTTTCCTTTCATATTTGTCTACTTGAGCTTATGATCCCTGTGTTTTGGGGGTCCTACTAAAAAATTACTTACCTATTACAAGGTCTGGAATCATTGTCCCTGTTTCATAGTCTTAGGTCTTACTACTAGATCTTCTGCCCATTTGAGTTGATTTTTAGAATTGGTAAGTAAAATTTCCTATTTGGTTATTCTACATGTGGACATCTAATTTTCACAGGATTGGATAATTATAGACTGTCCTTGCTCTAATGTATGTTCTTAGCACCTTTGTTGAAAATTGGTTGTCTATGAATGTGTGAGTCTGTTCCTAGGATTTCTATTCTGTTCTAATGGTCTGTGTGTCTATTTTTTTTTAATGGTTCTGCTTTGTAGCATGTTTTTAAGTCAGAGACTGTAATGTCTTTTACTTTGTTCTTTGTGTTGAAGATTGCTTTGGTTCTTAGGGTTGGGTGCTTACTATGGCACATAAGTTTCAAGATTGCTTTTAAATATGATTTTCCGAAGCTGAATAAACAAAACAGCACAAACTAGTAATCACAGTAAACATTTCTTGAATAGTAAATGAACAGAAAATCAGAAGTGGATAGGAAGTACTAGAAGCTTTGAATTGAGGGAAGGAGTTGCCTCTGTGTGACATCAAATGAATCCTACTTCTAAAACTCTTTTGTTTCATACAGCATGGAGCTCTCGTGGTAGCTTTTCTGATACTTCCAACATTGGAAAAGCAGCAACTATGTAGTCACTTTGGGAGCCAGTTATGGTCACCACTATACAATACACATGAGGCCCTTTGGGAAAGGAGAAGGGTTGATATCATGAAGGCCCTCTGCTGTAATTCAATAACAAAATGGAGCTAGAACAGTTGCACAAGTTGAGGACTTACAGATTTAGGGTTTTATTCTATTGTGAACTTTCCCCAGGAGTATGTTATATATGTGAAGGCCATCATTGCATTACTTACAGCTGTAAAGGGATTTGAGAGCAAATATTCATCAAACATACATACTTAATTACTGTGTGACCATCTGAGGCTATTGTAGAGACAAATGGAAATGTGGTCATTCACTCTAATTAGAAATTAAATTTTAAAAACCCACCTACAATTCTAATATGATTTCACTGATAGAAGAGAACACAATTTAAACAATGATACCAAGATGGTAAAAAGGGGTGATTTAAAGGATTCTCATAATCTTTCATCAGCAAAGACTTTTAATACTCAAAATAAAATGTTCCTGTTCATCACCATTCCTACAGAGTACAGACTCATTACTTGGCAACAATTGACTTTGAAAAAATGTGATGCCATCCAGTTGATAAATCCATACTTTATTGGTTGTAGAAGAAAAAAAAAGTAATCTCAATTTTGATTGCCTCTCAACAAGATAAATAGAGGTCCTGTTATTGAAGGTGCTTGAGATCATTGCCATTATAAACTACTTTTTCATGAAAATACATACTTAAATTAGTTTGGTTCTCTACCAACATGACTTCACATACAGGATCAGAACAAAAAGATGCATAAGTGAAAACTGTAATTGAAACTTCATATTTTAAGTCTTCTTTTTCCTACCTGCTCCACCATTGCATCAGTAACATCTATGTTTGGTTTCTGTCCAAAGGGAACTGTCAACGGGTACAGATTTGTCCAAAATCTACCCCACATATCACCTATTTACAAAAAAAAATACATTAATATTTGACCAAAACAACAGAAACACGGGTCCAATCTTACATAATATATGAGGTTGGCTGGGCAAAGCAGCCACTCAGTATTTCTAACCAGCCTAGATTCTGCATTCCTTTTTCACTACTTCTGTTTCTCTTTTTGGTCCTTTTCTTATATTAGCTTTGCAACATTTTCTTTATCACCTGTTAAACACTAAGTGTACAAGAAATTATGTGACTAGGCAAAGCTTATTAGGGGATCTTCACAGCTTCTCCTATTATGAATTGCTACAAGAAGGCATAATTAAAACTGGACATTGTGGTATAAGCCAGTAAGCTCAGGACTTGGGAGGCTAAAAAAGGATGATCTTAAGTTCAAGGCCAGCCTGGATTGCACAACAAGTTCCAGTCCAGTCAGGACTACGTGGTGAGACCCTTTCTTAAGCAAAGCAGAACAAAGTAAAATGTATGGGGAAAACCACCATGAACTCAACAAAATACTACTTGTGAAGCTATTAGATTCAAATAATGTAGGATCATGTAGGATCATGAGTCTAGTGTTTCTATTAATTGATAACTAGGTTTTACTTTTAATACCATAATAGCACTCTTAACTAGGTAACTGAGTGTCTCCAACAGTGTGAAGTTGGATTCAAGGCCATAAATCCTGAAAAGAAAGATGGATCTAGAAAGAGATGTGCTGTAATAACAAGAGACCAAAACCCTGGCACTAAAAATATGGGGCAACCCAGTTACATGAAGAATACTCCAGTGAACACATTAACAACAACAAACAATAGCTGTGTGTGTGATGTGTGTGAGCATGGGCTTTCATGTATCACAGCACATATAGGGACAATTGTCAATAGGTGATTACCTCCTTTCATTGTGGGTTCCACAGATCAAATTCAGATCACCACGTTGGCATGGTAAGCACTTTTACCTGCCATGCCTTCTTGCCAGCCCTTGTGGATTTATTTTTTAAAAGATTGGATTTAATAGAGATAAAAAGTGAACTCCTATACTTAAATTTATAACTGTTTACTACAAAAAGAAGTCCAGTACATAGTAAAAGACCAAAAGTGGCCCAAGAAGCAGCATGATATGACATCTAAAACAAGTAAGACCTTCAGCTGCTGGTAAAATGATAATGTCTAGACCCCTTTAAGGGTCACATATCAGATATTTACATTGCAATTGATAACTAGCAACAATTATAGTCATGAAGTAGCAACAAAAGCAATTTTATGGTTGGGGGTCTCCACAACATGAGAAACTGTATTAAAGGGTGGCAGCATTAGGAATGTTGAGAACCATTACCATAGAGGAAAGCCATGCCTGGTACTATTTTTTACTACTTTTTACTTCTGTGTTAGTGAAAACTCATCTGGAATAGCTGTTAAGTTTTGAGTATGGTGGTTGAGGAGGATCACGGATAAAGCACAACCAAAGGAAAAGAACCAGAGTACTGGAATCTTAAGGAGTAATTATATATCTATGTAACACATTGAACTTGAAGAAAGGAAAACAATGCATACATGCTAATAACCATAAGTCACTAAACTATGGTGAAGATAGAATTGTGTGCCAGGTAATACTGTGTATTATATGATAGCTGTTCACATATGTCTAGAATGTCTTTTAAAATCAGAATTGACATATTTTTGAGTAATGTTATCCATGGAAATACGAGTAATGAACTGAAGGCTCTAGAGAAGTGCTGGTTCTGTTCCATCTAAAACAGAATATTCATATAATTGGTAACAAGCAACATCCCCTTAGAAGGAAGAATGAGCCTACCTTGGTAGGTAGAAAGAGCTCACCACACCAGACAGGTTTAAGCAAACACAAAATTACAGAATAATGTCTGCCAGGGACATCATAGAGAAGATTTCTATGTTGCGTTAAAGATTCTCAAAGTTCTTTTATTCACATTCTCTCTGGCTGGTAGATATGAGGTTTATCTATGGAGAATACTAAGTATGCATGGCAGGAAATTTTCAGGGATTTCTATTTCACTTGGCCTTGACAGCTAGAGTAGGAGAGGATGACCACTTTCCTTGATTAATTACTCACATGTGATTCCAAACAGAGTATTTTCAGCAAGATTTATTGGCACAGTCTAGCATGAACTTGTGAAGCTTTACCTTAGACAGTATCTTTATCCTAGAAACATTTCTCTCCTGCCACCTTCAGCCCACTGAGCTCTTTCCCTCTTACCATATAATACTGAAATCCCAAGCTTAGTCAACCGACTTAAATAAACACTTTTAACCTAGAATTCTTTCTCCATTCATCTTAGATAGAGAATATATTTTAGAGACTAGATTCAGCTTTATATATTCATCTTAAATACAATAGATTAGAGAATGCTTTTAAATGGACTTTCTGCTGTAAATCTGCTTTTTCAATTTTCTGTGATGATAATAATATTATTTACAAACATTTCAAATGTGTTAGATTGAGCCTCCCTCCAAAAGACAGCTTTAGTCAAAGAAACAATTAAAAGGACAAACAGCACAAAGAACCCCTGTAGTTTCTTACCAAGCAAATGAGCAGGGAGGCATCCAGTAGGACTGATGTAGGATGGGTAGGTATCCATCAACTTTGTTCTCACATAGGCATGAAGTTGTTCATATAATGGTTTAATCTGAAAAGCCCAGAAAAAAAGTTTAAGACCAAAAATACCCAACTTCAGTTTCCAATGCCCAACTGTGGAAATAAGCGCTTCTTTACACAGGACAATTTCTTCTCTTCTCAGATACTCGGGAGAGTTTGAGAGCATTCCTTCTTCACAGATATTGACTCTGACTAGCCCTGCTGAATAAATCAACATGAGCACTTGGAGGATTACAAGATCCCAGAGGAAAACTGATGTCAAAAAAGTCATTTTTAAGATGCTATTGACTTCTTCTGTCCTAGGACTCTTTCTAGACAGAAGGAGAGGGGGAAAGGGAGAGAAGCAGGGAGAGAAAGGGGGAAAAAAAGAAAAAGCTTCCTTGTTCAAAGACTAATGAAATAATAGCCCCAAGAGTCCCAAGGAAAGAAGAAAAATCTATGATATTTCTGGAAAAAAAAAAAAAAAGGAAAACTAGGCTGCCTGCAGGAAGCTCATGATCTATCAGAAAGACCTTCCTTCTTAGTCTTCTTATTGGTAATCACTGGTCAGTGAGGAAAAGAGAGGAAAGCATTGCAGTTCTGATTGCCTGTAAAAGCTGCTCAGAGTTTTCTCAAAAATATTTTCTAATGGCTGAAGTTGTAGTAGAGTGCTTGCCTAGAATGCACCAAAGCTCTGAGTTCAATGCTCAGCCCTGCATAAACCTGGCATGGTGGTGTACACCTACCTGTCATCCCAACTCAGGAGGAGAAAGAAGGGATCAGGAGTTCAAGGTCATGCTTAGCTTCCCTGCAAGTTAGAGGCCAGGCTGAGATTCGTTAAACCATGTCTCAAAAATCTTTACAAACTCTAATACGCCATAATTCTGTGAGAACTGGAAATGGCCAGTCTGCATGTTAAAAATAATAGCTCTCACTTGGCACAGTGACACACACCTTTAAACCCAGCATTTGGGAGGCAGAAACCGATGGATTTCTGTGAGTTTGAGGCCAGCCTGAACTACATAGTGAGTTCAAGGACAGCCAGGACTACATAGTGAGTTCCTGGACAGCCAGGGCTATGTAAAGAGACTATGTCTCAAAAACACAAAACAAAACAAAGCAAAAGAATAATAAAAACAATAGCCTTTGGCTACTGGTAATTGGGGGGGGGCTGCCTGTTTACTGCCCCACAGTTCCTGTTACCTCTTTGAAGGTACGTTCCACGTCTTCAATCAACTGGTTGCCGTTATAGTTGTAGCCATTTGCTCCCTCTGCTTCATAATCCCCTCGCCAGTAATCTCCATAGTCTTCATAATCTGTTGGGGTTTTTTTTTTTTTTTAAGGAAAAGAGGGGAGAATTAAGGAAATAAAAAGAGGGAAATACAGTTTACCTAGGTTAGTCTTGATGGGAGAGTGAAAAAAAAAAGATATGAAAGACTATCACATTTTTTTGTTGCCCTTCTAGATGTCAACTCAAAAGCATGCAAATGAAAGACAAGACCTAAAATTCCATTAAGCAGTTGTTCTTTGGTACTTTAAATAGATTGTCTGGTTTAATACGCACAGAAACCATATGATATTGTGACCATTTTGTAGCCCATTTTGCTGATTGACAACATGTGCTTTTTAAATATAGTCTATTAATTCCTTGAAAAGTCACACAATCCATTTCACCATATCCATCCCCCACTCCTTTCTCTAGCTGGTTCCAGATCCAAGGCTCAGAAGCCACTTCAGAAGAGTAGGCTGAATTACATTTTAGGAGCCAGAGGTCAGGGAGGACTGGAGTGAAACCATGATTTCTGGACATGACAGTTCTATTGTTCTCATGAACTCACAGTAACTGCGGTTGTTTGCACAAGACATGCACAACCTCTGAGTTTTTAGAAATAAAATCTAGTTTGTATTTTTCAGGTCATACAACATGTTGTTATGCTACATATTAGCAAAATGCTTATTATAGGGACACAAATTAACATCTCACACAGTTAACCCATTTTTTGCCTTGACAAAAGCAATGATAATGTGTTCATTTAGGAAAACTGTAGGCTATTTTTCATTGTAGTCCCCATATTGTACATGTGACCTTTAACTTTATCCATCCTAAGTATTATGTCTAAAGCTCTCCTTCCTCCCCCCCCAAAAAAAATGGCCGTGCTGGTGACATTGTCCTAAACAGAAGGACTATTATCAAATAAACAAGCCTAAAAACAGTTTACCAGAAAATCATATCTCCTTAGATACCCTTGAGGGCCTTAGGCCTCCATACATAATTAAGAATTCATAAACCCTAGATAATTCATTTGAGATCCCATAGTTGAAACTCACCCATAAGCCCTTTGAACAATAGAGTTACAATGCCCCTTTTTAAATGTCCCAGTGGCTCCTTGGGTCAAGTAACCTGAACCTTTAAGTAAATGATTGTTAATTTAGGGGCATGCAAATATTACAGGGAAATCTCAGTACTAAATGAGAAATAGTACTATAACACCCTCCCCATGGAATGCGTAAGGACCTAGACAAAGCAGTGAACTTACTGTTTGCTCTTGCCATCTCATTTTTCAGGACCACATATTCCTCATACAATGGCCTCAGCTGCTTGCCTACCTCAGCTCTCCAGCCTTCCCAAGCCCAGAGCCTCTCATTGTAGTCTGTGCTTGTTGCCATTATGTCATCCAAACCTGTTGTCCCAAAGGAAAATAAACACGAATGTGAAGTGTTTGTATTTATAATACAAATAACTTGTATTTACATATATTGAGACTTTAAAGCATTAAAACGTTGGCAGACATCCAGGTCATTAAAATAAAATGTCATGGTTAGTATCCTTGTACTTAGTATTAGATCCATGCATCTACAGAGTGGGGAAAAAAGCACTAAAGTAATTTAATTACTGAATTAAGTTACTTGAATGTCATAGACTATACAGTGTGATTTTTTTAAGTTAAAAGTGTATCTCTGAAGGGCTGTAGTTATGGCTCAGAGAACAAGAGTGATGGCTCACATATAGGAGGACCTGAGTCTAAATCCCCAGATCTGTGTAAAAAAAGGTGGATGTTGAAGAAGAGAGGGGAGGGTCTGTGGAAGGTTTAAAGGGAGGAAAGAAGAAATGTTGCAATTGGATTACAATTTCAAAAACAAACACATGAAGCTAGACATGGCCAGGCATGCAACTGCAACCCCAGTGCTGAGAGGGACAGAGACAGAAGGATTGATGGGGCTTGCTGCCTGCCAGTTTGGCTCCAGGCTCAGTGAGAGAGCTTGTCTCATGGGAATAAGGCAGAAAGTAATAGAACAGGACACCCAACATCTTCCTCTGACTTCTAAAAGCACATGGGCATACACATCTGCATACACACATGTACACTATGTATAACACACACACACACATTCACACATACACGTATTTTTAAAAGGAGACTCTGAATTGAAACACTTTGGAATGGTATCAACTTTTGATTATCCAACTGCAAAACCTTGTGCCATTGTCAAAGGTCTATCTCACGCTGGGGAAATGACTCAGCCCCAGAAAGTGCTTGTTGTACAAGCATGAGGGTCTGTGTTCAATACCCAGAACTCACATTAAAAGTCAGGTGTGGTAGTATACCCTTGTAATTCCAGCCCTGAAGAAACAAAAACCTGGAAATCCTTTGGGCTTGCTGACAAACCACAATATCTACTTGGTGAGTTCCCAACCAGTGAGAGACCCTGTCTAAAATAAAACTGTTAAATGACAGTTGAAGCTGTCATCTGACCTCTACAACCATGTGCACTTGTGCATACATCTATACCTGTACACGCATGAATAGACACCACACATGAAAATACTCTATCTCATTTTTAAAATTTGGAAGAAAATATACATTTTATAACTACTACTGAAAACAAATAACCTACCTGGTTCAAGTAATAAGCATTCTTGTGGATTCTTTGGGTTGCAAACTTTTCCAGTACTATAAATGGTGCTCATAGTGTTTAGAATTGTGTTCAACTGCAATTAAACATAATAAACAGTGATACACATGAAAAATTACTATAATGGATGGTGGCATAAAGATATCCTTTTGGTCATTGGGTTTTTTCACTTTTACTTAAGATAGTTTTCTTATACAATATATCCTGATTATAGTTCCCTGTCCCTCTACTCCTCCCAGTTCCTCCCCACTTCTCCTCTCCTCTAGCTCCATCCCCTTTCTGTCTCTCATTAGAAAAGAACTGGCTTCTAAGAGATAACAAGCAAAGAAGACAAAATAAAATGTAGCAGAAACTACTGTATCGAAGCTGGACATGGCAACCCAACAAGAGGGAAGGAGTCCCAAGAGCAGGCACAGGAATCAGGGGCCCATTAGTTCTCACGCTCAGAAGTCCCATAAAAATACTAAGCTAAAAGCCATAATATGTAACTCAGAGGGCCTGGTGCAGACACATGTTGACCCTGTGTTTGCTGCTTTAGTCTCTGTGAGCTCATGAGCTCACATGGTCATGGGATTTTTAAATGTCTCAAAAATATAGCAACACATATCTTATTTGAAAAGCATGATCCTATGTATAGAGAACAAATATCTTATGTAATTGTCTGTGCTGTCAACTAGCACAGAATCTTGAGAACTTGAGATAAATACATATAGATCAAATAAAATAAACATGTCTCCCCAAACTCCCCGGCATATTTCTCACATACACCCAGAGATTGTGCTTCTGTTTCTTTTAGCATTTACTAAGTAAGACTCCACTATGTCCAATGTTCTGATAATTCTGAACCAAACAAGTCTCTGACCTTCAAAGTCCCCCAAGTCATGGAATAAGATGGTCACAAAATAGATCACAACAAATGGGAGTGCCAGAAACTGGAACTGTCACCAGAAAGTGATGTGTCAATGCTAGCTAAGGCATGGGGAAGGGTAGAATAAGAGGGACTTGTAACCTGAAGATTTAGAAATGGCTTCATAGAGGTAGGGTCCTAAGAGTTGAATGTTCCAGAAGTAGAAATTGGTCAGAAAAAAACAAAGGAGAAGGCACACCCTAAAATGTGAAAGGTGAATCTTTTTTAACAAGTGGTGGTATTATTAGTGACAGTGCTCATTGAAGGGACTGGAGGCCACAAGAATGGAGAGATATGTGGGATCCAGATCACAAAGGGCAATCTATGCCACAATAAGGAATTTAAACTTTACCCTGTAGGTAGAGAGGAGTGAAGATACTGGATAAAGCTGACCTGCTCAAGGGTATCAGTAGGTGCAAGTCAGCAAAAGTTTTAATTCTACTCCAAGATAAATACAGGAATGGAGAGAATAAACTTCTATATATCTATATATCTAAGCATGAAACCAATGAACTTACCCATGAGTTGCTCCATGGTGGGCTCGAAACACAGGAAAAAAGGAGAAAGAAATCAAAGAGGAGGGAAGCAAGGAAAGAGAAAGGAAGGGAAGACTGATTCTTTCACACCAATCATTAAAATGCTAGATATCTCCTAACACACTCATGTCTTATTATTTTACTCTGCTACAAAATCTTTGTCTTGAGAACAATAGGTAAAGCCCATACTTAAAATTTCCACAAGAAATGGTCTTTTTTTTTCATGGTCTCTTTCTCTATCTGCTATTTCAACCTCCCCGCCCCTTCCTCTCCACACACCCTGTTCTCACACAATTAAAGCTCTTACATGCACTTTAGTGGCTTTCAATCCTGGCTATACACTGTAATTATTTGGAGGCTCTTTCAAAACAAAAATATCTAGGATCCACATAGACTAGAGTAGGCTGTCTACATTCAGATGGGCAAGATTTCTCATGGAGTCCTTGTTTAAAAAAAAATAGATGGAGAAACATGGACAAGACAAGATAAGGTAGATTAATAACTTGGTGGAATAATTATATCCAAGGAATGTAGAATAATAAATATCAACTTGTAGGAACAAATACCATATGGCTTTATCTCTGTTCTTATCATGAACTTTTATTTTTATAAATGCAGATTAAGACATACATAGTTCCAGAGGACAAGCAACTGAGAAAGGAAACTTTGATGTGAAAGAGCTGCATGTTTTAGATAAAAATATTTCAATAGGCTATATCAGGGGTCTTCTGTGTGTTTTCATAAAGCTTTGTTGGAAGACAGCCACATCCATTCATCTATGTATTATCTATGGCTGACTTCCTGCTCTGATGGCAGAGCTGACTTGTTGTGACACAGACAATATGGCCTGCAAAACCTAAGATATTTATTTTATGTCTCTTTACAGCTTGCTTTCAAGTTTGCTGGCCCCTGGACTGGGGGCATGGGATGAGAGATGGTATTTTAACAGGGTAAATATAAGAATTCTTGAAATCATCTCAGCATTGGATGTTTTTCTTTTTTAATGTTCTGTTTTTACAGCTATTTTGACACAAAAGATTGGGGGCTTTATGAAGAGTGAGCTTGATATTATCTAACCAAGGCATCCAGCAATAAGAACAGACAAACAACAAAGAAAGAATGTTGCTCTAGTATACTTCTAGACTGGCTCAGTCAATGCAGACCACAGTGAGCAAAATGTCATATACCTGCTTATTTTTGTGCTGATCAGAACCCAAGTGACTTCTTTCACCCTCAAAAAGATTTTAATTTGGATCATAAATACTATAGTCACCTTACCTAGGCCCAGAGCTAGCATTACTATCTTTACAGATAGCTCATTCATATGAGCTGAGAGTTTATATTACTTCTCACACATTTCAACTCTTGAGAGCAGAACTAATATGTTCACAAACACACCTGCTTGTTCTTGTCCGCTGAGAGTGCTGAAGACCCACTCTGCTGAAGGGCCTGCAGTTGACGCTTGATGGTGAGATTCTGAACTTCTTGTAGTGGGTAATTTTTGGCAAGCTTAGACTGCTCTTCATAAAAGGCAGACCATTTGGCAGCAGCCTCATTCTGAAAAAATAAATAAAATAAAGTTGGACAGAAGATATAGTCCAAAGAACATCTGGTGAAACATCTACTACTTCCTGCATGGCTTAGTCCCTTACTTTGCTGAGGGTCAAGGTTTAGGTTAAAAGTAATCAGGCCACTCTTGGGCCACTTTCTTTCTGGCCCAGTGCCTAGTTTTCCCAAGGGTCCTGTCCCAAGAACTGGAAGTAAATTCTCACAGATAATTCACACTGTGAGGCCCTGGAACTAATGGCCTTGGTGCTATGATGTGGATAAGTTGGCTAAAGATTCAGGGATGAATGGGCTAAAAGGAGAACCTTGAAGATCTCAGAGTAGACAGACACAATGGGAATACAGTCCCTTGTGACCACCGGAACCATGAGAAATGAGACCAGATCAAAGAGAGCTCCTGGGTGCCATGGTTTAGTGAAGGAATTTTGTCCTTGCATTGGGATCTCAAAGGAAAGATTCCTGGAGCAGGGCCATTTGGTAGGGTGATGATTTTCTGACAGCAACAGGAGTCACAAAACAGGTGATGATTCTGGTATCCACCTGCCTCCTTGAAGCAGCCCAGTCTTGACAATAAGCAGGGTGGACTTCTCCAGACTTCTCTAACACAGTCTTCTCTCAATGCACAATGTCACTTCCATTTGTCAAAGAATAAAAGGAACAACTGCTTTCTACATGATATTGCTTTGAAACACATAAAAGAGATGCCATGTAGACTCCACTCCTGAAGTCAGACACTTCTGGCTATCTGTGTGATTAGGGGCAAATACTCTTTTACAAAATTAAGCAATACTAATGATGTGATTGTGACTACAGGATTCTTGTAAGGATTATAACAATCAACACAAAGCAAAGTGCTTCCCAGAGCACCTGACACATCATTGTTAAGTTGCTTAGAATTGTATCAGATGAGTAGGATATGTATCAAGGATGATTTCTCAACAAAACACAAATCTATAATAACATAAACCACAAATGAATATCTGTTTCTGTAATAAGAAGGTGAATATGAAACAGAAGCCTACATTTGTTCAAGTATTCATAGAGGAGATAAGACTTAAGTAATCTTGAAGTAGGTAAAGTTGGATATCTGTAGAATGTGTTGAAAAACAATTTGCCATAAAAGAGGAAGCCATTATTGGTTTGAAGAGAAAACTGAACCTAAAGAAAGGTCTAGAGACCTACAAGACTGCCGCCAACTAACAATTTGAGCAACTGGGGAAAGGCTACCATAAATGCCCTTCCCAGATAGTGAGATCAGTAACTAACTTAGCCACCATCATGGAGCCCTCATCTAGTACCTGATGGAAATAGAAGCAAACACCCATAACTAAATACTAAGTGGACCTAGAATCCAGATGCAGAGGGAGAGGACAAGACAAGGTTGCAGAAACACATAGAGACAGCTGACCTGAACAAGGAGGAACTAATGGGTCCCCCAGACTGATAGCTGGCAATCCAGCATGGGACTGACTCAGGCCCTCCTGAATATGGGTCTCAGCTAGAAGGACTGAGCAGTCTAAGGGACCTCAGACAGTGTAACCAGGATGTATTCCTGGTGCACAAAAGGACCTTGCGCACACATCCCCCCATGGAGGGATACTGCCTTAACCTAGAGACAGGAGAGAAGTCTTAGACCCTACTTCAAATGACTTGACAGATTTATATGACCCCACCTGGATGGCATTGCACTACGTGTGGAATTGGGGTGGGAGGATGGGAGAAGAAGGTAGTCAGGGTGCGTGTGGGGGAACAGAGAGGGTAAGAGGGAGAGAGGGAGGGAGCGAGGGAGAGGGAACTGGGATCAACATTTAAAATAAAAAATTAATTAATTAATTAAAAAATCCCATGTGATGGAAAATCATTATGTCACTATTTTTATCTATTAAGCAAGGGACTTAGCAAGGTAGTGGAGCTGGTAGTCAACCCAGCATTCTATCCTGGAACCTATGATAGATAGACTCTGTGGTGGCTTTCAGGATGCCTATCTGTTAATGGTCACACCTGAGTATGATAATCCTCTTCAAAGAGAATGAACTTACAGCCAATCACATGGAACAAAAGCAGTAAGATGTGTTTATTTACATTATGTATGACTGTCATTTTTATCTTGTTAGCAGGCCCATTACCTTGTGGGCTATAATGCAGCAAAATACCATGCAATGAACTATTCCACAGAAAGGACTTTATGGCAAGAAACTGAGGCTGACCACTGACTAATATCCTGCAATAAACCAAGAACCTCACTTCAGCAATGTGCAAAAACCTTAATGTCCACCCTAGCCACACCTAGCTTGGCAGTGAGATTGGATACACAAGCTCTAGACAGCACCTTCAGTGCATCATGATGAGACCTAAAAAGAGAAGAAGCATGTGTGCCCACAAAAAACTGTAGAACAAATGTGTGTGTGTGTGTGTGTGTGTGTGTGTGTGTTACACATTATGAGACTTAAAATTTCCTTTACCTTGACTTGCATTTTGCCTCCTGAATAATGCTCTTTCCCAAACTATCCTTTTACATTTTAGTTTACAGTTTTTTCCATACCCCCCTTTAAGGCTCCTGAGCCTATATAAAATAAACAGCCTATCTGTTATGCAGACTCAAAGCCAGTTCATATACACTTATTCAATTGTTTAGACAGTGGCTGCTGCCAACATGCAAGTTATGGACATGACTGATGTATAAAGCAAAGCTTAGACAACAGCTTATATAGCTCCTCATCTTCAAGGAGCAAGGCGGGATGAATTGAATAGCTTTCCACACCCTCTCTATGCAAAAAGCTGACAAGAAATAACTGAAACAGCCAAGTTTTCTACATACACCCATAGGGGTTTGGGAACAAGTCACGTTTTTAGAACAATCATGGGACATTCGCTCTCTGACTTCCATTTATAACTGTAAAGAATACTGTATTTCTATTCAGTGAGACTTCCTTGTAATTACAAGGACTACAAGTATAAAATATTAAATTCTACTTTCACTTTTTCAAGAACATAGTCTATTTGTGTAAATTAAATCTGATAATTTCATTATGGTTTTAAATGTCTGTTTGTGAGATTTTGTGTTAGGACATAGGTCTACTGTCCCCTACCCAAATTGTGTCACTTTTATTTAAGCAATAATTTTATCAAATAACACATATTTCTCTCTCTCTCTCTCTCTCTCTCTCTCTCTCTCTCTCTCTCTCTCCCTCTTTAGTCTCCCTCCTCTTTCTGTCTCTAGCTTCCTCCCCTACTCCCATGGTGAGTGTGTGTGTGTGTGTGTGTGTTTGTGTGTGTGTGTGTGTGTGTTTGTGTGTGTGTGTGTGTGTGTGTGTGTGTGTGTGTGTGTGTGTGTGTGTAAAAACTCAAAAAGAGACAATGGCAGGGGATAAAAATCCATGTTAAGGGAGGTGAGAAGAAAAGAGGAAAGAGAAAAAAAGGCAGAATATGACATAAAAGCAGAAGGAGGCCCTCTGCGGGGAAGACAGACGAGCAAAAGAACAGGAGAGTGGGCATTGAACATGAACAAAGTATGCATGAAAATGCTCCAATGAGTCCCCTTATTTCACATGTTATCGTCTAAAAATTCATTTAAAAGATAGTGAAATTAAAACCCACCATATTCTGGAGTGAATGAAATGAATCTAGCTATCTATGTTATTAATATAATTACATAGAATTAGTACTATAAAATTTTCTTATTTCCTAGGCAAGTCTTTATGACCTATACTTATTTATTTTCAAAATTATAAATCAGTGCTTCATCCTTTAATCAGGGCTGATAAATTATAGCCCTTGGGCCAAGCTCAGGTATCACCTGTTCTTTCATCAATAAAGTTTTATTGGTAAGCCACACACCCATTTATGCCATAGTGTCTATGGCTGCTTTCTCTGTACAACTGCACAGCTGGGTGATTATGAAGAAACCATAAGACACGAGAATCAAGAAGAGGCACTGCTCAACAGTTTGTTGATTGTTGATCCCTGCTTTTGATTATGAACTATCATAACTTTTGAGGCCTGTGAAACATTTATATGCTAAAATATGCACCTACCCCATTGAAAACTGTGACACAGATAAGAACAGTTTCTTCTTGTGGTAAGTTGCTTGAGATATAAAGCACTGCTGTCTTATTTTCTCTTTTTCTAGAGCTCACTGGAGCTAGACCATTGGCAACCTCCCAGCCCTACACCTATGAAAGTTCTCTGAAGACCAAAAAGGAAAAGCTGCAGAGAAGCTTAGCTCTGAGACCTTACAGTCCAACAATCTCCAAGGAAAAGTTCCATCCTCAAGCCCCATATGCTGGGCTGCTTTCCAGATATGGCCATCAAAACCACATCAAGCTTTGACAACAAATCTGCCTTGGTCATCTTTTAAACATACCCAAAGACTTGCAACATGAAAAAATAAATGTATTTTATTCACTGGCGTGGGTAACACAAGTTATATGAATCCTGTCATGCCATTCTAGAATTCCAAAACCTTTCCATATTTTGTATGAAAGGGTTGACATTTTTAAGTTTTTGAATATTTGGAAACTTTTATTTTACTTTTTTTGTTTTTGGTTGTTTGTTGTTGCTGTTGTTTCATTTCATTTTGTTTTTCAAGACAGAGTATGTAGCCTTAGCTGTCCAGGAACTCGATTTGTAGACCAGCCTGGCTTCAAAGTCACAGAGATCCACCTGCCTCTGCCACTGCGTGCTGGGATTAAAGGCATGCACCACCACACCTGGATTATTATTTTCTTTTAATCTTCAGGGGAAAAAAGTACTCAGCTCTGAATTCCGGTTTACTTGTTTTGCAATGACACTTCCCTTATTCTTATTTTCACATAGGGGTATTATGAGTGTCATGAAGCATAATGAGGAGCCGTTAGAGACAAGGATTAAGCCAACATTCTTTGCTTGGATAGAGAATAACAATTTATTTAGCACTATCAGCCTCTGAGTTACCCTGAAGACAGGCATAGGAAAGAGAAATGGGTATGCCCAGACACCCAGCAGAAAAGCTGAAGGGCGCTAGAGATCACCATGAGAATATCTCTCTCTCTCTCTCTCTCTTCTGAAAAAAAAACAACAAAAAAAAAACAAACAAAACAAGAAAGAATTGCAAGGTAATCTTCAAAACTCTCTTCAGGGACATGGACGGGTGTAAGGGGGAAGTTGCTATAGTTACTGCTAAATTCTGGAATCCTCTTGCTCTCTCTAGGATTAAAATGATCCAGAGACTTTCTATGCTGCTGCAGAGTTTCTGACCTTGTTATTAAAAACCAAGCATGCCTGCTTTGAAAGTGTTGCTAGGAGGCCCCAGTTTCTCCCTAAAACATGGGGTCTTTGTGTGCAGGAAGGTCAGGATTGAATTGAATTAGCAAATAAAATGGAGTTTTAAGGGTGGAGGAGATGGCTTAGAACGCAAAGTGCTTACCATGCAAACATCATGAGCTGACTTTAATCTCCAGAACCCATGTTAAAAAGCCAGACATAGGTTAGGATGTGTAGTGCACACCTTTGATCCCAGCACTCAGGAAGCAGAGGCAGAGGAATCTCTGTGGGTTAGAGGCCAGCCTAGTCTACAAAGCAATTCCGGGACAGCCAGAGATGTTACACAGAGAAATCCTGTCTTCAAAGAAAAACAAACAAAAACAACAACAAAAAACCCTGTCTCAAAAATAAGGTGGCTGATGTGGAGAATGACATGCATGGCTAACCTCTGGCAACATACACATCATACCCACACCTGTGCCTTTGTGGAAGATGTACAAAAATCTTATTTCAAAAATTAAACCACTGTAAACTACAAAGAAAGTGTCATGCCAAAAACGTAGTGTCATTTTACTGAGAAATTGATTACCCTTTAGCTGCTGGATACTGAGTTTACCATTTTCTGTAATAAAAAATGTGTTGTGCAGCATATTACAAGAGTCTGTGAATAATTTTCACTGGATTTTTTTAACTATCTGCAAACCTCTGCTTCAAACAAACAACTTTTTTATGTTCACTTCTAAACTAGCCTATTAGTGCAGAGACATGGATGCAAATGGAAAAGTCATCTTTCCTGGGGAACATTTCCAGTTGTCCACACAGTGATGACGTTTTTAACTAGATATGTATTTGAATGTAGCTAAAACATGTGTGTCATGCTATGTCAATTAATTATTGTCCTAGGGTTTTTTTTTTTAACTTGATAGATGCTAGGGTCATTTAGGAAGAAAGAACATCAACTGAGCAAATAAATGCCTCCATAAAACTGACCTATTGTCAAGCCTGTGGAGCAATTTATGGATTCATGTTTGATATGAAAGGGCCCTGCACAATGTGTGTGGTGCTTTCCCACCCTGGGTAGATGGTCTTAGGGTGCCTAAGAAAGAAACTAAGCAAGTCACCAGGAGCAAGTCAGTAAGCAGCATTCCTCCATGGCTTCTGCTTCAGTTCCTGCCTCCAGTTCCTGCTCTGAGTTCCTCTACCCTGACTTCCATTGGTGGTTCTTTGGACAAGTATGATGAAGTAAATCCTTCCCTGTCCGAGTTGCTTTTGGTCAGTGTTTTACCACACCAACAGAAACCCTAACTAAGACACTTCATAGACCCAGCTTGGCTATTCTCCAATGACTCATGTTGGAATTATATAGAATTATCTTACCAGTTTTCACTCAAATTCATTGGAGAATAGGGTGATCTTTGCTTTTATTTCTTGAACACAAATGGCATAATCTTAAAAGTCCCATAAAAAGACCATATTATGGATGGAGTTAGCCACACACACCACAACAGCGAAGAAAAGTAGGTAGCTTTAGAAGCCTGGTTTGAGCCAAGCTTTTCATTATCCCTATTTTCTGGTTCCTGCCTCACTCTTTTAGGGCATCATAGTTTGAGGCCTTCTTTTATTTTCAGGCATCTCTCACCATGTTATCTAAGTAATATCATACTATGCTACGTCTGTAGGCTAGTAACCTCAACTTCCTGACTCCTGAAAGTTACCTCAGGAGACAATAAGCAAAGAGCAGGTGGCCCTCAGTAATGTCACCATGATAGGGCATGGACACACAAATGTCATAAACTTAATTTCCTATCCTATATCAATTACCTATTGCAATGATAATACTATCTAAGAAACAACCAAAAAGCCTCAATAGCATAAGTGTTTATTGTTTATGTGCCTAAAATAACTCAGAGTTGGCAGACACCTCTGCTGATCTTGGCTAGATTTGCATGCAACTCTGGAAGTTGGCTTCTACTTGGGCAACTACTTAATAGATGGCTAGTCTAAACCGGTTCTCTTGGCAAAGACAAAGGTGTGAAGGACAAGCCCCATTGTTCAAGCCCATTAAGCTACTGTTGTCATCAGCCCTGCTTAACACAAATCGAGACAAATGATGAAGTATACACTCCCAGAACCTGCAATGGGATGGCACTGCAAAGTGGCGTGACCTTACATTATTATGGGAAAAGATGAAGACCTCCTGAGTCCATCAATGCAATTGACCATACTTCCTTAACCAAAGGTGGAGATGCAACCCACATGTTTGATTAAATGCTTTGAAAACCTATTTGGACTTTTCGATGTCTCACATTTTTTAGGTTAAAGTTTTACAGGTCTTATCAGCTTCACCACCTGTGGTGTAAGTAGTGCTTTCCTCTGTTTACTCTGAATTTATCTCAGTTGTGCTTCCAGCTGAATTGCCTTTCAGGTAGAAAAATATTGGGTCAATGCAATTGTCAACACTCTGTCCTTTCCTGTTCCAGGTCACACGTTTCCTTTAGTGAGGTTTCCTGCAGCCCTCAGCCCACTCCAACCCCCTTCTTTCTTAACTCATTCTGATTATTCTTGGGGGGAGGGCAAGGGTTCCTCCCTCCCTCTCTCCTTTCCTTCCTTCCTTTCTGCCTCCTTTTTTTTTTTTTTTTTTTTTTTTACATCTGAACACCAGTATTATGTTCAGAACCATCTGAACAATGCTAATCGTTGTGGTTGGGGAAATGTATTTAGTTAATGTCTTCAGGAGACAATCCAAAATGACCTGTAGGTCCTTTGTGATCTGAAACTATTTTGTATGGTTCATCAGCTCCCTGTAACAACCAACTTACACCCAACTTGGATTTTCCAGATCAGTTCCAACTCATGCAATTCCATAATATATGACAACTTCTGGTGGTAAATGTTTTTGTTATAGTTAGGATTATTCTTATCAAATACTTGCTTATGCATTAGTGATCTTCTAAAAACCTTTTCGGGGCATTTTATACATACTTATTTTATGGGGCAACTTTTTTCAAAACTTGCAAAACCTTCCAGAAGCAATAAATGTATCACACTGCTAAGATCAGAAGAACCTAATGACCTCAAAGATATCAGTGGTAATTTCAAGTATTTTATTGGGTTTCTGTTAAGTCTCAGTTCCTGCTAAGCAAATGTTAAGCTCTGGAAATTCCAGAACTATTTATTTTTTCTGTCCAAGAAGTTCATTTTCCATTAACTCCCCCCACAAGATAAACTAGATCATCAGATAGTCTCATTAAAGCAAACTCACAATTTCTAACTCTGCAAGTCAGTACATTTCTAAGAAGAAGTGTTGATCTATGATAAAACAGAGTAAAGTCTGCAGTATGTAAATTTATGGGAACACATTCTCCCCTTTGCCCAGGGAAGGCTTGCTGTGAAAATACACAGACAAAGGTTGCTATTTCTTAATTCTTGACCCTAAATTCTCCACTGACAAGGCCAAGAAGCAGGCAAAGGAAGGAACATGATGGCTTTTTCCCAGAAACCTATTTCCCAGCAGCTGTTCTGTGAATCTCTGAAGAGCCTCAGAAATGAAAGAATGTAGTTTCCTTCAAATCTGACCTTTCCAGGCCAATTTTTATTTAAACCACCTGAGCTGAGCATATTGCTCAGCGCTGGATACTTACCTGGCATGCACAAGGTTCTGGCTTACATTTTCATACTACACAACAAAAAAAAGTTTAAAAATAAAACCTGGACATTTGCGATATCAGTGACACCATGCACTTTTCAAAATGCAAACCAACTGAATAATGTTTATGAAGTTCAAAATAAATGGCTGGTATGATATCAAATTACAAACAAACACTTTGTATATTTAATAAATTCAGCATTCCCTTATAGTATATACTACATTATTAATACTGTGATCATAATCTTATTCACTTTAGATCTGAGTCAAATGGGTCTGAAGGAAGTTAACACACTTACTCAACTAGATGGGAACAAATAGAGACTCACAGCCAGATACATGTACAGAGTGAGAGACCTTGGAACACTTAGTCCTAAAAGAGAAGTCTCCAGCAAATTCACCCCTCACCCAGAGCTCAGGGAACTCTGAGGAAGAGGAGGCAGAAAAGGTGTAAGATCCACAGGGGATGGACCACACCAAGGAAACACACAACAGGATCAATGCACATACAAACTCACATAGATTGTGACAACATGCACAAGGCCTGCACGGGTCTGCGCCAGATGAGGTCTAACCCTGAAGTTATCTCCAATTGATGACCACTGGTGAATGAAAATTGAATTTTCTCCAAGGGAGTCTCACTGGGAAAACAAACTACTCTTAAGGGTAGGATGCATGCCCAGCGATAGATGGTCAACAGAAAACAAATACAAAGGCATCTTTGGAGGATACTTGTCTCATAATGTCATGTCATGGCTTTTGCTTTTTTATTTTGTTTTTAGTTTCATCATATTTTTATTTTATGTATCTCTCTCTCTCTTTCTCTCTCTCTCTCTCTCTCTCTCTCTCTCTCTCTGTGTGTGTGTGTGTGTGTGTGTGTGACACACACAGGTTCCTTGTGTACATTTTATAATTTCCAGTTTAGTGTTTTTGTGTGGGATTCTTGAGTGTGTGAACAAATGGGTCTCTGGGGTTATAGCTGTTTCTTGAGCCTTTTCTTGGGCTTTTCCCCCTTCTGTTTGTTTTGTCCTAATCTGATGTGTTAGTTTTTGTTCTATCTTATCCTATTTCATTTTATTATTATCTTTTAGAAGTTTGCATGTTTTCTAATGAGAGACATACAGAGAGTAAATCCAGATAGGAGAGAAGATAGGGAGTGACTGAGGGGGACACTGACACCAGGATATAGTATACAAGGAGAAAAATCTATTTTCAATAAGACACTTAATCAAGACCTTCAGCTTCTAAGATTCAAAGGAGAAACTGAACCCAGGCTGTTTGGCCCAAGTTCACACTCCATGTACACTCATTATACACAGTGTATCTCAGCAACCTCATCTTAGAACTTGTGTGATACCTGTCCACTGCCTAGCCTATAAAGAGATTCTCTACACATGAAACTAGGAGAGAATGGGAAGATGAGCCATTTCCCTCTCCCACAATTGTCTCCCTGTGCAGGTAAACCCACACCAGTTCACCTGAGGGCTTTGAAAAGCCCTTTACCTCTTCCTGGCAAAGGGGATACGGAGTCCCTTGTAATTTTTCTTTCATTTAAATGTTCTTTTTTTGTTTTAAAGGGTACACAATTTTCTCCAGTTTAAAACACCTGATAATTTATAGTCTTCCATTTCTACTCTTTTGCTCTAATCAAACTGTATACTTTATTTTAAAAAAAAAATGATATTACCCTTTCTTTGAACTGTGCCACTGAGCCAAATCTCAACACCATAATAATCTCAAAGATGGTTTCAACAAATATCATCACATCTCAATCTATAATATGACTTCTGCATATATAGGCCCTCAAAAGAACTGTTACAAAACTCTTCAAAGACCCTAACTCCCCATTACACTAATAACAACAATGTCTTCCTTTTCTCCTAAGCCCATAAGTATCAAGTATCATTCTGGTGTTTTTGTATACCTGATGAAGCATATATGAGTATTATTTATTTTTTTCACAGGTAAATCAACTAAGACTTGGGTAGGAAGATGGCTCAGTGGTTGGGTAAGAGAATGTACTTCCCTTGCAGAGGATGCAAGCTTGGTACTCAGCATCTATGCCTGGTGGCATACAACAGCCTGTAACTTCAGCATGATTTTAAAATAATAAAAATAATTCTTAAAGCAAAAAATAACTAAGATCCAGATTGTCTAATTAACTAATTCAAGTTCACCCACCTAAAAAGTGGTGGGGTCAGGATTTGAATGTAAGTAGTCTAGCTCCAGGCTAGCCAGCATTCAAGCATGATGTTAGTCTCCCCATGAACTATTCAGCTGATAAAATCTATGGTACACTTCAGGCACCTCCAACAAATATCAAATAAAAATTGAGAAAAAAATGTTACACTAAAGAGAACATGGGTAAGACTAAAATGTGGGAACAGACAAACGCAACTCACTTGGCAACATTAGATTGTCAAGGATCTCCTTGCTTTTCTTGAACTTTGGAAAAATAGCTTAGGATTTCAAAGGAGACAGCAATTTTCAGATTTACTCTGTTCTGTGAATGGCAGTAATTTAAATACACAACACCCTTATCATTTGAAAGGAATGAGGCTTCTAAGCTACAGTTTTGGAGGAAAGCATGGGGGGCACAAAATATTTTCTTAAGTAGTTGTCAATTTTCCACCACTTAAATATACTTAAAAGGCACTTCAGGATCTGTGAGAAAAAGTAACTCTAAGTCTTTGTACTTGTCAAGCAAAATATGCTGCTTTCTCAGAGTAGGCTGAGAGTTTTCAGGACTGGTTTAATTATAGCTTTTCTTCTGTGACCTTTGGAAATTCCTCAGAGCTCTGTAACAATGAAAGAAGGAATTCCCGAGTCCAGTTTCACCTAAGCCATGGTTACCTTAATTACTAAGCTGCTGCCTTCACTAAATCTCCACTTGTATTTTTCAGTTAATATGTCATTTGTAGTCCTCAGATAGTCCTGTTGGCATTATAGGCTAAAGAAAATTATTGACTCAATAATTTACATTTCCATGAGTGCTTTGCATGCCAAGTACAATGAGAATAGTGATGGTAACTTTATCAAACATTTTCACTCAGTTCTGGAATCATCTCTGGAATCTGGTCATAGAATTCATTCGTAACAATTTTTTCAAATGAACTCTAAGGTCAATTGAATTTAGTCATGTGGAATAGTAGGATCAGAGCTACAGAGGCAATCATTCAACCTCACACTTCAGAGATTTCTAGGATTCATTCCCCTATCCAGTCTTATAAGCAGTAAGTCTAATCTTTAATAAGCAATCAGTACCCCCTAAGTAGCCTCAAGAACTCACCATCTTTTGGGCATTCTCCTCAGTAATATTGGTGTTATAATTCCAAGAAGCAAGTGAACTTTGATAAGACAGGTCTTCAGCTTCCTGGTTAAACTTGTCTAAAAATGTCTTGGCCTGTTCTTCGATGATGGACTGAGCAGTAGTTACAGCAACAAGGCTGAGCAGGAGCCAGGAGGAGCTTGACATCTTTCCCCCTGCGCCAAGATCCCATCCACTGAGCAACTTTCCCTAGAGTAAAATCTCTTCATGAGATTTTCTCTCTCATCAGCCTTTGAACTTGGGTTGGGCACTGAGAAGGGAAGACAAAAAAAAAAAAAAAAGCAGAAGAAGAAACAGAAGAGAACAGTAAACAAGCTGCTGAACCAATATGAAGTTAATCCTGGAGAGGACAGATATGTAAACAGATTTTTTTAGGATGATTTTTTTTAAGTAAACTAAATAAAGACATGTTATTCATTAATCCTAGAAAACCTTAGCTCTGCTAACATTTTATGGCCAAATCAAAACTTGGACATTCAGTTAATATGTCCCTTAAAAGCTGTTAAAGATACACTGTAGGTTACTATAATTTTACAGTAACAAAAATGAGGCTAGAATTAGAAACCATGGGAGACATATTGGAACTTGCAACTGTCTCTGATAATACTATCAATATGATTTCCATCCTTTCTTTTTTGCTGTTGTTTGTTTGTTTGTTTGTTTGTTTTTCAAGACAGGGTTTCTCTGTAAAGCCCTGACTCTCCTGGATCTCTCTCTGTAGATTAGGCTGGCCTCAAACTCACAGAGATCCTCCTGCCTCTGCCTCCCAAGTGCTGGTATTAAAGGCATGCACCACCACCTCCCATCCCCATTCTTTCTTTTAATTTCAAGAGGATGTTCACAAAATTCACTTCCTTGTTTAACTGTTTAACAGTTTTATTTTTAAATAAGCAACTTTGCCTTTGTCTTCATAAGCTTTATTTAAAAACAATTATTTGTCTTCCAATTTAAGAAATTATAAGACTATTCTCCACTATGTAGTTTTAATCCTCCCATAGTGGCGTTGGCCAACTTTGGAGCTGTCATTTTCTGTTTCTCAGGAGATGTGTTAAACTCTAGTTCCATGGCTGACTTCATCAAGTACCTCTTTCCCTCTGGCTTACCTGCTTAAGACTTAGCTGAGATCACAAGGAAGTAATAATGTGGAATATATTATGAAATCCAAAGCATATCCATGTCAAGTCCTGGGCATCCATAGGCATGGGATCACGGCAAAGTGAAGGTCAAAGAGAATCTACTGGTTATCCCGTTGAAGTTCAGCAGCTGGCTCTGTGTCCTCATTCCCAGGGTATAAGCATGCCATAGATAAAAGAGTGGAGCCACTTTAAATGCCAGGGCTCCTAGGCCTGCTTGATTGTGATGATGAAACCTTCATGCAGAGAAAACATTTCTCCACCCAGAAAAACAAGTCTTCCAGGTTTATACTAAATGGTGATAACTAAGCCTGAAACATAATTCCACTACTTCACTTTATTCCAAACTTGGGCAAACAATTGTAGAATAGGAACCAAAGCAGTAATTGTTCCAAGTGTTTTGTGTTATAACACTTTATTTAAGCATCACAACTTACCTGTGGGCAAATATTTACATCACCATGATATGGACTGTGAAATTGAGCTTAAGTAGCTAAACCTCACTAGGCTAATAAGGGGTGGAACTGGGCCATGAACCCAGGCTGTCTGGATCTA
The DNA here is from genome assembly GCF_943737965.1 of Phodopus roborovskii. Taxonomy (NCBI): domain Eukaryota; kingdom Metazoa; phylum Chordata; class Mammalia; order Rodentia; family Cricetidae; genus Phodopus; species Phodopus roborovskii. Next base: position 148,608 of record NW_026125970.1, on the reverse strand, counting down.
GAGTACAGGCTCCAAGCTCAGTTGTATGCTGCAGTCTGAACAGGAATGAAGCCATACATGGCTAAAGGAGAAGGACTTGTGTCTTTAGTGAAGGTGGTGTATTTGGTTCCACCATATCAAATGTGAATCCAGAAAAAGCAGGTGGAAAATTTAAATAATAACAAAGACATTCAAAGAAAATGACATGAGAGAAAAATTGGTGCAGCCGTGGCAGTAAGGCTCTTCCACACACAAGGAATCTGAAAAATCTTACTGCTTCTCAGAGGCTTAAGGAGAAAAATAGGCAACACAACGGGGAGCAGCATGTGAGTCTCTGAAAAGAACGTTGCATGAGAAAAAGCTGAAAGGAACATCTAATCTGTTCCTGAACACTTGGAGTTAGAGGGGAGTTCAAATTCAGTTTACTGAGACAGAAAATAAGGTTCACACAATCAAATTAAAATGTAGAAATCATGATAGAAAATCCAAGCTAAAAGTAGATGGACAAAAAGACTAAGAAGCAGGGAAATACTAGAAGCCAATACATTCTGAGCAGCAGTGGAATTGTATATAATGATGTTTTATAGAAACTAGCTTCGATGGACCAAAACAAGTACTCACTGAACTGCTGGGATTTTGATTCACTCTTCATTGATGACATAACAATTTTCTGTCACCTAGAAGTATTGTCTCTGAGTCCAATCTGAGAATAGAAAGAATCCTCTAGAGATGGAGGGCATGTAACCCAGGAAAACAATTGGCCTCAAGGAACGTATTATCTTATTGGAGTTGGGGTGTGTTTGATTAAAGTTATAGAGAAGAATTTCACCTTGATGCTTGACAAAATTGTAAAATATAATTTTACTATGTGACCAATAAGCACTTGGAAAATGTCTGTCTGGTCCATAGGGAATTTTCTAAGACAAAGTCAGATGCTGCCTCTAATGAAATAATACAATCCTTTCTTTCCTATATGAAAAATTCCAACAACATTCAATAAAGAATTTAGCAAAAGGTTAATTGCTATGTCTAAAACCAAATGTTCCTGAAAGAACCATATAGTACAGGATTAGGCAGTCTGCTGATGTCATAACCAACAGAAATCTTGATTCCGTTGATGTTTATGGACTATCTACTATGGACTCTGTAGTACATGCATTAATGTATAAGGCAGCATATTCCCACAGGTGGGAAGGGCGTAGGCCCTGCCCAAATAATGTGACAGACTTTGATGGTATCCCATGGAAGGCCTCACCCTCCCTGGGGAATAGATGGGGGTGGGGGTTGGAATGGTGGGGGATGGAGGTCCGTGTAGGACATGGGAGGATGGGAGGGAGAGGGAACAGGGATTGATATGTAAAATAAGATTGTTTCTAACTTAAATAAAAATTTATAAAATAAAAAAAGATTCTCATAGGTATTATATTATGTGATGCTAGGGTATAGGGCATAATTGAGTAGTTTGTGATAAATACTATGACTTGCATTAATCAGAGAGTTGGAGAAAGGAAGAAAAGAGAAAGATGAAGTAGGACGAGAGATCTTTTGTTTAAAAAAGGTGTCTCTGAAAAGGTGTCATCTGGGCAGAAAGATCTGAAAGGATGTGAAGGATATGTGAAGGCCATCAGTGGGGATACTGTTCCAGCTGGGGGTAGCAGCCATGCACAAAGGGTGTAGGCAGATCTCAAGAACATCAGAGACCTGTGTGACAAGATATGAAGGTGAGAAGAAAGCTTGCTTTTACACCAGGAGGGCCTGAAAGAAAATTCCAACTGTGATTTTTACCCTGAGGCCTGTAGGAAGACAATAGAAACCTTCAAGTGGAGAAGTTATATGACAAAAGTTTTTATGCTCTCTGGCTGCTACCCAGAGACCATACTAAGGAGGTGGAGCTTCATGACTTTAGATCTTTAATATACTAGCACCTTGCATATAATTTCTTTCCTACAAAGCTAGTGGTCTTATGGAGATGTTGCATTGTATGAATTTATATTTGAGTAGGAATAAAAGCTACTTACAATGAAACAAGCAGTGTTATAGTCAGCTTCTGTACTGAAAGATCTAAGCAAACTGTCAATCTTTCAGGGACATTCCTTGCATCAGTGGTTGGCTGAGAGCTTGATTCCAGGGTCCATTTGGACTGTAGGATCTTGACTTGTTGGTGTTAACTGGCCTGTGTTAAAATAGGAGGAAAAAGCCCATCTGTGGAAGAAGCAAGTTCATTTGTGAAAGAAAACAAGTCAGAGAAAGAAAGTTGAACTGAGCCTAGCAATAAGCCTGGTTTTCTGATCGCCTAATGGTCAGGTCCAGTTACAAAGCTTCCCCAACACAGAAAAAGAAGAATACTGCTGTACTAAGGGAAAACAGAAAATCATAAACACAAAATGGCTCCCTCCTGATCTTCCCAGATATTATCTTTGTGGTTACACTTCCTTTGCACCAGGCCCTGCACATAAACTCTTTGCCAGACCATTTATATGTGGGAATTGTGAGACCCTTATTACAATTAAGGAAACAACTTGCTAGTGATCTTGTGACTGCACTAAATTCCTACAACTGACAGCATTTGATGCCAGGCTTTTAGGAGATAGATACCTTCTCTCTGTTGAGTCATAGCTTTGGTCACCTACTGACTTCATAGACCTCATAAGTCCTCATCAGTCTGGCATCTTCTGAGAATAAGCAGGCCCACACAAGCAAAACGGAAATGTGATGTTTTGACTACAGCAGTTTTATGCTTTACACCTATTTGAAGTAGAAATATTACTAGGGCAGATTCCGTACTGATTCTGATTTTTCTTAGCTACTACTTTGTGTTGTATTTTTTTTTCTTTCACAAATATTATGTACTGGCCAGTCCATACTGTGGACTCCAGGGCTCTACACTAAATGACTCCAGATGGTTTTATTGCTAAGAATTCTGCTGTGTCTGCACATTCTGAGTTCACATTGCTTCTTGGAGTATCAGCTCTTAGTAGCCCCGCCTACCACAAATATCCCAGCTTTTCATCTGCTGCCAACTAAGACCTAAGCGGAAACTAGATAATCAAGAGGTTCCTTCCTGAAGCTCCCTTTGCTTAGATTTCTACCTCTGGGTGGGTCTTCAATTTGCTTGAACAAAGTACATAGACTTTGAGACCCAGGTTTCCCTTACTACTCAACTTTTTATGTACTTACAACTGAGTCACAAGCAGTAAGGTTGCCACACAATTAGAGCAAAACCCTCTTCTACTTCTCCACATTGGAAATTTTAGAGAAAGGGGAAAGTTTCCTATAACACCTTATGTTAAGATTGATTGAGTAATGTTTCTGACAGGAACAAAATGGGAGATATTAAGAATATAAAACACAGAGAGATTTAAAGTTTACATGATCAGGAATGATATACATTTGGCTTTGGCTACACATTGATCACATACAACAAGTTTTTAAATTCTTTAGAAATAGAACAAGTTTTCTACCTACTTTTTCCTTTTTCCATATTCAGTTGCATAGCAGACCGTTCTGCCTTCAGATAACCTCCACTACCCAACTTGACAAATCTTATCAACAGGGGTCTAATTTGTTAGAATACACTGTGCATTCCTCAGAAGTTGTACTGATTATGAGTGCCTGAAATCTGTTATTCTGTCTTACTTGCCACAGTAACACTAACGTATTTTCACATTCAGGCTACTATGTATTAGACAGTGCTGGAACAGGGGCAGCACTAATATCAGTTTATATCTAAGAACTTAGGAACCCTAAGCGTCTACGTTTTCAAGCTTCCCCCAAAATTAAGGCTTTATTCTACCCAAAACAGGGCACATGACAAAGTTAAGAGAGAAAAGTGGCATGATCACGTTTACATTTGAGAGAAAACACTTTGGCTACTATTCCAAGAATACACTCCATATAAGGCAGAAATCAGCAAGAAATGCATGCATCCAAGTAAGATATGATAGGGTAGCCAGACAGTAGAGGCGGGGGGTGGATCTCTGTGAGTTTGAGTCCAGCCTGGTCTACAGAGTGAGTTCCAGGACAGCCAGGTCTACACAGAAAAATCCTATCTCAAAACAACAAAAAGAGGTAGACAAATTAAAAAAAATAAAGTAAAGGTTACTGAAACAACCTTCCCTAAAGGAATCATCTGTGAAATTAGCATGGTGATGATGCATGGGAATCTTAGGAACTTGACCAGAGGAGCAATTGCCTTCAGTGATTTTCAGCCACATTAGAACTGTCTCAGGAGCACAGGGATACTGTGCTGATGAAAGATGCATATCCAGGAACGGCAACTAACATAAAAGATAGTCAACGTTAAGCGACTTAGACCCAATTCAAAGGAAGGCTTCAGCAATGATGGGCATTGAAAAGACAGTACTAGACTCGTTTTAGAGCCAGATCCTGTCTCTCAGCTCAAGTTTAAAGGTGACTACAAAATTTTCCATGTTGGTCAGTGCTTCCTAATCATCTCTAAATATCTTAGAAAAGCCTTCTCTTTTGTTGGCTTCTATCTCAATGTAAGAATCATGCTTTCTGTTCAACTGAAAATGTTCAGTGGTACTTGTCTTCTTGACAGACTGTGTCTGGAAACCTCATTGTACTCCTCCTCATTCATCTAAGGGCTTTGTCTGGTTTAGGTCATCAATGGGTCTCAGGCAAGGCTAGTTACTAACTTTCTCTCCCCATCTCCATTTATCTGGAGTATCTTTTATCAATGTGTAAGATGAAACCTCCTATAACAAGTGTCTCCCATTTAGGTCCTAACCTTGCTTAGCATCTGAGATCAAATGAAATCCAATGTCAAGTTCAGGGTGGCATGATCATAGACCAGATGCCCCTAAATGCCAATGAAACAAAATGCAGTGTGGTGGTTTAAACCTCATTGTCAACTTGACTAGGTTTGAAATCACCTAAGAGACACAAGGTTTGACTATGGAGGGAAGACCTACAATGATTGTAAGCAACACCATCCCATGGACTGGTACCCCTAATTTAGTGAAAGGAGGGTGTGACCTAGGTGCCATCATTCATCTCTTTCTATTTCTCCACCTTGAGTGCAGTGTGACCAGCTGCCCCATGCTCCCACTACCTTGCCTTTCCCACCATGATAGATTGTATCCCCCAAAACATTGAACCCAATAAACTCTTCTTCCCTAAATTGTTTCTTTTTTAGTTATTATTATTATTATTTTTCTTATTTTACATATCGATCCCAGTTCCCTCTCCCATTCTCCCATGCCCCCACCTGACACCCCCTCCCATCCCATTCCCCACCAACTCCCCAGGGAGTGTGAGACCTTCCAGGAGGGATCATCAAAATCTGTCAAGTCATTTGGGGTAGGGTCTAGGCCCTCCCTCCTGCCTCTAGGCTAAGGGAGTATCTCTTCATGGGGAATGTGCTCCACAAAGTCCTTTCCTTCACCAGGGATACATTCTGGTTTCACTGTGGGAGATCTGATAGACTGCCCAGGCCTTCTAACTGAGACCCACGTTCAGGGGGGCTGAGTCGGTCCTGTGCCAGTTTTCCAGTCTGGAGTCCATGAGCTCCCCCTTGTTCAGGTCAGCTGTTTATGTGGGTTTCCCCAGCATGGTCTTGACCCCTTTGCTCATCACTCCTCCCTCTCTGCAACTGGATTCCAGGAGTTTGGCTCAGTGTTTAGCTGTGGATCCCTGCTTCGGTTTCCATCACCTATTAGATGGGGGCTCTAGGATGGCATATAAGGTAGTTATCAATCTCATTATCAGGGAAGGGCACTTAAGGTCCCTAAACTGTTTCTTGTCAGGTATTTTGTCACAATTATGAGAAGAGTATACAAAATACCTAGATTATGCCAACTGTAATAACTTCAAAATTTGTCTAGAAGAAATGCTGATAAAAGCTATAATGACTCTATTTTTTTTTAGCAATTTGCCAATCTGACAATTCAATTTTTTTTAATACTATGGTTTTCTTTTTTAATGAGTCAAAGAATAGAACTCAACCTACATGAGGATATTATTTTTTATTAACTTATTTTTTACACTCCAATCTCAGTTCCCCCTCCCTCCTCTCCTCCTGCTCCCTCCACCTCCCCTGTACCCTGCCTCCCATCTGCTTCCCTAAGAAGTCTACTAAGTCTGCCCCATCATCACATGAGGACATTGTTAAAACTGACCCTCACCACCACATACACACATATTAGCACTATTTAAACAATTCCCATCCTTTGTTGTCCTCCACAGCACTTACCATCATGTACCACCATATATTGATTCTACTAATTTATCTTTTTTTAAAAAACTTCTTTATTGAATCTTTCAGGGTTTCTCATCATGCACTCCAATTTTGTTCACCTCCCAGTACCCCCATACCCACCATGAAAGAAAGCAAAACAAAGTAAGCAAGCAAGAACAACAACAAAAACTAATAAACCAAAACAGAACAAAAACCACACCAGGAACAGAAAAATCTCTTCTTCTCCTTATCCCTTGCCTCTCCGCTACCTCTTCATCCATCCTGAAGGCACTGGAGGATTCCGTGTGTCATATAGTACACCCCTTTGCCCTATCAGCTTGACTGGCAACTGTTCAGTGCAATGAATCACTGGTCTGGTTCAAGGTTTTGGTACACCATCCTTATTGGATCTTCACAAGAGCTCTGGGATACCTTGTGGCTGCCCCAGTCTTGGAGATCCTGCAGGACCCAGATGGGGTGGATGTGAAAGTGGGTCAACCCAGTGGATCAGGCAGGTTAGATGGAGCCACTAGGGTCACCTGCTTCTGGTACTGGGTGCCAGAGTAGAGTCAGCTCCCCTACATGCATGCCCTCAGGGTAGGTTCATCCTGCCTGTAGTGGGCCAGCTCTCTTGCTGAAGTGAAGAGCAAGAAGTAAGGCCAGCTCTCCCAGGGCAGTGAAGGGAGGGGCCGGTTCAGCATAGCCCTCTGTTTTCATCTTGAATGTTTAAGACCTCCTGATATGACATTGTCCACAGACATCAACAGAGAGCCCAGCTGAGGCTGGGTTACAGACTCAGATATGGCCCTTGGCAGCAGCTTGGGCCCAGACAACATCCTGGCCCTGGATGGAAGGAATGCCACTCAGGTGAGAATGGTTCTAGCAGCAGCATGGCTGCCGGACACCACCAAGATCTCAGGTTGTGGTCCCAACCCTGGGCCTTAAGTGATCATTGGTGGCAATGCACAACCTAGACTTCAGCTCAAACCCCAGCCATGGTAGGACCATGAACCTCAACATGGGCCTTGGTAGCAGCTGTGTCTGGATGTCACCACTGCCCTCATGGTAGTATGGCCCTGAGACCCTAACTTGGCCCTTGATCTTGGGTGTCTGCACAGCCATCAATGGTAGAAGGAGCATCAGACAGCATATCTGTATAGCCTCTGCTGTGGCATGGCCCCTGACTCCACCCATGCCGCAGGCTCTGGCCCAGATCTGAGGCCTCTATATGGACACTCTTGCAACTTATGCCACAGAGTTCAATGCAGACCCCAGCTGCAGCTGGGCCATTGACCCAGACATGGTCTCAGGCAGCAGCCCAGCCTGGTTGACATCCTTGTTCTGAGTGGTATCTCTGGGCATTAAAATCAGGATGGCTCTGATGGCAACATGACCCCTGAACATCAACAAGGATACAGAATGCAGCTCAGACCTCAGGCTTCATGTGTCCTTTGGTGGCACTGTGGGGACATGGGTATCAACATTGACCTCAGCTGTTGAAGGATCACAGGCACAGACATGGTCCTCAGCTGCACAGCCTAGGCCTGTTTGTCACCATGGCCCCATGGCAAAAGCCACCCAGATCAGTATGGCCCCAGCGACAGCATGCCTGGTAAACCCAAACTCATCCCCAGGAATAGAAAAAAGTGCTTCTCAGCATGATTTGATTATTACACACTGTACTTATGTATTGAATTGCCATAATATACCCTACAAAGATGTACAACTATTCTGGCTCTATAAGAAATAAGGCATCCTCACCATTGTTGTGGACCTCCATTAGCTCCAGAAAAAGAAGGGATAGAATACTGGTTACACTGAAAAGTTTCTCTAGCAGCCATGTTGGATGTACTTGTTCCTACAGTCACCTTGTGTGAGAAGAACAAGGATGTAATAGTTTTGACCTGCAGCTGTGAGAGGTGCCACACCTGTTAACAACAAGTTCAATGCTGGAATGGGTGTATTTACTTCATAGTAAATAGCTGACATTAATTATAGGAGCATAGGTAACCCTATGAATCATAAGATATTTGGGAGTCTCTTGACACGTATGACCCAGAACCTCTTTTGAGGTTGAATTTCTATACTTCATGTGATAATTATGTCACCACAGACTTTTTTAATGTGGTTGAGCACTTTATTTAAAGTAAAATATGTGGTTAATATGGTAAAAAACCCCTAAATAAAGTCAAGCTACTTGATGACATCATAGTTTAGTTCTAAAGTCCTAAAAGAGAAGAAAACGGTTGTTGAGAAGACACAGTATGTGAAAATAACTCTACAATGTATGGGATTCTCTCCATTTGTGCCCCTCTCACACACAATGTCTCAGATAAGAATATCCGAGGTGCTTAACAATTATAAGCTTCAAGGACATGCAACTTCTGAAGAGCTAACACAACCAGGGTGAGGTTCTGAGTAAAACTTGCCCATCTTGTCTATAGTGCTAGAGAAAGATGCTTAATCAGAGCTCAAAAATTTTCTTTCAGAGTCTAGAAGAAAGCAAGAGCCTGGATTATGCTGGAAAACTAGTGCTGTGTCCAAGGATGCTGATAGTTATTTACCTGCAGGCTTTTTCCATCCCAGGCAAATGAGAGAGATGTGGGGGAAAGTAAGGGTGATTATGGGATCACCTAAAATCACTCCATTCTCCAAAATCAAAGAGATGGGGAGTGAATAAGTTACTTTCTGACTCTTCAGGATCAAAATAACCTAACTTCAAAGAAGACTAAAAATTGTAAGTTAAAATAAATAAATAGGTAGGTAGATAAATAAATAAAAGTGGTAAGTTAAAGGTATGGGCTTCAATGCCCACATAAATATATGAAGTTGGAATTATAAGAAGTTGCTGATGCCTCAGAGTCTTATGTTCTAAGTCACTATCTATCGGCTTTTGCAGTACTGGAAATGTGTTGTCACTATGAATAAATACAATAAAAACTGGAAGTAAGTTGGGTAAGAAATTTAGCATTCAATTTCATACCCAAATCTTTTCATTGTAAGATATGCTAATCTGTCTCCAAACTTACCAGGAATTATATTTGATTAAGAAATAGGATTAATACCTAGAAATCACACAACATTTTTCTACAGCAGTACTCTACATTTTCTGGAAATAGTAAAAGTGGTATAGACAATAATAACTTTAATTTTTATGTTTCCCAGAAAGGAGTCAGGGCCATACTGATTTAAAATTTGGATAAGGATATTATGCAACAAGATGTCATTTTTATATCTCACTGATTCTTAATGTTTCTTAAATGCAAACAAGGTCACTACCATTGTTACCAAGATGAAGCCACTAAGCAACTGTAAAAATTAGGTATTTTAGAACATATTTAGAAGAGAGTTCTCCTAGGAAATTCTCTTAGCTAAGCCTTTTCACTGGATTTGGTAGTGAGTGCTATTATCTAAAGCCTTATTTTATTGATCATTTATTCATTTATTTATTTAATTTTGCTCTTCTCCAGATCAATACTAACTCTCACTCCAAATTATCAGTGGAGCTGGAATAAGTTACAAGTCACTAGAAAGCTTGATCACTTTTTGCGACCTGACTCAGTAATCCTATCTGTTCATTTGTTCAAACAACTTTTAGGCTCAAGTTCCATCCCAATCTTTATGAATTGAAAAGTTGAGGATTATTTTCATAAGATGTTTCTAGGTGATCTGTGATATTTGAGAACTTAAGTACTCTAGAGGTAGTATAGGTACCCGAAAAGAAATATACTTCTCTTGGAGCAGGAGAGATGGCCCTTGCTTGCCCTTGCAAAAAATCCAGGTTCTGTTCCTAGCATTTAATTGGTGGTTCACAATTGCCTATAAGCTTCACATACATAGTATCTAATATCCTCTTCTGGCCTCCACACAGTGCACATATTGACTGCAAACACACATAAATAAAAATAAATATTATTTAAAAGAAAGGAACTCACTTCTTAGAAAATGGTAGAAACAGTGGGGGGAGGTTAAAAAAAATGCTGTGCTATGTGTGGACTGGGAGCAAACTGGCTCTCGAGCTTGGGAGGTGGTGGCGGAGTGGACAGCACTGTTCAAAGCCTCAGGGTAAGAGACCTCAGAGTTCTCTACCTTGATTTGTCATTCATGAGTAATTCCCCAATAAATACCTGACTTCCCTTTATCTATGCTTTCATGGATTCTATTGCAATTGTTCATTACAAAAATCTCGATCACCAGTGAGGGATTTCCACCCTTTCTCTAAAGAGAAAGCTGCTGGGTAGAAAAAATGTAGGCCTGACATTATGGGATACATAACCTGCCCCACTAAAAATTAAAAATCAGGGGTCATGGGGAATGACTGGGGGATGGGATGGGATGGAGGAGTTGGTAGGGGGAGCGGGAACTGGAGGATGGGAGGGAGAGGGAACTAGGATTAATATGTAAAATAATATTGTTTCTAATTTAAATAAAATTTATAAAAAAAATCAGGGGTCATAAGGCAAGACTACATCAGGTTCCAAGACAACCATCAGATACTGAGCCTTGATGGCCCAGCATCCTGGAGAGCTCTGCTGGGGTCACAGGACCTCTGTCAGTGAGGGAGAATCTCTGTACAAACTGCCAACCTATCTATTCAAGAGAGGCAGAGGGGTGTGCAGTGCCAGGTGACTAACAATTTCCATAGTTTTTATTTAACAGATGTGAAAGAAAAGGGGAGTTCAAGAGAGGAAATAGGATCTCACTATGTAGGCCTGGCTGTTCTGGAACTCACTCTGTAGACCAGGCTGGCCTACAGAGATCTGTCTGCCTCTGCCTCTGCCTCTCAAGTGCTGGGATTTAAAGCATGACCCTCATCTGGTTCTCCAAGCTCTTTTTAATGAAGCTATTCAGTTGGAATGCTTTTGAACTACAACTAAAGAAAAAGTCAGAATTGACTGTACTGAGGTATAAATATAGCAAACAGTTCATAGAAACAAGATGCCATGATATATTAAATCAAAAGTTAATATAGTGGTTCTGTGTTACCAAGGATTCAATTCTTTTCCATCTTTCTGCTGTGCCACCTTCCACATGTGGATTTTGGTTCAGATGGAAAGGCTCCTATTATTGTACGTCTGCACTGAATTCAGGTGTCACATGAATAAATGACAGTACAGAAGAAGAGAAACTACTTCTTCTTCATAAATTTTCTGTCCTTTAATGAAACTTTTGAGGGTAAACAAATCATTTTCAAGAAACTAAAATAATTTGATGAGATTAACCGAGATTTCTGTTTGGTTCATGATGAAGTATGGTAGGTATATAATTAGATTTTATTCTGTCTTTTTTTTACTGAAAAATTTTCATATAATATATTCTGATCACATTTTACCCTCCAACTCTTCCCAGATCCCCTTCCTACTTCACACCCACCCAACTCCATGTCCTTTCTTTCTTTTTAGAAAACAAACAAGCAAGCAAATAAGACAAACATGCCAGAATTTAAAAAAATAATAAGAAACACACAGACACACAAACAGAAAACCCATAAAAACACACAATCAGAAACCATGACATACAAGAAAAAAAAGTGAAACAAAAAAATGCCCAAACAAACTGAGACAAAAAGTCTACAAATGCACCATTGAGTTTGTTTTGTGTTGACCATCTACTACTAGCCATGGGGCCTACTCTCAAATGTGGTTAATACAACCAGTGAGACTTCATTGGGAAAAAAAAAGATGCTAATATTTCCTTTGTAAGCATATGTCAATTGGAAATATTGTCTTGATTATAGATGGGAGTAGTTCTATCTTTTTTTAATACTATTTTAAAAAATGTGTTTGTAACCAGGCAGTGGTGGCACATGCCTTTAATCCCAGCATTCAGGAGGCAGAGGCAGGCAGATCTCTGTGAGTTCGAGGCTAGGCTGGTCTACAAAGCTACACAGAAAAATGCTGTCTCAAAAAAAAATTAAAATGTGCTCATGTGCTTATGTGCATGGGTAAATTTATGTGCACCATATGCATGAAAGTCTTGATGGAAACCAAGAGAAGGTGTCTGATCCCTTGGAACTCGAGTTACAGGCAGTTGTGAGCCACCTGGCCCATCTCTCCAGCCACAGCCTTGGTTCCATCTTAAGGAAATAGAAAAGGCTGTCTTTCATATGAATAAGTATAAGTAATCTACTTATTCCACCCACTGTATGAATATGCTGAGGAGCAGCTTCTATAGAGACCTCATCCCAAGTTTGCTGTTAGCATTCTTGAGAACTTCAGACACAGAAGGCAAAACTTGTAATATTATGTCTTTGACTTCACCTCTGTCCCAGGCCTCTTCCACCTTAGCATCAATGTAATGCTAAAGCCTTTGCATACTAACTGAATCGGACTTAATCAGCAAAGGACGAACAATAAGACAAAGCTCTGGCTAGACAACAAAGAGTTCCTCAATGCACTATCAAAACTGTTTCCCAGGTGTGCAACCCCCCCCCCCTTAGTGTTAACCAACACTAGTACTGGATGTAGATGACAGAATGGAAAGCATACAGAACATAATGCTTCTGTTGTTGGAAAATTGTTTTCAGATGATATAGATAAAATATAACATGGATGTGTTTTGATCTGTACAGTTATAGGACCTTCCCTGGAGGGTGTCAGTAGAAGCCGTAGGAGTCAAGTAGATTCCCTGAGGAAGATGAAGAGTTAACTCCCACAATCTGCTACTGCTACTGCTGAGAATGGTAATATCCAAAAGCCATTAAGTGCTTGCTGTGTGCCAGAGCCTTTTTACTGTGTATTAGTGTATGTCAAACAATGTTACTTTCCCGAGTGCTCCAAACCGTATTTTAATGTTCAGCACTGTGGTTAGCCTCATCTGTGTCACTCAGTGTGAGAAATGAGCTTTAACCTGTAAGTGTATTTTATAATTCGACCCCCACCTCCCTCTGTGGGAGGTGGTAAGAGACTCGGAAAAATAAATATGATTTTTGAAGGAGAAAATAATTACGATTTTTTAAAAACAGATGGAATTAGCAGAGTACTTTTGCTTCGGAGCTTGTTGACATCAACACACAAAAGACATTGACCAGATCCCAAAGCATCTCTTGAGACAGGAACAGGAGGAAATGACTGAGAGAACACTGCACAAGCTCATGCTGAGCCCTAAGGGAGACTCGGTTGACAGCTGTAAACACTGATACACATTACTGAAGGAGGTTGTAGAAACTGCATGCCTTGAAGGTTCCATTGGATTAGCTCCTTGGTTCTGAGGGTTTGAATGTAGCCCTGACTAGAATGAGAAAGCATGGAGAGCCAGAGTTCCAGATAAACAATGCTCTAATGTAAGCCTTGGCTATAGCCAGCTCTGACCTTCCCCCTGTCCCCTATGCCACTTCTACTGCTAGTGTAAGTACATTAGTTCCCTAGGCAACCAAGCCCACCCCCATTTTATCTAAGCATGAGAAAAGTGAAAACCTCTGTCCCTGGCTCACAGCCCTCCTAGAAAGCAGGCTCCCCTTAAGCCTTTATTGGGTCACTTAGGAGCTGTTCAGTAAAGACAGGAAACAGTCACGTGTTTGTTGTACTGATTTTCTACCTTTACCTCGTGTATGACCATGCTTGTGCTATAAAGAGGTGGAGCGGTTTATAGGGCTGAGAACAAAATGTGGGGGGGTCTTCTCATCATTGAGGAACTTGGACTTCTTCCCTGGGAAAAATAAGTGAGGCGTGTTTGAGAAAGGGGAATGACATGATCTAATTTTCTGTTTTAGGAGGAAACCACTAGGGTTTTCTTCCTCTCAAATGGTCTTGTTACCAGGATAAGGAGAGTTACAGTTCTGGATGCAGTTTTTCTGGATTATCTGACAGATGCTCTGCACCATGGACAAGAAGACAGGACTCCACTCAGCTCATAAGAGTAGGAATTTGTAACAGGCAGTTATCCACAAGGCTATCTAAATTCTCAAGCAAAACAACAAGCCATCCTTTCAGCCTCTCCAGTTGTGAAACACACACCAGCTGTCAAAGATTCTGCTTCTGCTCTGCACCACTGACCACGGTGTTCGGTGCCGTGTTCCGTGCTTCTGCTCTGCACCACTGACCACGGTGTTCGGTGCCGTGTTCCGTGCTGTACTCAGCCTGCATCAGCACTCATCCTGGCAACCATCCCAAACATTCTCCAGTCACCCCCTCCCAGTTCCTGCCCTGTCTAGAGTGCACACCTGGCATGATATGCTCCAATTATTCCAGGAAGAGAAGCTGATGATGAAGCACTTTTTCCTGGAGAAAGATAAAGGTAGAACAAAAGGAATCAAAACAGAAACGAGACTGGACAAGGTTACCTATGCTTGCAACATTAGTTCTTGTGAGACAGAAGCAGAAAAATCAGGAGTTCAAGGCTAGTCTCAGCTATATAGCAAGTTCAAGACTAGTTTGAACTACAGGGAATCCTGTCTCAAAATGTCAAAATGATATTTTGTTAAGATGGCTCAGCAGATAAAGACAGTTTCTGCCAATCATAATAACCCCTCGCTGTGGTAAGAAAGAACCTCCTTCTGGAAATTGTTCTCTGATACATTTCAACAACAACAACAACACACACACACACACACATGCACACACACACTAAATGGATGCAATTTTTAGATGTTTATTGAATTTTCTGTGTATAAACCAACTCCAGGTCTTCTGCAAGTGTAAGTACTTTTAACTTCTGAGCCTGTCTCCAGCCCCAATGGATGCAATTTTTAAATTAAAAGTGAAAGGGGGCCTTGGAAGATAAAGAAGTGAAGCATGAGGACCTGAGTTCAGATCCCCAGAGCCCACAGAAAAGCCATGTATAGCCATGTGAACCTGTATTCTCAGTGCTGGCAGCAGAGACAGGGATCCTTGAAGCTTACTAACCAGGCAGCCTAGTATTAAAAACAGTGTTGAGCTCCAGGTACAGTGAGAGACCCCGTCTGAAGGGAATAAGGGGAAGAGTAATAGAATAGGACACCCTATTGACCTCCATATGTGTGCATAGAGGCACAGGAACCTGCACACACATGTGCATTTACATAGACATATGATAAATCACTATTAATCCTCCACCATAACTTATCAATGTGTTTTAGTGCTGTGTGACTTGGTTTTAAATCCATTAACCTCCATTTCTTCCTTTTGTTAAGTAAAATGATAAAACTTTGCTTTATCCACCGAAAGGGCTCCTTTGTTGAGTGAAAGAAATAAGTAGAAACAATAAAACATGAGGGGGTCCTGAGGCTTCACTCCTAGCAGAGAAGTTATTAGCATTTGATGGTTGCTGAGGGAGGGAGAGCCACTCATCTTTAGGGATGTGGCTATTGGTAAGTGCTTACTAGATAGCAACATACCCATGGGCAACACTAATTGGGCTGAAAGAGGTCATTAGTGACAAATAAAAAAAAAGACATAAAGTTGGGAGGAGAACACTACTTGATGGAAGGTAATGTTGGATGGATATGGCCAAAAGACATTGTATAAATATGTGAAATTTTCAAACACCAATTCTTTGAAACAAAGTCTCACTATGCAGCTCTGACTAGTCTGGAACTTACTGTATAGACCAGGCTGGCCTCAAATTTACAGAGATTTGCCTGCCTCTGCTTCCATGTGCTGGGATTAAAGGTGTGTACCACCATACCCAGCAAGAATAAATAAATATTATTAATTTAAAAAAGAACAATAAAGGTCACCCTGATCTACATAGTGAGTTTCCAGACAGTCAGAGCTACATAGTGAGATCCTATCTAGACAAAAACAAAAATAAAAACAAAACAAACAAAAAAGAAACAAGCAAACAAAAGAATAGTAAAACTAATTGAATAAAAAAAGAGCAGTGAATAACAGTCTTATATGATTTATAAAAAGTGATATAGAAAGGAGGTGCCTGTTTAAAGAAAGTTTTATGATACTGGTTAGTATTCATGTCCACAATGAGTAATTCTTGTTATATAAATGTATTTGTTCATTTGTTTGTTTGTTTGTTTGTTTGTTTTACATCCTGGCCACAATTTCCTCTCCCTCCTCTCCCCCCACTCCCCTTTGTTCCCACTAACCCAAACCCACTCCTCCTCCATTTCTGTTTAGGAAATGACAGGTTTCCCATCAACAAAACATGTCCTATCAAGTTGCAGTAAGACTAAGCACCTCCCCATGCATTAAGGCTAGGCAAGGGGACCCAATATAAGGAGTGAGGCCCCAAAAGCAAGCAAAAGAGTCAGAGACAGCCCCTGTTCCTGCTGTTAGGAGTCCCACAAGAGAACCAAGCTACACAGCTGTAACACACGTCCATAATGCCCACATCAGTCCCCATATAGGCTCTCTGGTTGTCAGTTCAGTCTCTGTGAGCCCCTATGGACAGAGGTTAGTTGATTCTGTGAGTTTTCTTGTGGTGTCCTTGACCCCTCTGGCTCCTGCAATCCTTTCTCTTCCACTTCTGCAGGATTCCCTGAACTCAGCCTAATGTTCGGCTGTGGTCTGCATCTGATGTTTCCATCAGTTGTTGGATGAAGACTCTCTGATGATAGTTGTGATAGACAGCAATCTGGTCACAGGAGATGGCCAGTTCAGGCTATGTATCCACTATTGGTAGGAGTCTTAGCTGGGGTCATCCTTGTAAATTCCCTTGTGCCAGATTTTTATCTGACCCTGAAATGCCTCCCCTTTCCAGTAGTCTATTTCAGTATTCTCTCCCTCCACCCACCCCCCCTGTCTGATTACTCATGTTCCTATCCTCATCTGATCTCAGTCCACTCACAAAATCTCTTCTATTTCCCCTTTCCAGGGAGATCTGGGTATCCCCACAATGTGTCCTCCTTGCTACCTAGTCTCTCTGGGTCTGTGGGTTATAGAATAGTTATCCTTTATGTTATAGCTAATATCCACATATGAGTGAGTACATACCATGCTGATCTTTATCAATCTGGATTACCTCACTCATGATGATTTTTTTTCTAGTTCCATCCATTTGCCTGCAAATTTCATGATGTCATTGTTTTTTTTTTTTACAGCTGAATAATACTCCATTGTGTAAATGTATCACATTTCTGTTATCCATTCTTTAGTTGAGGGACATCTAGGTTGTTTCCAGGTTCTGAGCATTACAAATAAAGCTGATACAAACGCAATTGAACAGTTCTTATAATATGATTGAACATCCTTTAGGTATATGCCAAGGAGTGTATAGTTGAGTCTTGTAGTAGATTGATTCCCAGTTTTCTGACAAACCATCACACTAACTTCCAAAGTGGTTGTGCAAGTTTGCACCGCTACAATCAGTGGAAGGGTATTCCTCTTACTCCACATCCTCTCCAGCATGAGCTGTCCTTGTGTTTTTTATCTTAACCATTCTAACATGTGATGGGAGATGTCATTCTATAAATGTTTCTCTTATTGGTTAATGAATAAAGCACTGTTGGCAAACAGGAAAGCAAGATAGGTAGGACTAGGAGACAAGGAGGACTCTTGGAGATGTAGTAAAGAGGAATCAAAATATAGGATCAGGAGGAGTAAAAGGTCCGGACCCTCTCTCCGGTAAGATAAGACCATGTGGAAGCACTTAGATTAATAGAAATGGGTTGATATTTAAGACAGAGCTAGCCAATAAGAAGCTCTAGCCGTTGGCCAACAGTTTTATAACTTATAGAGTCTCTGTGTGTTATTTTGGGACTGACACAGCTCTGGGACCAGGCTGGCAGAAAACTGCTTGTAACGAACATGTGTAAGATGGAATCTCAGAGTCATTTAGATGAGGATGTTAAGTTTTTAGGCCATTTGAGATTCACAATGAATAAATCTTGGGTGTAAGATAAGTCACCGATTGAAAAAATAAGGAGATCTGTCAGAAAGGTAGTAGAAACAGAAATAAATGCATGCAAAAAAATTGTAAAACTCAGAAAAACTGCCAATACAATGATTTCTGGCCCTTCATAAGGCCTTCAATCCTCCTCGTCCCCCCACCCTGCTTAAAAGCAAAACTGTGTTCTGTACCTCAACAAAGTTTCCTATGCAGTATGTAATGGACTAGTTTACTAGAATGTTCATGTCCAAACACTCTCTTCTGCAATTGTGGTACTTACATAAGCCTTGCTATTCTCCCATTGTAGCTACACATATGATAACCCAGCAAGCAAACAAAATGAGTGGTGGGAATTAAATGAAAGCCTCACTTACTCAAAATAATGGCAAAGTTATTAACATTGGCCACCCTTTGCCACTTTTGAGCCAGTAGATTCTAGGTCCTCCATTTATTGATTTAAATTTTATTTAGCTGTTGTTAAAAGAGCAAGTTGGGCCACCTGGAATTATCCTATACAGAAGCCCAAAAGACTTATCATGAATGTAAAAACTGCTCCTCTGCTTGTAAGGCCCTGCCCTTCCAGGGACCTTTGAAACCTTGCTCCTAGGAGGTGCAATTGATGAAGAAACAAGGTAGGTGACTCATCCCTAAGTACCTAGCAAGCAAGTCAATGTAAAAGATTCGAAATGTTGTTAGCATTTGATCTAATGTAATGCTTGACTACTTAATATCAAAACAATTTGTTCAGCTACTGGATAGAAGCTTCAAATTGGTTTGGTGACTGGAAAGACAATTTATTCACTAAATGTACAAAAGAATGATGTGTATCAGAGGCTGGGATAGTGAGAGCAGTAGAAAGGGAAAGAAGAAATGGCCAAACTCCAAACAAATGCCAATGTAGCTGGGCATGGTGATATAGGCCTGTCATCCATGTTGTCCTGGAAGCTGGCCAGGTGGATCCCAAATCCAAGGACTGCCTTAACTACACAGTGAGTTCAAGGCCTATCTGAAAGGCTCAGGAAGACCTATCTCAAATATAAAGTAAAAAGATAACTTAGGTTCAGTGGTAGAAGGGTTGACCAATGTGAGAGAGATGAGAGAAATATTGGTGGGAGGGAGATTTATCCATGGGGTGTGGGTGCTGTAAAATACCTCACAGAGATGTAGGAAGGATAAAGATTAAGAAAGTCATGATGTTAGCCAGCAATACGTCAGTGACTTTTTAGGGAGCAGTCTTGTCAGAGTACAGAATGGAAATCAGAGAAAGAAGAAGGCAATTAAGGCAAATATGAACTGGACTGATTTGCTTTGTCAACAGATTTTGCTGTGTTGTCTTGACCGATATTAAACTCCTGGGCTCAAGCTATATGCCCACCTCAGTCTCCTGATTACCTGAGGCCACAGGCAGCCACCACTGCAGCTTGCTGATTTTTAATTTGTAAGGCCAGTGTCTGCTAAAGGTCTTCATACCTTTCTCTGTTCATATTTCTTGACTCTGGCATGATTTCATGAATGGAGTGAAAAGCATCAAGTATATTCTTCAGAATAACAAAACGAGAAAGGAAAGTAGAAAAGAAAAAAACAAACGCTTTGTATGGGCTCATTTAATGGAGGGAGCAGAACATAAAATATAATACAAAATATTGTTAAGGAAACTCATGATATTTTAAATAGACCCTAGTAATTTGGAGGCTGAGGGTTTTTTTATTCTTTTTGTTTCCAAACCTGTTCAAACCAACTGTAAAACTGCTTCAGTAACTTGCCAGCTCCAAGTGTTCTCTCAGAATCCAGATCCCTGGTTTTCAGCACCAAATGAATGAGAAAAAGAAAGAAAGAAAAAGGAAAGGACATAACTGCTCCTAGGTATTGTGGAGGAGAAAGTTTATTGTAGGTATGAGGGGGAGAATAGTCAGAGTCAGCAACAACTGGGAGAGTCCAGCGTCAACATGACCCTGAACCAGGCCATGTAAGAAGGGCAGAGGGGAGAGGAGACACAGACCAAGAGGGGTAACCTGGGCCAAGAGACTGGAATAGCCAAAATGGCTGAGTTATATAGGGACCAGAGGAGCTGAAGTTAGGGAATCCTGGCCCAATACCAGGGCTGGAGAGTTTAGGGTGGGGGCTGGGGTATGCCAGCCAGGAGGGGCCTGTAACAGATGGAGAGTGAGTGATGCTAGGAGAACCTAGCCAGGTCTGCTTTGTTTGATTAGTTGGTTTTGGTTTTTCGAGACAGGGTTTCTCTGTGTAGCCCTGGCTGTCCTGGAACTAGCTCTTGTAGACCAGTCTGGCCTCAGACTCAGAGAGATCCACCTGTGTCTGCCACCCAGTGCTGGGATTAAAGGCATGTGCCACCACTGCCAGGCTAGGTCCTCTTTGATATGTTAATGAACACCTCAGTTAGCCATTTGTCTCAGGTTTGAGACCTAACACTCTTATTCCTTGTTACTTACCTAGGAATGACAGTAAATGTTCCCAGTTCACAATATTCATATCTGAAGCATGGTAATTGGTCTAAATGCATAAACTCACTGTCCCTTGCCGTGTGTGTGTGGGGGGGTGTATATATTTTGCTGTGGATGGAACCCAGAACCTCACACCTTCTACATGATACCTGAGGTACACCCCAGGCCCCACTCATTCCCTCTATGATTGTTTATCTTAGTTTCTTCTTATGGGAAATGTGAATATTGAAAGTTTACTTTCAAAGACCAAGTTATCAGCATGTATGTTTCTCCTGTGAAATAGAGCCAGATATCACCATCCCTGCTAATTGCTTCTGTGTTGTGCTGGTTTTCAGGGTTCTCTTTTTCCAGTTTCATTTAAGGAGTTTCTGTTAAAGACCTAGAGAGTGGAAAAACAGCTCCATTTCCAGATGCTTTACAACATTTTGTTTCCAGTACATATCACCTCACAATGGTTTCCCTCATGGCACATTACATGATCATTACCTTAAAAATGAGAAGTGTGGTTGATGATTGACCCCTCTCTTACCCAGAGTGTTTGTCAAAGGCAGGAGGCATAAGCTCCATTTTGCTGCTATAGTGATTGTCAAGGTTACGGCACATTTCTGTTAGCATAAAAAAAAAATTCCTCAAACAAGGAGTTTAGTGGAGCAGACCTTTCCCAGTGGAAGAAAACCCTCCCTATCAGGATAAACAGTAAAGAAAATGAGCAGTGACCAAATGAGCTCATCTCATACCTTCAAAATAAAAGCCATAACTGGTATTAATTTTACTTAATCTTTTTCTATAACTAAGATATTTCCCTGATAGAAGTCCCATACATTTTTACATTATGTGTGTGTGTTCTCTATATGTTATATTTTATATTTTTTGAGGGCAACAAACCATTGTAATATCTCAAATTTCATCTCCCCCAATTAAAAACAACATGTACCATGCTGAGAATACATGTCTTGGATTCTGCTTGCTAACACACTGAGTAAATTCAGATGAATATAATTGTTCTTTGGTAAGTCATATCTTGCTAATCAAAAGATCAACTTCCATCCTTCTTATAGAAGCTGAGAGCAGAGGGCTAGGGAGGTAGCTCAGTAGTGTAATGCCTGCCTAGTGTATGTATGGCCCTAGGTTTGATCCCTAGTACCACATACAAAAAAGAAGTTGCACACAGAATAATTACTACCATAGTGCAGATATGGAGGGAGGGAAGGAGGAGGATTGATCAGGGGGAACTATGTAATAGCTGGATAGGAACAGGAAATTCTGGTACAGCATTGCATAATAGGGTAAATACAGATAATGACACTGTGTTGTGTAGTCTATAAACTTAGAAGAAAAGATTTTCCATAAAGAAATGATGTTCGAGTGTATATATGTATGTAAAATCTGAGTTAAACACTGCAGAGTTGCATATGGATATCAAATCCCGTCACTCTGAATGCAGAGGTAGATAAGATTTCTATGAGTTTGAGGACAGCCTCATCTACACAATGAGTTACAAGCCATCCAGAGTTACATAGTCAGATTCTGCCTCAAAAAACATGCTGTATGTAATGTATTGTTATGCGTATGTTATAGATATATATCGCCATGTATATATTGTACATACATAAATATATACAGTTTGGGCTATTAGATGGTTTGTGGGTAAGGCTGCTTGCTGCAAAGCCAGACAACCTGAGTTCAATCCCTAGAGCCTATAAGATAGACGAAAAGAATGATTCCCTCAAAATTGTTCGCTGACCTCCACATACCATGTATATGCCATGGCACATATTGGCATGTGTACACACAAGCACAAACACATTATGCACATTAAAATAAATGTTAAAAATTAACAATATGCAATTTTATGTTTTTTTTATACATTTAAATATTAGTTTAGATTTTAAGGAAAGCTCATGTCTGAAAACTTTAAAATGTCTGTAAGACTCATAATTGAGAATGAAGGCTTCTATGTTAATCTCACTCCTTGCCAAAAAGGAACAGTAACTCCAAAATCAATAAAATATTATGTTGAAAAAGCTAAAAATGTGAAGAAACAAAACCATGTCTCCTAGCAAGCATGTACACAGAGCTGGGTATGGTGGGAAATGCCTTTGATCCCAGCACTCAGAGGGCAGAGGCAGGTAGATCTCTGGGAGTTGGAGGCCCGCCTGGTCTACAGAGTGAAGTCCAGGACAGCCAGGGTTGTTACACAGAGAAACCCTGACTAAAAAACAAATACAAAAAAGGGACATATACAAATCAAACCAACCAGGGCTGTAGATCAAATTAAATATAATTAATAAAGTTAGATTCACTATGTCCCACAGTATGAAAATAAGCCCCAAACAAGAGTCAGTCACATAATCAGAATGAGATGCTCAGTGCTTTATTACATTAGCATAGGTAGGACTTGTAAAAATTGCAAATAGACCTGCTTGCCCTACTAAAGACTGATATGCATAAAATATACAAGCAGATGTGGGTATAAGAACAGATTAAAATTCCGATTTTATCCCTCCCATGTTTACTTCTTCTCACTTTATCATATACAGAGCAAATAAACAATAGTCAAAACAGATCATTTTTCAATTATTTCTATGCCACCGTTTTAGTTATTCTCCATTGGAAATTTTAATTTTTTTCTTAGGTCTTCAAAGTGTGAAATATATTTATAGCCCTGACTCTATTTCTAAAAATACTCAGATCAGTAATTAAAAACACACATGACTACATTTAGACACTCAGTTATCAGGGGAAAGTTTTAAACCTTTTTGAGAACTCAATGCCTTATGATTGCAGTGGTCTTTGAGGGTATAATTCATTGTCTACCACAGTCAAGCATACTGAAAATTTCTTACAAAAAAAGAGTGGTGAAACCAAATAAATCTGCCAAGAAACTATTACTCTCAGAGAGGGGTGAGGCGTTCATCCTCTGTCAAGAAGCCATCATTAATGTGGCCTTCCTTTGTGTCCAAGGGATCACAGGGGATGCCGTTTTCAATTGTGATTATGTTTTCACACTTGTCCTCTGCATCCTCCACTCCAAGTGGTCCTTTATTGTTCCTAAAAGCACATAAGAAGAGTGAGTAGGGTCTAGGATGAGAAAGCTTTGGCTGAATATGGTCTTGTTTACAAACGTGAAGAACAGAAAGGGGCATATGAGCCTGAGAACGCTGAAATAATTGAGGACCATAACAGTTGGTAAGGTAAAAAGACTACCAAGATTGGAATTATGGCAGGGCAGTGGTGGCACATGCCTTTAGTTCCAGCACTTGGGAGGCAGAGCAGGTGGATCTCTGAGTTCAAGAACAGCCTGGTCTGAAGAGTGAGTTCCAGGACAGTCAAATTTATACAGAGAAACCCTGTCTTGAAAAACCAAGACCAAAAAAAAAAATATTTCTGTAATAATGATATATGCACACTAATTAGAAAAAGTAGTATAAACTTATAGGGATAGATATATGTATACACATATGAATTCATTTTCATAAAACTTCATACAGGCAAGTTGCATAAAGGAACATGAAGAAATATATGATGTGCTGTCAAGTTTTTAAATATTAGCTCTAAGCAAACTTTGTAACAAATGGAATTTCAAACAGCAATAAATCTCTCTCACAGAATTTGACAAAGTAATGTTCCACAAATGCTGATGAAACTCAAATTAATGAAACATCAGAACTCCAATTCTTGTGACTTTGAAAAAAATGAATTGCTAAAAACTGACTGGCTTTACTCATTACCAAACAGTTGCGTTAATTGGTAAGTCTGGGTTTGGAATTCATAAAAGACCTTACTAATTACATTATAGCTCCCAGCTGCAACTCCATATCATTCCAGGCTTTTCTCATGTTAGAAGTGAGATACCATGTGGGTGTGAGAAACTGAACCTAGGTCGTCTTACAAGAGCTGCTCCTAACTGCTGACCTCTCTCCAGCCCCAGAATTCAGTTTTATCATCTTAAGATTTATTTCAAGTATACTGCTTAGAGGAGATACAATTTTTGCATGTGTTAGATGGGAAGACTCAAGTATAACCCATGCAACCTAAATAGGCTTTAAAGCATCACCTGATTCTTGGTAATTTCTTTGAATGAGAAACCTCAGAACTATCCCCACTTTTCCACACCTATTTTTTTTTTATTCAACATATTCAATAAACCGGATGTGAACACCTTTAATCCCAGTACTCAGGAGGTGGAGGCAGGAGGATTTCTGGGTGTTCAAAGCCTGAGTCACATCATGATGTGAGTGCCTCGACACCAGATTTGCCAGCAGGATTCTGTTGTACAAGGAATCTGTTGGCCTTCCAAGAGGTACTTCTAATAGTATCACTTGGCTAGGATGTTGAAAATTACTGTGATTAGCCTAGGGATTCCCCACAGTGGTAAGAGAAACACAGGTGAGTCTCTGACAGATGAGGAGGTGGTGAAGATTCCATGATGATAAAGGATGGGATTTCATAAAAAGTCCTACAGGAGGGTCAACTTTAATGTGTTTTAAGGAATATTAGGTACACAAAAGGGGGAAGAAGAGAAAGCTCTTATTTGCAGAAGAACTCTAGCTAATAAAGAAAGGGTAATAGAAAGTCACCATGGCTATAATAGTCATTTTGCTGAGACTCATCAATGGAAACTAAATAGTCCATTAATGATGACTGGATACAGATGGTCTCAAAATAGCTTCATAACCAATGGATGAGATACAAAAGACACTTGTTAAATCTGTTGAACACAATCCATAGACAGACAAATTGACAAGCACCCTCACATAAATGCTGAAAAGATCCAACATATTGGAGGGTTGTATTCTTACCCCCCCACACACACACACACATAAATATTTTCCATCTGAAACTCATAATCAGAAAATTTCGAATTTAAAGATATTTTATAAAACTACTGTCCTGGAATCACTCAAAGGAAGGCATTCAACTGAGGGGATAAATAAATCATCCCCTGAATCCATCCAATCTAGAACAGTGGCTGGGTGGCTACACAGCAAATTATTGGATGGATGGATGGATGGATGGATGGATGGATGGATGGATGGATGGATAAACAAGTGCATGAGTAGATGCACAAATTAATGTTGTAGCAAAGTTACTCAACTAGCGTAGATGTTGAATGGAATCTATTGTAAGTAGGAGGGAAATAAGAGAAGGAAAGGGAGGAAACGGAGGGAAGACATATATACTTATGAAATTTCATGACTCTTGTATTTTCTTTTAATGGATGACAAAAATACTCATATTACTCCCTTAAGAATTAGGAATTAGTATCAATTTTGCCAGATTTTTACTGATGACTCATTAAATAATTTCAAATAGCTAACATTCATAATAAAAAATCAAGTTAGCATTCCAATTCTGTAGATCCCGATGTCATCATTTGACAGTACTTTGCCATTGTACATGCCATTATCAAATGGCACAGATAATTCTTTAAACAATCAGTAAATAAGAATCATAAGTTTTTAAATGTTAACTCATACAACTTTCAGCTTAATGCTGTGTTGGAAGTTGGAGTTGTCTTCACAGATAGGCTGTCATGTTATCCCATCCTTAAGGTGAAGACACATCACTGGCCATTCTAAATCTCAACAGTCAGCACAGACTTGGGTACATGAGACTTCTATATAATGAGAGGATCCTCCCACCAGGTTCATTTACCCACTGAAAGACCTTCCTTCTGTAGACAGGTATACCATCATTTTCTATGGACTCCAAAAAGTAAAAGTAACTGGCATCTGTAATGGTGAGTCTCATCTCTTACTGTCATAGTATCCAACATTTGCTAAGAAGACTACAACATGAGTTTGGAAGACAGTCCTTCACCTAAGAGAAAGGATTCAATGAAAGGGGAGAATTCCAGACTCGCCTATCCTCCCTCTCTTCACTTTTAATGTTTCATAAAAGAGAAAAGTGATTTTTTTCATAGAAATGAAATACTACCAGGAAATATATATTTACAAATTATCAGCAAAAACTGTGTATTTTGGGCCAGCAATATGCCTCAGTGTGTAAAAGCACTTGCTGTGCACGTCTAATGATCTGAGTTTGATCCCTGGAACCTAGATTGACTCCTGAAAGTTGCCTTCTGACTTTCACACATATGCTGCGGCCTGCACACACAAGCACAAACATACACACATACAAAGAATAAATACATAAAATTTTGTTAGTTCAAACCCCCCTAAAATCACTCTTTGGGTTTGGGATGAATAACAACTTTCTATAACACTGGGTTTTAAACAGCTAAAGTTTACCCTGAATTACACATGAGTCCATATGACAAAAATCTTGCCAGCATGGTGGTTCACATAATTAAATATCAGTACTCAGGAGGCAGAGACAAATAATATATGTAAACTCAAGTCCAGCCTGAACTACAAAATGAGGTTGAAGCTAGGCTAGACCACATAGTAAGACTTTGTCTCAAAACAAAAAATCTTGGGGATCTTTGTAATATGGGACACACACACACACACACACACACACACACACACAGAGAGAGAGAGAGAGAGAGACTCACAAACATATACACATTATCTGTGATATATATGTGTATATATGCATATACACACATATGTACATATAAACATACTAAAATATTCAATGCAAAACTAGCCTGAGAAACAATAACCAGTATCTACCAGACAGACAGTTTCTTCTGTAAAATACAGTTTTGTGGGGTTAGAAGAATAATGACAGAGAGCTGACCATGTGCAGATAAATGCAAGGAATCTGACTTCCCTTACTCCAACCACAAAGGAAGAATAAGCAACCAGGCATCACAGTGAATGGGGGAGTAAATCAAAGGAAGATACAAACAGGAGAAGGTGAGTTTCTTTTCTTTCAAAGAAGGATCATTTTCCACCCAAAAAGGGTCAGAGAGGAATCCTTATGAAATGCTATCAAATTGAGTCATGTTGGAGACAAATCAGGTACATGTTGTTTAGTGTGACCTTGGGTCCAGTTGTCCCCTGTCTTGGTTCTGCTGGGCTTCATGAACTGCAGTGTCAGGAACTCGCTAGTTGGTAGACACGATAAGCAGCTCAAAGGTTATCTACCAACTTTATAGCACCTGTCACATTTCATAGTGTGTGCCATAATAAGCTGATCCAGTGCCCATGAGCTGCTCTTACTAAGGATAATAAAACTTAACTGTCTTTCTGGATTATTCTGATCTGATGTTCTGCTAAAAATATGAGTACTTTGTTCTGAAAAATAGAATTGAATGTTAATGACTTCCACTGCCTCTGAGACATCAGGTGATCCTTGAAAGGTATAAGGGGAAAAACAATACTATGAGGAAACTACCTCCTATAATTCAGAGAGAAGAGGGTCAAAAAGGATGACACAAGAAATCTCAGGAGGACCTCGAGGCTACAGTGTGTTGTGAACTAGAATATGATCTGTTCTGAAATAGGGAAGTACCAAGTAAAAGCAGAAAGGGTATTCGCGTCTCTCTTCAAACAAAATATGGCCCAAGTTAAGTACTAAGAATGGCCAGGAAAACAATAAAAGATAGATGAAATACATTTTTAAACAGGACAGTACTGATTATTAGCAAATAGAGCAGTCCTAGTGATCTGTCTAAATAATGTCTGATGGAAAGGTCATTGTCACTGGGATGACTTAATGGGCATTGCAGTATGGTGGGGTCAACAGGCATTGGGATTAAGCTTCTCGGGCAACTTTCTAATCATATGACACAGCAGGCAAGTTCTTTAGTATTAGCCAACAACAGAAATAATAATGGTGATAAGAATCTCCTTCGTGGCATGAGTCACACTAGATACCTTCTACACGTGATGTTATTTAATTCTCACTACAATCTAGTACAGATTTTCTTTTTATTCTTGATTTTCAGATGATGAAAACTGGGTTTCAAATATATGTGCTGACTTTTCTTTTAGAATGGGATATGATTCATGAAAGAAGCTGACTGGAACTCTATTTTAGATGCACTAAACTCTATCCAAAACACACTAATTTCCCATTGCATGTGTATTTTTTATTTCTTTATTGATCATTCAGTCTATGATAGGAGCTTTCATGCAGATCACAGTATACACGAACACAGATAATGCAGATGAGCCCTGCCTACAAGGCAATCATTTTCTTGTTCTCCGTAATGCAGCAAGGCCAAGGACTTCAGACATAGAACCCTAGATAATGTTCATACTGAGCAGAGTCATTACTAAATTTGCTTGGTTTATTTCTAGTTACTCTTCTTGTAAGCTCAGTAGCAAATTTGGATTTCTATAAATCCTCCTTCTTATATAAAGCTGTAATCTTCTCAGTGGTATCATATATTACAATTTGACATTCAAGCTGGGCTTTGGTGGCACACACCTTTAATCTCAGCAGAGGCAGGCAGATCTCTGTGAGTCTACAGAGTGAGTTCCAGGACAGCCAGAGCTACATAGTGAAACCCTGTTTTTAAAACATAAACAAACGAAAAAAATCACATACAAATAAAAGTGTAACTCAAATGACAAATTGCCATGCTAATTATTTTCTCTTGTTGTGTTAAGAATTATACATATCTAAGAGGACCTCAAGAAGGTTTACACACTGAAGATTTACACACAGTTAAGGGTTGCTAGAGAAGGGAGAGATAATTTCCTCAGTGGTGTAGCCATTAGTAAGTTGCTGATGCTCCTGTAAATAATCCATCACCTATATGGAACCCTAATGAAATTGATTGGGTTACCACCCCACACACACACAGAAAATAAAGACATCAGAAATGGAACTAGTTGTAAAATACTACATCCTTATTGTAGGTGGGAAAATTGGGATATGTGGAAATTCGGTGGCTTGATCTAGTTTACATATATAATGACACAGTATTTAAATTTACGTAGTTTGACCTCTAGTCCACCCAACCCTGCAGTTCTGAATAGTCAGCATAATGCTGTCATTAACAAAACTAACAGAAAGATTAAAGCCTTGCTTGAGACATTTCCTCAATCGTATTGAGTAAGTATTCATCTATCTTGGACCAATATAGAATGCCTCTCCATAGAAACAGAACAGTAGCTTAAATGACCACATAAGAACACAACTGTGTTCATTGTTATTTAACATATGGATGATTTGTTAAACATTTATTTTTAAAAAAGCTTTTATTACATTTTATTGTGTGTGTGTGTGTGTGTGTATGTGTGTGTGTGTGTGTGTGTGTACACAAGCAGTTCACATGCCAGATCACACCATGGCATGAGTGTAGGGTCAGAAGACAACTTGAAGGAGTCTGTTCTCTTCTTCTGGCATGTGGGTCCAGGGGGATCAAAATGAGGACATTTACTTTTACCTGCTGAGCCTTCTCTGATGACCCAAGCCGAACATTTCATTAACTTTCTTCCTCAAAGCTGCAAAAAACAATCTCTAACTTTTCTACGATTAGAAGGAGTTTTCAGACTGGACATGGTCACATATACCTATAATCTCAGTTTATGGGAGGCAAAGAAAGGATGACCTGTTCTCAGTCATCCTCCACTATACAATCCATTCCAGACCAGCCTGGGCTATATGAGAGCCTGTCTCAAGAAAATAGACAGACTCTCCCCCACTTTAAACTGTATCCTTTCCTCATCTTTGAAGCAGTGTTTTGCCAAAGAGGAAAACCACCACAGGTAGTATTAAACTTAAAATACATAAACAATTTCCCTCCAGGAGGCCATCTTAATTGTGCTGACTGTATCTGATCATTGTTGATGCTTTCCAGGTTTCACAAAAGATTTGCTCATCTGTTTTCCTTGTTTGGAGGTGAACTGAATTTGTGAAGGCAGAGTTGTAACAACAGCCTCACTTCTCCCAGGCAACAGATTATGATGCTACCCAGCCAATTATTATATTACTGCAAAATCTGTTTGGAAGGAAATAGCTGATCCCATCACAAACTAGCTGAAAGACCAGCAAATGGCAAGATAATAAAATAATAGTAACAGCTAACACTTGCTGAGCACTCAGTGTATGCCAGATACCACTCTGAGCACTCTCCTGTACTAAAGTCTTCAATCCTATCAAGTTAATTATTTCCAGCACACGTAGCTTATCAGCTCAGAAAAGGTATCTACATGCAGACAGCAAAAGTAAATTTAACCTAGAATGACTGGCTCTAGGACCACAAAGCCATATTCTCCTCCCAAACTCAGTTTCCCTCTCCTTGTTTATACTTGCATACAGCTAATGGGTTTGATGTGAGAGCATAATCTAGAGATCAATACTTTGAACCTAAGCAGTGTATCACCTGAATCCATTCTTTTAATTCCTACATTATATCTCACTAGTAAGAAGTTGGGAATCAAAGAAATGACATCAAATCACAAAGGTTTCAGATCATTTGAAACATCTCGGAATGAACACAAAACTGTAAAGGACCAAACACTGATTTTCAAATATTGCAAGAGAATGAGTATTGATACTCTAAAACCCAAAACAAATGCATGTCCCATAGCAAAGAAGTTGGCATTTCATGCCATTAGCACCTAGGAAAATCGAGCAAGTACCACTTGATCCTAATCTTTGGGCACAGTTTAAAGCATAGACATATATGACATTTATACCAGAGTGTTTCTTTTATCATTTGTGGGGGAAATGGAAATATTTGGAATTGAAAATGCTTCTGTTAGTAACTAGGGACGCACAAAGGAAACGTAGTAAATGTGGGGAAAGGCATTTAATCCAACACATGCATCCTACATGTCCCAGCTGTTCAAAAACCATACCCCTTGATTTTAGGATTCATGTCCCCATGAGGTAGGTTTAGACAGGTTTTGACAGATTTGGGGGGGGGCTGGGAGATCCCTCAGCTTTTAAGAACATGCACTCCTTGAAGGGAGAACTGTAGTTTGAGCACCAGCACCTCATCAGGTGCTTCACAAACACTTAGAACTCCAGCTTCAGAGGCATCTAACACCTCTGGACTCTTCCAGGCTTCTGCACTTATGAGCACATATTCCCCCCACACACATGCACATAATTTACAGTCATTAAAATATCTTTGAAATCAAGGAAGTTTTATCTTCCTCTATCAATTAGAGATCCTTATAACCAAAAATGTATTCTCATTTCATCGTGCTGAGAAATTGTCTCCTGTCCTTGCTGCTACATCAGTAACTGTCACTGATCTGAAATTCTGTTTTGAAGCACTGTCAATAACTTACACATTATAGCTGGTCTTACTGACTGCAAGAAAATGAACTCAAGAAGTAGAGCCCTATGTGCAAGCCAGTAAGTTGAACATCTGAAAATTAAATAAATTAGAACAACTTGAGTGATATCAAAATGCATCTCCTTCGCATACTCTAATTTAGTGAATCTGAGTCAGCCAGAGACGGCACAAGTGTTCAGGTGATTCTGATTTAGGCAGTTAGCTCAAACGCCTTAAGCAACAGAATTCTTTACAAAGATGCACAAGGGGCCAGTATCCATCAGTAGAAGAGAAGGCTGGCACAGCCAGAGCATCTGGAACAGGAGTTGGGCCTACAGGCCCTGGGCCAACAAAGGGAGTCCTTGAACCATCTGTGCAACCCTGGGCATTTGCACTCGATTACTAACTACCAAAGGTGTATCCAGATTACAAAATTTCAGCATAGAACTTAACACTGCCCAGAGTTCCCTGAGAGGATAAGCCTCATGTCTGCGAGGACTATCTTGATTATGAACTCATGCGGGAAGGCTCAGCCCACTCTGGCCAGCACCATTCCTCAGGCAGGTGGTTCTAGGCTGTATAAGAAAGCTAGCTAAAAGCCAGATGGTGGTGCATACCTTTACTCTCAGCACTCAGGAGGCAGCCACAGGTGGATCTCTGTTAGTTCAAGGCCAGCCTGGTTTACAGAGGAAGTTCCAAGAAAGCAAAAGCTGTTACACAGAGAAACTCAGTGTTTTGTTTTTTTTTTTTTTTTTTTTTTTTTTGGAGGGGTGAGCTAACTAAGCATGAGCTTATTTAAGAGCCACTGTGTGAGCCAACAAACACCATTCCTGCCTGTGAGTTTCTGTCCTGACTTCTCTCAAGGATGGACTATAATCCAAAAGAAGAAAGGAGCTTTTTTTCTCCCTATGTTGCTTTTGGTCAGTGTTCTATGATAGCAACAGAAACTAGAACACAGATACTAAACTCAAGTCTGGATACAAGACAGTCATACAGTATACAATAGAGGAAAACCAGTGGGGTGACTTGTTGACTAAAGGTGCTTGTTAAGCAAGCCTGATGACCTGAGTTTGATCCCTGGGGCCTACGTTAGGGGTAAAGAGAAAACTGACAGCATAAAGTTGTCCTCTCCGACCTACACACACACACACACACACACACACACACACAGAGAGAGAGAGAGAGAGAGAGAGAGAGAGAGAGTCATAATGAGCATACAATAATAAAGGAAATAGAATGGAATAAAAGGAGATAGTAATGGAAGGGGCCTTATTAAATAAGAGACAATGGAGTCTAAAAAACATCAAAAGATAAAATTATGATAGTCATTTTGTAAGTCATGACTTTTGTAAGTTTTAGACAGTACTTGAAACCAGTCATAAGAAAATACATGAATATTCCCTAAATCATTCCTTCTAAACATCTTACCTTCGTCGTTGCCTGATTCCTGACAGAACCAGAAGTGCAATTGCAACTATGACAATGCAAAATATCACACCAAATACAATAATCCAGACGGGCACAGATGAATTCGTGGGTGGTGCAAGAGTAGCAGGAATTTTTAAAAATTCTAGAGTTTGATCATCCAAAAAGAATGCACTGTTGATCCGGTTCCTATTCATTCTAAAAGGCAATCATAATTTTAAAAAAAACAAATGAAGTAAGACAAAAATAAAACATTAGAAATAAAGTACAAGCCCGTCTCTCACCTGATATAAATCATGACCTTTGAGTTCCACCCCTCCCCCCCCAGTTTTACTTCTTGAGAGATATCATCTAGATTTGAATGAATAACAGAACTATATTTAAGGTGGCTTATATAAATAACAGGCATTTCTTTAAATTAAAATATGTTTAAAAGTGCTCTTCATTCTTTCTTAGTTAGGATTTAGACAGGCGTCTCTGAATCACAGCACAATTGACATTTGAGGTCAAATAATTTATTGAGGGAGTTCTGTCCTGTGCACAGCAGGATGGATAGCAACATCCTTAGCTCCTGCCTGCTTAGTATGGGTAGTGCCTCCTTCTCATTCAGTTGTGACAAGAAAAATGTATCCAAACATTGCCAGCCATTTGTTTCCTTGAAGGCAATTTGCTACTGGATGAACATCACTCACTACACTAACCTTTGATGAAAATGAACTGAATGAGACTTGTGACACTTTGGTCAATGCATCGTCTATGGAGTGGAGTGTCTATGAAAACAGTTGAGCTCATCAGCAGGCTGATAGATCAGCAGACAGCAAATGTGGGGATGATTACCTTATGGCCGACTGTACTTCAGCTGCAGGAAGAGTATGATTTTTGGAAGGATCTGTGACCACAAACCAGAATGATACCCTCTGGGTTACGTTGCAAAGCAGGACATGAGAAATTCTGCAGAGATGGGTGGGAGAGGAATGTGTTACAAGAATATCATCACAAATAGCAGAAAACTCTCCAAACTCTGATGTGATTACCTTTTCATGAGAGACCTTAGATATGTGTGAGAAGTCATTTCTACCATAGGAAAGAATGTCTTAAGAAGATAAAATTTCACCAGGTGGCACACACCTTTAATCCCAGCAGCACTCACTCTGTGAGTTCGAGATCAACCCCACATACAGAGTGAATTCCAGGACAGCTAGGGCTACACAGAGAAAGCCTGTTTCTGAGAAAAGAAGAAGATAAAATTTCACTTCCTGAACAGATTTAAGGTCTGTTCTACAGGAGGAAACACATGCCTAGTACTGCAAATCTGGCCAAGAACCTATGGCTAGGAAGCTTACACACCCCAGGGGTAAAGCTACTACTACTATTTTGTTAAATGGACACAGTACCAACTGCTCTCTAAATTATCCTTTTACCCATAGGTAGTACTGCTCTCAGACATCACCGGAGAAGTGTCTTTGTGCAATGGATGGCCATTGATGCAGAAACTGACAAGTGATTAAAGTACAGAGAATAAATGTCAGTGGAATGCTTAGTCACAAGGAGACATCTGTATCACCCTCACCCCAGGGCTCAGGGACTATAGAGTAAGAGGGGGGCAGAAAGACTACAAGAGCCAGAAGTAAGGGAAACTGGAGCAAAGCCGTATAGTCTGGACATGACAGAACTACTGTACTCACAAACTCACAACAGTATGTTTGCCTGCACATGAGTGTACAAGATTGAGCCAATCAGCCCTCCAGCATAAAGCAGGGAGGAGTTCACAAGCCCTTACCCCTAACTGAAGAGCTAGTGACAAGTTGATGGCTTTGGGAGTGGATCAGTTTTCATTAAGGCCTTGGTAGGTGGGAGTCTCCACACCCATGAGTACACAGGCAGCACAGACTGGGCTTGGATTATGTTTTAAGAGGACACAAAGTTGGGAAGAGGGGAGGATGTGGGCATGGATCTGGAAGGAGTTAGAGGAAGAAGCAGGGCTGGGGTGGTGGTGACAGTAATCAAAATACAATGTATAAAATTCGAAACAAGGCTAGGTGTGGCGGCACAAGCCTTCCCTCAATCCTAGCACTCAGGAGGCAGAGGCAGGTGGATCTCAGAGTTCAAGGCCAGCCTGGTTTGTAGAACAAGTTCTAGGACAGCCAGAACTTGTCTCAGAAAAAAAAGAAAGGAAAATTGCAAAGAAGACCCAATTATTTCAAAATCATATACTTGAAGGATCTACCAAAAACAAAGGTGTGATTTGGCAATAGAAAGAATGAAAGGAGATCATTGTTCATCACCCAAGTAGTTAACAGCCTCCCTGCTTCCTCAGCAATATGGCCTCTGTCTCAGGCACAGAAGCCTGCATGTTTTCTCAAGTTTGCAGATGTCCTGTCCAGTCACCCTCCCAACAAAAGCTGTCATCTACTCTTCATTCAATTCTTGCTCTATCTATACTTGTCTTTCCTATTCCAGCATTGGGATCATCAAGCAGTGCCTTCCCAACGTAGTTTCAAGGGTAAAGGTCACAAGAAGAGCATCTGCTTTTACATCACCTTGAACAGGCCGGCAAACATAAGTGCTACAATCACCAGCAACTCTTAATCCTGTGGTCTTTCACCTGCATATTGGAAATGTGACAGCCTCTCTTCTTTACATATGGGTTACCAATAAAAGTGAAAATAAAAATGACATTAGTGTTCAAAAAATTAAAATCTTTACAAGGGTGGATGAAAGCTGAAAATTATAGGAGGGACATCGTAAAACCAACAAGGCTGGTGCGGAAATGTAGATCCTGCATGCTGTTAGCCATCTCCTATAGAAGAAAATTCCAAAAGCTTGCACATGTGTCAGGACCATCCAGCCCACAAGAATAACACACACATCAATCACCTTCACAGACAAGACAAGAATCTTGCTGTTCTTGACAAGAATATTCAAGCCTATAATGTTGAAAGGTAGCTGTTCTTCTCCCAATGGCTATGTGTAGGAAGTTGTCTCTTTTCTTCCTTTCAGTGTTGGGTACAAAAGTAAAAGCAAGTGCCCCTCTGCCCAGACCCAAGTGTCAGGGATCAGCAATGGAAAGCACAGGGGATAAACTTCCTTGGTCTTCCAGGCAGCATCACATCCAGCCACTGACTCACCACATGATGGCCTCTTGCCAGTAGGCACTAAGCTGAAGGGTGGGAGGATAAAGCAGAGGTTCAAAGTGAGCCCTTTACCAGTTAGAGAGCAGTGGCCTGGTATCAGATAGCTCAGATTTTGCCCATGGAGAACCTAACAGTATAGGATCATTTATGCCCTTTATAAGCTGAGCCAATAGTTTTCAACCTGTGGCTTGTGACCCCTTTGAGGTTCAAATGACCCTTTTACACTGGTCAAATATCAGATATCCTGCACATCAGATATTACAATTCATAACAGAGGAAAATTACAGTTCTGAAGTAGCAATGAAAATCATCATATGGATGAGGATTATCACAACATGAAATGAATTAAAGAATCACAGCATTAGGAAGTTTGAGAGCCACTGCTCTAAACAGCCAGGATGATATCATGTCTGTGGTCACTGTCTTGGCCAGTCAGGTAGGCAGAGTGCCCTGAGCAAATCCACCCTGCTGACCTCCTTGGCTTAAAAGAGAGTTACTGTCTTGCCTCTTCACACTCAGCCCCAGCCCTTGCATACTACTGAACCTTTCCTAACTCTAGGGTTGGTGGGTCTCACAGATAACCTTCTCTTGTCCCAAGGAGCCCACAATGGAAACTTGCTGGTATCAAAACCTGCCTTTTCCCCTGCCAACCAACTCCTTCCATCTTCTTGCGACCAAACACCCAGTGTGCCCACTTTGTGTAATTCATTGTTTGTTAGAGTAAAAAAGAGTTTAATTATCCTTGAGTTTATCATATTTTTTAGATAATCAATTATTTCTTTCCAGGACACACCATAGTTTCTGCTAGTGGCACTGCTGAGGTTTTGGGCCAGATTATACATTGTAGCTTAAGGGAAGCAGCATGTTTGGGCTCTCAAGCAGTAGGCAACAGTGTCTACAGGCATTTCAATACTCATTGGACTAAGAGCCATAAATAAATAAATAAATAAATAGTGAGGTACTGGCTGAGAACCACAAACCAATTCTGACCTCTACTGGCAAGAAAATGGCAAGTTTAGTATTCCGAAATGTGCAGCTCCTTATACTAAGTAACAAAGATACAAATATGACCAAACTGAAGTAAGGCATGCTTTCCAAAAATATTTCCACTTGTGGGGGGTGAACTAAGGAAACGTAGTTCCACCTTTTCTTTTCCTTTTTTTTTTTTTTTTTTTTTTTTTTGCATGCTATATTAAGTTGGGAATAATTGGCCTCATAATCAAAATTTGTAAAATGCTTTTTAAGTGAGCTACTTTAAACTTTTCAAATTGCTAAACAATTTTATTAAAGATGTATTTAAATTTCATTTATGTGTCTATGAGTATATGTACTTGTGAACAGGGACCTTTGAAGGTTAGAAGATGGTGCTTGATCCCCTGGAACTGGAGTTTCAGGTGCTTGTGAACTGCTGAACGGCTGGAAAACCTAATTCAGGTCCTCTGGAAGAGCAGGGGATGCTCCTAACTGCTGAACCATCTCTCCATCCCCTCCCCAAATTTAAATTTAAATAATACCAAGGACTGGCAAGTTGTGTAGAAAGGAAATCCCAAGGAGCTATGAAAAAGCCAATGGGTCAAGCCACTCTGGATCATTGATTGCAAGTATTCTCTAAAAGATAGAGTGTAGCTACCAGAAATTTTTACATGCACATGCAATAAACAGGAACACTGATGAGGATAGTCTTGGTAGCACTCTTCATTGAAACAGAGAATCGGAACAATGTAAATGTCCATCAATAAAGAAGAATGGATAAAATAAATATGACACATGTTATCAAAGGAATATTATCCCATGTGCTACTTGAAAGAATAACTCAGCACAATCAAGCCAGGTAATTCTGTTATGGGGAAGGGGTACCTATTCTCTTAACAGCAAATTTGGCCTCTTAGCTTCCAGTTGTGATGATCAAAAAAGTTTCCAGATATTGCAAAAATCCTCTGAAGGCCAAAATTATCACTAGGTAAAAACTGTTGGAGTAGAACTACATATTTTCAACAAAAGGATAGGGGCTGGAGAAAGGGATCAGTAGTTAATGGCATTTGCACCTCATGTAAAGGCCTCAATCAGTTCCCAGAATCTACATCAGGCTCCATTTAGGATTCCAGCGCCAAAAAATATAGCACCCTCTCCTGGCCACTGAGGACACACACATATACATATATTTTTTTTTTTTTTTTTTAAAGTTGCAGTGGTGGTGCATACCTTCTTTAATCCCAGCATTCAGGAGGCAGAGGCAAGTGGATCTCTGAGATTGAGGCCAGCCTGGTCTACAGAATGAGTTCCAGGACATCCAGGGCTACACAGAGAAACCCTGTCTCAAAAAAAATCAAATTGAAAAATGTTTATCACAACTAAGTACCAATCCGATACTTAGAACAATGTGAGTTTATATTAGCAATCATTCTGAATGATGGTTGGCTGACTGATTTTCTTTCTTTCTTTCTGTTTTGTTTTGTTTTGTTTTGTTTTTTGGAGTCTGTCCTGGCACTCACTCTGTAGATCAGGCTGGCCTCAAACTCACAGAGACCCACCTGCCTCTGCCTTCTGAGTGCTAGGATTAAAGGTGAGTGCCTGATTTTCTTTCAAGTGGTGTGTGTGTGTGTGTGTGTGTGTGTGTGTGTGTGTGTGTGTGTGTGTGTGTATTGAAGAACCAGCCTGCCTTTGCCTTAGGCTTAAAAGCCATCTTTTAGTAAAGACAAACTAGATTCATTCTTGTTTATGATTAAACCTCTGTTTCTCAGACATTGGACTATGCCCCACCTGTAACCTTAAGTACAACTGGTTCTGTACTGCTTGTTCCAAGAATTGCAAGCATGCCTTGTTTCAAAAGGTTATATGATCATCTATGTCTACCCTGTTATGACTACCTATTGCTATGACTTATAGCTGAACATTTTTCTCTGTCCTACTGGGTCCCCTGGACCAGTTTCTCTCCCATTGTCTGGTCCTTGCAGCAGCTTATGAAATAATCACTCAGAAGCTAATATTAAATATAATTGTTTGGCCAATGGCTCAGGCTTATTACTGGCTAGTTCTCTTTTATAAATTAATCCATTTTAAATAATCTGTGTATCACCACATGGCAGTAGCTTACTGGTAATGTTCTGTCATCTTACCCTTTCAGTAGCTACATGGCATCTCCTTGACTCTACTTTCTTTCTCTACCTCTGTTTGGATTTCCCACATAGCTATATTCTGCCCTACCATAGGCCAAAACAGCTTTATTCATCAACCGATAAAGGCAACACATATCCGCAGTGTACAGAATCCCACATCAATGACTACCTTGTTATGCCCACCTTCCAACCATATCTTTAGCTCATTAGGAGTAACTTATGCTTACGTTCTGCTCCCATAACCCCACCAATTTTGCCAGTCAAGTCCTCCATTTGGAAACCTCCAACTCCTGAGCTATAAAAGGCTTATCTTCCTCCCATCCAATGCTGACCTCTGGAACCCCGCCTTAGGGGAGGCAGCATGGGTATGTGAACAACAACAAAAAACAAGCTTGCTTTAATTAGTTTGACCATGATGATTTGTGTCAGTGGTCTTTCTCCTTTCATCTTTGGGATTAACTAACTACCATGCACATCCTGGTGCCCATAGAGGTCAGAAGAGGGCATCAGGGTCTCTGTAACTGGGGTTATGGATACTTGTGAACCACCATGTCGGTGCTGGGAATTGAACCTGGATCCTCTACAAGAGCAATAAGTGCTCTTAACCACCGAGTCATCTCTCCAGTCCTTGACCAATGATTTTTATTCCGTGAATTATATTAACATCTGTAGTGAGATACTCACTTTGTCCACACCTGTTGTACTGACCACGCCCATTGGGGATGGAGACAGGGGCAGAAGTGACCTGTGGGAACTAGGTCTGAGAAGGAGCCCAAGAGTGCTCTTGCTGGCAGCAGGCAGACAGGAGAATATCTGGAGGCATCCTTGGGACCAAGAACCTGCTGGTGTTCATCTGTCTATGTTGTAAGTTATTTCTCCCAGAATAAACATCTATTTGGCCTATTTGTTTCTCCTGATCCTTATTAAACCACAAAAAACATCTACATGAATAGCTTCTTTCAGCAACTCACTAAAAAGAAGCTGCAAATGTTCCCTCTGTCTCCTTAAGTGTATGAAATGCTGACCTAAAGGCAATTCCCTGCAAATTGGTTCCATAGCTATTTCTCATCAAAGAGGCCAGCAAAGGCAATGGGTGGTAAGAATTAGGCTCTTGTTTCTGAAAATCAGGACTAAAAGTGAGCTGGACTGCAAGCACGAGACAGGTAATCCCCTTACCTTTCCATGGATACAAGAACACATTGTTCCTTTTTAGGTCACAAGACTTATCCTTGGACAGATAAGTAGAGCAAGAAATTCATTACATGTGCTATGCTACTTAAAAAGAGAAAGCAACACCTGCAACAGACTTCTCCCTATCTTGCTAAAAGTGATAAATTATCAAAGCCTTGTTTGTGTAATATGTAGTTAAATGTCTGTTTGCTGGAAAACTAGACTAAACTTAGATCATAGTTTCCTTGAAAACAACTTAGAACACTTTGGATCGTAGCCCCTAAAACAACTTAGAACACTTTGGAATTCCTGTTTCAGTAAATCCGGCTTAAATGATATTAGAAACAGCAGAGGCAACCCCAAGTCAGGCCCAAACACCTATCCTCAGTAAACCAATTAAAAGAGTTGAACTAAAAGTGGAAAGCAGAAGGGGGGATTTATTGAATGTGACCACATTAGAAAAGAGACAAAGAGATCCAGGAAAACTCTGAAGTCCATCTTGGGGGCCCTAAATGAGGTCAAAGTTTAAATAGATGCCCCAGTATATGTGCATCTGACAGTCTCTGTCAAGGTGTGGTCCTGCCTATTATTGGTCCATCCTTGTCTGGGCTTCAGTCTCATCCCCCTCAGCTGGTGCCTTTTCCCACTTACAGCATGAGATTCCTATGGGAATTCCAATTTCTTCTCCTCCTTTTTGGTTTTTCGAGACAGGTTTCTCTGTGTAGCCCTACCTGTCCTGGAACTCTATCTCTAGATGAGGCTGGCCTTGAACTCACAGAGTCATGGACCAGATGAAATGTAAGCACATGGAGTAAGTCACAGTGCCAGGGACACAGCAAAGTACAGAACTTGCTGACAAGGAGCAGTGAAAACTAGTAAACAAAAGAGACACTCAGCAGTGTGAGACAATAAATGCTTTCTTTCCTTTTGAACTTTTGCAATTCAATCACCTTGTTTTTATTTAGATCTATTTTTATTTTTATTGTGTTATGTGCGTATGTCTGTGTGATTGTTGCATGCAGGTGCCCCTACAGAGGCCAGAAGAGGGCATCAGATCCTCTAGAGCTGGGGTTACAGGAAGTTATGGGCTGCCCTATGTGAGAGCTAGGAACTGATTTGATGTATTCTACAAGAACAGTGTGGACTTTTCATTGCTGAGTCCTCTAACTATCTCTCTTATTTCTGTTTTTAAAACTTGTAATTCTGGGGGAAAGGGAGGGAGGTAATGATGGATACATATGAAATAACAGTACATAAGTGTGTGAAATTTTCAAGTACATATGTGTGAGAATTGGAGAGGTAGCTTAGTTGTTAAAGTGACTGCCACATGATCATATGGGAACTGAGTTCATATCTCTGGTACCCATGGCAGAGCTGGGTGTGGTGGCATATGTCTGTAAGTCTAATGCTGGATGAGTGGAAGAGGCAGGGGATCTTGGAGCTTGCTGGCTAGCCAGTCTAGCCCATCCTTGAGCTCCAGACTCAGTGAGAGACCCTATGTCAAAAAAAATAAGGTGGAGAACAAGACAGGAAAACACCTGACATCAAATCCTAGATTTCACACACACACACACACACACACACACACACACACACACACACACAGAGAGAGAGAGAGAGAGAGAGAGAGAGAGAGAGAGAGAGAGAGAGAGAGAGAGAGAGAATGTTTCACTGTGTAGTCCTAGTTGACCTGGAAGTCCTTATATAGACCAGACTGGCCTCAAACTCACAGAGATCGCCTACCTCCGTCTTTAGAATTCTGGGGTTAAAGGTGTGTGCCATTACACCCAGCTTCCATTTCATTTTTTTAATACTCACATTGGATATTGGGAATCTGAGAGAAAGCAACTGATAGTAGTTCTCTTCTCCAGGCTCTTAATTATTGAGAAGTTGGAACTCTTTAGGAAAGCATTTTGGGGGATGAGGATAAAATGACTGGCTATTTAATCCCCAGGCAAATTTTCTTCCTACTCTTAAAGAGTCCTGAAATAAAGCCAAAGGGGGTTATGTATGCCTGCGATTCCAATACTCAGGAGGCCAAGACCACCTTCTGCTACTTAATGAATTCAAGGCCAGCCTCAAAATCCTGTCTCAAAACAACAACAAAAATCCTAAAATGAAATAACTTCAACCATAACTGTCTTTGGTAGAGCTGAACTGAGCTAGGTAAAATCACCTGCTTGGGCAACACATAAGACACTTAGCAGGTTGTACAATGTGGCATCTTCCAATCTAGATGTTCCTTAACTTTATATAGCAAGCAAAGCCTGATAGTTCTACTAGGAAGCTTCACCAGGGAAGCCTGGTAGGGGCAGACAGGGCAAGCTTGCTCCCAGAGAAATGGGAACTCATGCTCAGATACTCAATGCAGCTCAACCAGTCATTTCTTCTCACCTGGAGGCAACTGAGGTAGGGGGCAGACAGCCTTAGGGTATAGCCTAATTACAAATAGAAAAGGGAAGAACAGGGAAACAAATGTAAAACTATTAAAAACTGCCCAGGCATGGTGGCAAGCATATTTAATCCCAGAGAGACAGGGCAGACAGATCTCTGTGAGCTCCAGGCTAGCCTGGTCTACCTGCATAGCTAGCTTCAGGACAGCCAAGACTATATTGTGAGATCCTGTCTCAAAAAAATCCCTATTAGTTTATAGTAAGTACTTTTACAAAAATTAACAAGATATTCTGATATATACAAATGCAGAAATAGTCTATCCATACTTAGGTTACTTTTTAAAGAAGCATAGATTTCTTTGATATTACCCAGCTCTCTGTAAGAAAAATCATATGTGTACACTAGAAATGGAAAATGCTTATGACATAAAAGACATACAACTATAATTTTGATCACGGTCATTGAAAGTCAGATCACCTGTAGAAAAAGGGAATATGACATAAATTATAAGCTTTGCTCCATTGCAAAGAGTTCTTTTAAATGTTCCATAAAAATACAGGCCCCAGGGTGGGCATGGTCTCTCATGCCTGTTACCCCAACACTTGGATGGCTCAGGCAGAAAGATTGCCACAAATTCCAGGCCAAGCAAGATTACATAGAAAGTTTTAAAGCAAAGCAAGGGCTGGAGAGAAGGCTCAATGGGTAAAGACACTTGCCACCCAGCCTGGGGATCTGAATTTGACAACCTAAACCCACACAGTAGAAGGAGAGGACCAACTCCCACAAGATGTCCTCTGGCTTCCACTTGCACACCACGATGCACACACACACACACACACACACACACACACACACACACACACACACACAAAATATCCAAATAAATAATGAAGAAAGAAACAGAAATATTGGTCCCTTAAATCTTAGGGTTACTGCATTATTTTCAAGATAGAAATTTGAAATAATGCATTATCTCAAACTTGAGATGTCATGACGTTGGCTTACTCTGTTGTTTCTCTGTTGGGAACTTTTCTCATGGAGAATGCCACCATTGCTCTGAAGAGGTATTCTTCATCTGTGTCCCAGACATACTGAAGGAGAAGGGAAAAAGAAAGTAGAAGTGAATAGGGTTGGGGAAAAACTGTCCATTAGGTGGTATGGCCAATCACCCTCTTTCTTGTTTACTTTCTCTCCCACTGGAGACCATGGCAACTCACATTCTTAGACATTCTATAATTCCAAGTTTGGTGTGTTTCCTGACACACTCTCTTTTCTTGACACTGCAATGCCACTAATC
Source organism: Phodopus roborovskii (assembly GCF_943737965.1). NCBI lineage: Eukaryota > Metazoa > Chordata > Mammalia > Rodentia > Cricetidae > Phodopus > Phodopus roborovskii. The sequence goes on along the minus strand of NW_026125970.1, from coordinate 104,520 downwards.
TGTCAACAAATCTGATATTTCTATGACTCATCCTGGCCTATCATGAGAACATTGCTAGGATTTGGATTCACACTGAGATGGAAAAATGTATTTTATCATTACTGCTCTTGTCCTCTTCTCATGGTAAGGAAGGGGCTGTAAATAAAAAACAGATGACCCTAAACAACAGCAGAAAATGTATCCCCTGGTAACCTTCCCTGGACAAGTAGGGTATTCTTTTTTCCTAAATGCTTTCACAATGTCTGTGTATCTTATATTCTTTTTAATATTTAAATTTAATTTTATTTGTGTGGGTACATGGTGTGTGTGTGTGTTTGTGTTTGTGTACAAATGTATGCAAGTACACTTGCCCACACATGCAAGTAAGGCCACAGGCTGTAAATGTTGAGTATCTTTCTTTATTGTGCTCCACAGTTTTTGTTTGTATGCTTTCAGACAAGGTCTCAATATGTAGCCCTGGCTAGCCTGGAACTAGACATGCAGACCAGGCTAGTCTCCAACTCAGAAATGTGTCTATCTTTGCCTCCAAGGTGCTGGAACTAAAGGAATGTGCCACCACACCTGGGTCCATATTATTTTCAGACATGGTCTCTGAATCTGGAGCTTCACACTTTGTCTAGACTGACTGGCTAAAAAGCCCCAAGAGTTTCCTGTCTTTGTCCTCCAGCCCCAGCCCTGAAGTTATAGACATCCACCACAGCACTAAGATTTTTGTGGGGGGGGGGCTGCTGGGGATTTGAACTTGGGTCTTCATGGTTGCATGGTACATTCTTTACTCACTGAGCCATCTCTCTAGCCCCATAAGTTAACCAGTAGTATTAGAACTTTCTTCATTCAGTTCTACTTTACCCCTTTCTTTCAGTGCTGTCTAACATAGCTGCAGTAAAATGCCATCAAGAAGAAAATGTAGTCTATTTTTATGTTGTGTGCAAGCACTAAGTGTTGTACTTTAATGCCAACCTCAGAAATTATCTGAAATACTGTTTTAGTCCAGTTTTTTAGTTTTTGTTTTTTGAAATGGTCTCACTACATTGCGCAGGCTGGTTGGTTTTGAACTCCTAGACTTAAGCAATTTACCCATGCCAACCTCCAAAGTGCTGGAACTACATATGTATGTCATAATGCCCAGCTACCTTCCTTCAATCTTTTTACTACATTTGTACTTATTTTCTTCATGTGTGTTTTTGTGCAGACACAAGTGTAGAAATCAGATGATTTGAGGTAATTTGGGATAATTTGGGGCATCAGATTCTCTCCTTCCACCATGTGGGTGGTCCTGAGGATTACACTCTGGTTATTTGGCTTGATGGCAAGTGCCTTCACCTACTGAGCCATCTCACTATTCTCCTTCTTCCATATTTTAAAATGAACTTGAAAAAATATTATTTAAGAAGTTTGTACAAGAGTGTGATGTGTTTTAATTAAATCTACCCCATCTTCCTTCCAACTCTTCCAATACCCCTTTTTCCTACTTCTTCTTTTATATTATACTATGAAAGTTTAAAAAGTATTAACTATTTCAGGGAATAACTCTTACTTTTTATTTTTTGAGACAGGGTTTCTCTGTGTCACCTGGCTGTTCTTGAACTCACAGAGATCTGCCTGCCTCTGCCTCTGCCTCTGCACCATTACCACCTGACAACAGACATTATTTTGTAATGATATAGTCTAATTAAATAATTAAGCAAAAAATACAAATAAAAATTGGTACAGTTAAAATAGCAGAAAAATATTAATCAGGGCTAGGGAAATAGCTTGGTTGGTAGAATGCTTGCCTTGCATTCATGAGGACCTAGATTTGATCCCTGGCAACACAAAAACAAAACGGCAACAACAAAAAGCCTGTCCACTTGCCAAGCAATGGCACAGGCTTACAATAACCTTAGAACCCAGGGGGGAGAGCTAAGAGAATCGCTGCAAGCTCAAGGGCAGCCTGGTCCACATAGAGTTCCAGGCCAGCCTGAACTGCATATTGAGACCTTGTCTAATAAAAACTCATACATATAAGGCTAGAGAGATGATGGCTCAGGAGAAAAGAGTACATTCTGTTGTTCCAGAGAATCTGAGTTCAGTTCCCAGCACCCACATCAGGTGACTCATAATCACCTGTAACTCCAGCTCTGGGGAATCTGGCACACTCTACTGATCTCCATGGATACCCAAATACAAACACACACACACACACACACACACACACACACACAGAGAGAGAGAGAGAGAGAGAGAGAGAGAGAGAGATTCATAAAACAAAACTAAATCTTACTTTTTAAAAAAATAAGTATACATTATATTACATGTGTATATAACTTTGTATACAATATTACCAATGTGTATACATTTATACACACATGGAAAAAGCCTTGTGAGGATGTGGAGATGGGGAAGGAGCCTGCTCAAGTGTAAATGAGAAAGTCAAAGAAAAATGAAATGCTAGCCAGAACTTGCCAAAGCATGGCTTTAAATTGCATTTTGGATCTTGGGAGAGGCTTCCTTAATGCCTCTTACAAAGTGAGCATTAGCTTTGTCAGCAAGAGTGCAGTTCAGGCCATGGAGTAAAGCTCACAGCTATTGAGATCAGGAAGGGTCTAACTAGTGCTGCTTTGTGTTGGGTATTGAGTCAACAGAACCAACGTGAGTGGAGGAAAAGACTAAAAGCTTCTGTATCATTCATGTCACATTTCTGCTCCACCTTTCAAAGTGTTTCAGAGACACTTTCCAGGCAAAGCAAGCCACATATAATAGTAGTAAGAAAAAATGTACAACTGAAAAAAGAATAAGGAGTTACTAAGAGTTACAGTCCTGGCTTAATGACCCATAGAGCAAAATAGCTCTCAGAAGAGACATGTACAAGGGGGCTCGCAGCACTTTATATACTGGTGGTCCAGATACTTGGTATATAGACACCTAAGTATATGAAACTGAATGTATTGTTAGAGTTCACTTGTGACTTCACAGACCTCATGGTGCATATTAGCAGCATGTATGAACTTGTCATCTCAGATTCCTTGTTTCCTCATTTCAGTAACAGTTACACTAAGGACTCAAGACCCTGGGTCACTTTACTTCCTGCCTACATCTAAGGACAGTGACACCTCATATTTAAGTTGAATGATTAAAAGTCACAAAACAAGGCTTGTTTAATTATAAATTCATGATGCCCTACCCCCCAAATTACCTGCCCACCTCTTAGAGCTCTCCATAAGTTCTTTGTCTCAAGACAGCTTCAAACTTCCTACACCCTTCCCCAAATCAAACACTTTCCCTGCTACTTTGAGTCTCACTAGATGCATTGGGTTTTATAATCCCTCCAACCCACAGAGCTGACAACTGAACCTGGGGCCTTCCCCTTGCTTGGCACTGCACTAAATCCCTAACCCCTGCTTTTGTAATTTAGAGATAATGTCTCAGCTTATCAATTTAAATTCCCTCCTCCTATTAAGACAAAGAAGCAAAGTTTCCACCACCAACACACATTCCAGCCTCTTCCTCAACTCTGGCGCTAGACATTATCTCTCCTGATAATGGCTAATCCTCACACGTGTGCTAAGAATGCTTCTCTTCTCCTCCCTTCTCTGGCTTGAAAGAGTCTCAATTTCTTCTGTGTACCAGAGCCTTTCCAATGACTTTACTCATGTTCAACTTGTTCCCACTAAAACAACAGTGAAAACCTATAGCTCTGTAGACCAGACTGGCCTCGAACTTACAGAGATGCATCTGCCTCTGCCTCCAGAGTGGTAGGATTAAAAGCATGTGCCACCAGTGTCCAGCTGACTGTGAATTTCTTCCTTCTGCCTCCATCTCCTGAGTGCTACCAGGCCTGGTTTACAGAGTATTAGAGATGGAACCCTGGCCTCACACATGCTAGGCTGTAGTCTGCAAGGCTGCTTTGTCCAGCTGTTTTGTTTTAACCCCCTCCAATATCTGGCTTTCAGTTCCACAACTTCACAATAACAGCTCTCTCAATCTGAGTGGCGTGGTGCATGCTTTTAATTCCAGCACTTGGGGTGGGGGGCAGAGACAAGCAGATCTCTATGAGGTCAAGGCCAGCCTGGTCTACAGAGTAAGTTCCAGGACAGCCAGGACTGTTACACAGAGAAATCCTATCTTGAAAAAAAAAAAAAAACAACCCAGCTCTCTCTAAATTCCTCATTGACCTTCATATTGCTTCACACAATAAACTTGGCCTCTCAACAGCATTTGGTACTTTAAACAGTTCCTCTGTCTTGAAACAACCTCCCCACCCCCACCCCACCACCATAGCACATATTCCCCTTGCAGTTCCTTTTTTTTTTTTTTTCCTTTCAAGGTCCTTAAATACCACGTCCTTCCCCACAGCTTCACTTCCAGGCATCCATCTCCCATCCTTCATGCTCACTAAACTCCTTTTTGTGATAATTGTTATGTTCATATGTGATGGCCCTCTGCCATTCATACTTCTCTCATGTCTGTTCATGGCTACTTTAGACATTGCAGAAGTTCCTGCTAAGGCCAGAGCCCCTGTACACCTTTCCTTCTTGTAATACTCCTCAAGATGGTACATTTGCATTTGCCTTACTGAGTATTTCATGGACAAATGATTCTCTCACTATGATAAGGTCCTCGGGGCACAGATAAGCCCAGTGTTAGCTGCCAACTCTAAGGATCCAGGGATAAGAAATCTTATACACTGGTAGGGAGCAGGGTCCCTGCAGTCAAGCTGCCTGGGTTTGAATCTTATGTCTGCCATTTACTGGCTTGAGATTGTCAAAAGAGTCACATGTCTTTGAATTTGTGTTTTCTCACTCATTCTGTGAGAATGGGCATATATATACTCAAGAGGGTAATCGATCAATAACCTAATAGGAGTCAAGTACTTAGAAGAGTTCTGACTAGAAATTAAACCAATACTTTAATAAATGTTTGCTATCATGACAACTGTTACTTATCAAATGAATAATAAAAAATAAGGCAACTGATTGGTTCGCAAATAGAATACCTCTTAATTCCCTTAGCTATCTGGGATTTATTTGTTGTTTGTTTGTAGTATGAGGCATTAATATCACCTACTAGTTTAAATTAAAATGCAGACCACATGGAGAAACTAACACTAGAACTAGACAATAGCATCTCCTTAGTGTTACTATTCTTCCATCCCTTATAGGCTCTGTGAGGATATTTATCTTCTATGATTTCATAAGCACAATTTCCATACTGTCACTTCCATAGCTGGAAGCTTTGCATAGGAACTAGAAAATTTTGTACTGTGAACTATTTCTTTGTTGATAGTACCCATCTTTCTTTTTGATAACTAGCAAACAGGCTGTTAAAATTTAAATAACCACAACAGTGAAAAGCAGACTTAACCTAGACATAAACACCTTTACCAGACCATCCTGACCCCTTCTCTCCAAGTTACTGAATTAAGAGGTTCAAGTGTTCAAACCTGTTTTATGCAACACAATTTTCCCTACCTACTTTCAATCACTCACTATTGATCAAGCACTATGAGAAAACCCATTGTCTCAGTGAGTCCCATTTTACTGTAATCTAGCTTTGGGAAAAAAAAATCAGACTGAAAGTATCAAGATAAGATCACAATGTAGATAAACCAATTAGTAGAGAAAGCCCAGAGCTAGTAGAAAAAAACAATCAGAAATGAGCCAGCAGGTATTCACTTTATTCACTTACTGCTTTATCTCCAAGAGCCGTTCTGATGCTAAGTCTCACTTTAAAGGCATTTTCTGCATCTGCCAGAGAAAGAACAACACCAACAAAGCAGGAAATTAGGATAAACTGAGAAAACAGAGCCCAATGAATCCTAATATTTAATACAACCCAGATGAACATAACAAAGAACTACAATTGATCTGCCCCAGTACCCCTGCAACTTTGGTGAAAATCATATTAAATCATTTGCATTTTTCTTTCCTCTTCCTAAGATTCATAGGTTCAACTTTCAATCCACATGTCTGCAGACTTAGAAAAAAAAATCGTTTGGTTGTTTTTCACTCAGTGACTTTGAAAGCATTTAGGAAACTTAATTTACTTTTAAAGTTTCAAGGCTACATACCTGGATGACAGAGCTCAGCATGAATAGCAGTCACCAGGAAAAAGAGCAGCCACAACATTGTTTCAGAGTCGAAAACAGGAGAGAAACTGAGAAAAAAAAATCCACTCTCCACTTAAAGCTGCTTTAACTATTCTGTGACCTGGATTAGGGTAGCAGAGAAATCAGCCAGCCACCATCTAAAAGGTTTAATAATTAACACTCATCAGCTGGGTTAATACTTCCATAGAAGCGGACCATCTCCTGTCAGTTATTTACGAAAATCTATTTGGAAAACCAGTTACTTGTTTTTTCCCCAAACACTACCTCAGGAGAATGTTTCCTCTGCTGACATAATCAGAACCTTCCCCATGCCTCCTGTAGTTGTCGGATAAGCTTGTGGTGGAGAGCTTGGAATCCTCCCTGGAGGTGTTCTTTGGCATAAACTTTGTGTCCTTTCTGATTCACACATAGGCTACCATATTTGGGAAACAAATGCAACTCTTTTTCATCTCTGGTGAGAAAAGGACACACGTTACTAGACATGTTGCTTGGTAAACAGTTCCCAACAAGGAGACAGTTCTGTTGAACCCTAAGGATGCCTGGCTGTTGTCAGAAGCTCAACATTAATGATATGAAGCCTTGCTGCCCAATATGATCACTCAGTGGTGACGATGAAGATGATGTCACCACTGACAATGCTCTATTCTGATGGCACTATGTAAAATGAATACTAACCTCTTTAAAGGGGGCTAGAACTGCTAAGAAACTGTAATTTACTTCGGTGTAAGTTGCTACATGATGCTAGTGACTACCTTTTTCAGTGCAACTATTTAACAGGGACTAAGAGCTGCTTACTGTGAACTGGATTATTTCTCGAATCCTCACAGTGGTGACAATCATCTCACATATGAGGCACCAGAGGACTGGGTGTTAAAGTCACTGGCAGCAGTGGTATGAGTGGAATGGCTGTCCCTTTCCTAGCTACCCTGACCTACCTTGAAACCTGTCACCATCATACTGAGCCAGTATGCCCTAATAGGTCATGTCCTATTGGGGCAAGCTCTAGACCTAATAATTCAAAACTGAAATTACAACCAACCCCTGTGATAATCTGAGGATTGAAATACTAGGGATGGAAAACTCTCCCCAGGTGGGCATCCCACCAACAATGCCAATAGAAGTCCCTTATGGTCTATTCCTGGGCTTTCCTCTCTCCCCTTCTGGCACACACATCCTGGAAAGTCACAAATTGAAAGAAGAGATTGCATGGCACATTTGGGTTTTAAAGCATCAAAGTGGAAACTATGAACAGGCACACTTCTGTAGCACTTTGAGAGACACGGTTAGGGTGGGATTTTGTTGGAGATGTCCCTTTTCTGTTAGCTCAGTCCACCTGAGGAAGGCTTTTACCATCTCCTTGGCACCAAGAACACAGAGAGGAAAAGCTGTCCTGAAGGAAGAGGCAGCTGGTCCAGCCATTCTAGCAATGCCACTGTGAGATGCAATGGAAATTTCCCTAAGGAAAGAGCTGACCTAGCTACTCCCACCCTGAAAAAAAAATACATGAAGTTATCTTGAGAAGGAAAAGTCAATATACACAGAGATAGAAATTTAACAGAGATTTCAATCAGGACACAATGGCCCTGTGTTAGACACACAGATATCTGATTGAATTTGCCTTTAGTCTTGCACTTTATAAAAGTAATAAATTTACACATGCTCTTACATGGATGTGACCAGGGTCACAGTTAAAGTAACACTAAAATACCAAGTCCTGTGTGGTGGTGGTGCACACCTTTAATTCCAGCACTTGGGAAGTAGAGGCAGACAGATCTCAATGAGTTGGAGGCCAGCCTGATCTACAGAGTGAGTTCCAGGACAGCTAGGACTGTTACACAGAGAAACCCTGTTTCAGATTAAATAAAATAATATAAAGCATTGAGTCTCATCCAGTGTACAACATTCATTTCCAAAGAGAAAAAAAACTTGTCTTCTCTGAACAGATATTGTTTCTCAGTAATCTTTTTGTCTCATTTACATATATACATGAAGGCACTACATTGCACACATGCATTATACAGACAAACATTCAGGCAAAACACTCATACACATTAAATAATGAGAAGAAGAAAGCATGGAGAAGCAAAAGAATGATTTTAAGTACATCTACTACCACCAGTATGAATGACTAATGTTGATGTATTTTAATGAATGGCACACATTTTACTTAGATTTGAAACTTTTTTTCTGAGACAGGATGCCATGTAGCCCAGGTTGTCCCAAAACTCACTGAATAACCAAGTATGGCCTTGAACTCTTGATTCTCTGGCTTTCAACTTTCAAGTGCTGCAATTACAAGGATGAATCACTGTATTGACAGCTGTGGGCTTTGCATGTTCTTATGAAATGTTGTTTTGACTCATTATAGTGGAACAATACGAATGAGGTAGTGTGATGTTGGGACTTGAAGATTAACCTTGTCTACCCTTACAGGAATGCTACTATTCTGCGGAATCTGTAGAGTTGCATGAAAAATGATGCCTCATGGGATAATGACAACTTTTTAACCTCTAAATACAAAAGAATATTTTTCCTTTTTTCTTGTATTTTGTATGTATGTGTATGAGTGGTTTCACATGTGTGAGTAGGTGCATGTGTGTGGATTCATGAATCCCAGGGATGAATGTAGGGTGTCCTCTATTGCTCTGTGTCTTACCACTTGAGATGGGCTCTCTCTAACCTAAAAGACAGACTGCTAATCAGGAAATCCCAATGATCCCTCAAGTCTTTGCCCCACCACATTGTTGGGTTTGAGTGTACAACCATACCAGGTTTCTTATATAGATTCTGAGGATTTGAACCTAAGTCCTCATGCTCAGACTGTAAGTGCTCTAACCCACCAAGTAATCTATTCAATCTCCAAATTACTGTACTTATTATTATTGTTGTTGTGTGTGATGTGTGTGGAGGCACTCATGTAAGTGTCAAGGTACACATGTGAAGATCACAGAGCATAACTGCTGAGTCAGTTTTCTCCTTCTTCCTTTACATGGATTCTGGGGATAAAACTCAGGTCTCCAGGCTTGCTTAGCAAGTGCCTTTACCTGCTGAGAGCCATCTTACTGGCCCCCGAGGTTTTGTTTGCTGTTGTTTTCTTTTACTTTATTATTTATTATTGGGAGGGTAGAACACATGGCCTTGTCTCTTGTGTGGAGATCAGATAAAAACTTACACTATGCATTTCCTTCCATCCAAATTCAGGTCTTCAACCTTGCACAGCAGGCACCTTTACCTACTGAGCCATCTTGCCAGTGCATCAGTAACTGACATTACATTTTAACCAGCAGCCTTTTCACTATCCATAAGCCTGTTATGATCATAGGGTTAAATTGGCTGCTGTATTAATAAATTCCTTTGCATTGTTTAAATTATTTTTTGTTTGGTTGGTTGTTTTTTGTTTTGTTTGTTTGTTTTTTGTTTTGAGACAGGGTCTCACTATGTAGCACTGGCTGTCCTGGAACTCACTTTATAGACTAGCTGGCCTCAGAGTCACAGAAATCCACCTACCTCTGCCTTCTGGGTGCTGGGATTTAAAATGCGGTCACATTTAGCAAAATGAGAGTCTTTTTTTTTTTTTTTTTTTTGAGACAGGGTCTCTGTACATAGCCCTACTTGTCTTGGAACTCAGTGTGTAGACAAGCTGGCCTTGAACTCAGAGAGATCCGCCTACATCTGCCTCCTAAATGCTGGGATTAAAGGTGCCACCACACCCGGCACATTATGCACCTAAGAGCAAGTGCCCGAGAACAAATTAGAGTTCCCTTGGAACTGGAGTTACAGGCAGTTTTAAGGATTGATTCAGATCTGTGTGCTGGTCCTCTGCAAGAACACTCTTAACTGCTAAGCCATCTCTGCAGTCCCTCTCCCCAATAGGGTTTGTTTTGCTTTTAGCTTATTTTCTTTGTAGAACATGTTCTCATATACCAAGGCTTAACATAATACGACTTCAAACACTTTCTTACGTTTTTGCCACTGAGCTGTATTCTACCTCCTTGTTTTTTCAAATTTTATTTTTATTAATTAATTTATTTATTTGTTGAAATAGAGACTACTCAGATAGTTCTGGCTGGCTTGGAACTCACAGAAATCTGCCTGCCTTTGCCTCCTGAGTGCTAGTATTAAAAGTGTATGGCCTCTCTTTTTCCTTTTTAATTTGAGACAGGGTCTCCCTAACTTGTCCAGGCTGGCCTTGAACTCATACTGTAAACCATTCAGTCCTTGAACTTTCATTCCTCCTGCCTCAGCCTCCTAAGGAACTGGAATTACAGATCAGCACCACTAGGACTAAGTAATATATATCCTGTTCATGCTTTTTACAGTGTGTATCAATTTCTCTTGTTTTCATTGAACTTGAGTTTTATGTTGTAATTTGAGAAAAACCAAGATCGTGGATCTAGTTTTCAATTCCACTTTGATTTCTAATTTATTAGTAGTTTATAATTTGTTAAGCCCTTATATGGGTTTTTATTTTTGCAATTCTTGAATTAGTTAATAGACTTATTTATTTTTAATCTTTCTTAGTTTATAATGATTACAAAAACATAAAATTATCAGTATCCTTGGAGTATTATTCTAGCTATATGACCTAAGACATACTGATTACATTCCTTTTTAGTTTTTCAACTTTCATATGATTATTTTATATACATGGGTGTTTTGCCTGAATGTATGTTGTGTACCATGTGCATTTAGTGCCTGTAGAGGCCGAAAGAAAGTGGCCAATCTCCTGGAGCTGGAGTTATAGATTTTTGAGACACAGGGGTCCTTAGGAAGAACAGCCTGTGTTCTTCACTGATGAAGTTTTTCTCCAGTCTCTACTGATCTGACTTATTTTTTCTAAAAGTTTAAAGTTGGGATTGGAGAGATGGCTCATCAAATAAGAACACTGGCTGCAGCTGGGTATGGTAGTGAATGTCTTTAATCCCAGCACTGGGAGGCAGTGGCAGGTAGATTTCTAGAGCATTCTGGTTCAGTTCCTAGCACCCACATGGCAGCTCACAACTGCCACAGTTGCAGGAGTTCAAGTGCCCTCTCCTGGCCTTCACGTGGTACATATACATACAGACAGGTATGTACTCATGCACATACAATTGAAATGAATATCTTTTAAGTTACAAGTACAGCTTTCATTTTTTGTTTATCCCAATAATTGTCTTTAAAAAGTGTTTTCTACAGCAAAACAGAAGCAACAATCTGTTGCAGGATATTTGATCACAAGCTGTGAAGATGTGTCTGTTTTACCTCACCTACCTAAGCCACCTTCTGATTGATTTAATAAATAGCTGAACACCCAATAGCTAGGCAGGATAGGATAAGTGGGAATTCCAGGCAGAGACAGGAACTCTGGGAAGAACCTCAGACATGATGGATTAGCAATAGGACAAGGAGAAAGTCAGAGATACTGTACTAAGGAGAGGTAATGACCCATGTGCTAGGATGTAGATTTTAAAAACATTAGTTATAAGAGCTACTTGGGAACAAGCCTAAGCTAAGGCCAAACTTTCCTAATTACTAAGAAGTCTCCATATCAGTACTTGGGAGCTGGCAGTCCAAATAAAGACCCATTTACAGCAATCCAAACTGGAATCATTAATAATACAAACTTTTATAAGTCCCTTTACACAAATAAAAAGAAAAAAGCACAAATGTCAAACAAGAGATACTGCCAATAAAGTGAACTGTCACAAGTTACTTGTCACAGTGAAAGTGTTAAAAACAAACTTGTTATTAAGTAGTTTGATAAAAATCTCAATAAAATACAAGGAAAACAGAGTTACATACCAGGATTCTTGCTTCTCAATATATCTTTTACAGTTTTCAAAAGTTTGCACAGATTTGGTGTTCATTTCAATTACAATTATTCTATTCTTACATTTATTTACCTGAGATTGTGTACATGTATACACATATGCACATGTCATGGGGTGTATATGTAGGTTGGAGGACAACTTTTAGGAGTTGGTTGTCTTCTTCTGCTATGTATACACTCTAGGGATCAAACTTAAGTCATTAGGTTTGGCAGCAGTTACCTTTACCTGCTTGTAACCTCACTTCCTCTTGATAATCTGTGTCTGTCTCTCTATCATCTGTTTTGCAGTGCTGGGATCAAACACAGGAACTCATACATGGTAGGCAAATGCTCTTCAACTTATATACCCAATACTCTTTTTATTTCATATTTTGAAACAGGGCACATTAAATTGCCCAGGCTGACTCTGAACTTGCTCTGTAGCCAGACAGTCCTTAAACTTTGATCTTCTTGCACTGGAGAGATGGCTCACTGGTTAAGACCACTGCCTGCTCTTCCAGAGGTCCTGAGTTCAGTTCCTAGAATCCACATAGTGGATCACAATCATATGTAATGAGATCTGGTGCCCTCTTCTGGCCTGCAGGGATACATGCAGGCAGGACAGTACATACATGATAAATAAATAAATCTTAAAAAAAAAAATACAAAGCAAAACAAAAAAACAAAAAAAACCAATAACAAAAAAACTTTGATCTTCCTGCGTTAGCCTCCCCGGTAGCTAAGATACCAGGCCTGTACTACCTGATGCAAACTGACATAGGAATTTTAATTAGCAAATTTCCAGAGGAGTCTTATCTGTTTAACTTGGTAGTTGCAATAACTTCTTAGTAACTGTGGTAATGATGACAAGTAAAAGAATTTCAATCATGGAATATCACAATTTACTTCCAAATGTTTAGAGTATATAGAATATCAAGAAAATGTTTAGATTATTATTGCTGGAAGATTCCAAAGGGGCAACCAATATTCTGAGACAGGAGAGATACATTTATCTCTCCATTTTATTTTTTAATGCCATAGCAGTATCTGGGTACAAGACTACTGATCTCCTACTCAGAAGTAAATAAAATATGATATAACACAAAATAGAAATGTGTCTGTTGTTCTTCTGACTCATGCAGGATGCTGTTTTTGTTGTTGTTTGTTTTGAGACAGGGTCTCTCTACATGTAGCCTTAGCTGTCCTAGAACTTGGTATGTAGAACTCACAGAAAGCCAACTGCCTTTGCCTCCTGAGTGCTGAGATTAAAGGTGCATGCCACCACCACCCAGCATGTTTTTAAAGCTCACTAATATTGTAAAAGTACATATGGATAGAGAGGTTCCTTTTACCCACAATAAAGCAAAAGGTAAGGAGGACTTATGTCTCTTTAAAATCTGTTACATTGTCACAACTGGATGATTTTATTCTCTTTAAATTAAGACACAGCCTCCCATTTTCTCACTTCCCTAATCATCCAACTTTATCTCTCTCTCTCTCTCTCTCTCTCTCTCTCTCTCTCTCTCTCTCTGTCTGTCTCTTTCTCCCTCTGTCTTTTTCTCTGTCTCTCTGTGTGGTGTGTGTGTTTCTCTTTATGTTTCCAAAAACCTCAAACAAAAATGAAAATCAAAATAAACAGTCAAACAAAAAAAACCAAACACATGGAATCCATTTTGTTTTGGCCAATTACTACTTGGTATGGGGCCTGCCCAGAGTTTGGTCCCATGCTCATTTAAAGATGAGGAAGTCATATACAAGGATAGCAAAAAAGTTCGTCAAATTTTGTAAGTTAATAAATAACTATAATCATGATGAACTTTGTCTTATTTTTTTTACAGGTTAACATTTTTGTTAGTCAGAGAAAGTTAATCACTACTGCTTGGAAATAAAAATTAATTCAGAGAAACATGGTAAATAAAATTCTGCCAACATTTCTAAGGTAGGATATTTTAAAGTACGTTCTCAGCCAGGCAGTGGTGGTAGTGGTGGTGCACACCTTTAGTCCCAGCATTCGGGAGGTAGAGGCAGGCAGATCTACAGAGCTTGTTCCAGAACAAAGAAACCCTGTTTCAAAACAAACAAACAAATAAAGGCAAGGTCTCTCTATGTAGCCCTGGCTGTCCTGGTCCTCACTATATAGACAAGAGGCTGAATTCCCAAGTGCTGGAACTAAAGGTGTGTGCCATGTCCAGCTTTACGAAAAGAATTTAAAGGGCCATTTCTTCAATGGGCTTGTGTCTTCTCTTGGAAATGGAGATGTTATAGTGAATTTCATCTACTAAAAGCAAGACTTAACTGACATTTTGTCTTATATGTGAATCTGTTTCCACTGTTGTCCAGCTGTGTTAAGCAAGGGTTATGGAGGCCCACTGTTTTGGATGTAGAACCCTGATGAAATCCCAGGAGCAATGCCATAGCAAAATGGAATCACTCTTTTGAAATGTCACAACTAAGGAAGTAGATAGGTCTCAACAGACCAGATTTTCCTAAAATCTGAGGTTCTAGTTGTATTGAGTCATTCAAGATAAGGATAAGTACTAAGAGTACTCTGAAGGCACTTGATGTTAGCCAGCACACACACACACACACTCTCCCTTTCTCTCTCTCCTGTGTGTGTGTGTGTGTGTGTGTGTTAATCTGGTATCAGTTTTCATGTTTAAAAAAAACCACTATTTTGCTATTGTAAACTGCAAACTTTTATGCTATTTTGTAGAAGGGAGGCTATCCCAATTCATGAATCACAAGTGAAAGTCAACTATATTGATTATTACATCTATTGTAATTTTGTCTCTGGGAAGTTCTAAGAATTTTGTCATGGCTTGCACTGGTCATGTTTTTCTAGCCTAAATTTATTGCAACCATGATCTATGGAGTAGTAATATCCAGCCTTAATTCTCAATTTTGCTGTTAGTTGAGTCATGTTTAGGCCTCTTTGTGCAGACTTCTTATGCAAACCTCTACAAACTTGGGTTGGAGGCACATTTAAATTATATAGTCTCATCTTCCTAACAGTATTCTAAGCCCTCCTTCTCATTAATACAAAATGCAAGTGAATCACCCAATGTCTCAGCGTTTCCAGTGCAGAGACATGGCCAAAAATAATGAACTTGAGCCCTCTACTATATGAATTTCACCAACAGCCTTGCAATGAGAATTAATTTTGTGGACTGCACACACACACACACACACACACACACACACAACCTTATCACTATAAATCAGAAATATATAATGTTATTTCCAGACATCTTCCTTTCTTATACTCATGTCAGACATTATCAATTGATTATAGATTGTTTTTTCATTTTGTGTGTAATGAAAACATTAGTTCCCATATTAGTTATTCAGTCAAACAACATGGATGAAATTCTTTTGTAGTCATAGACAGGGAAAGATAACCTAAATGCAACTTTGAATTAAGCCAGGCCATTGAGGGCCTAGGTACTCAGCAGAAGTGGTAAGTGTGGACAGTTCCTAAATTTCATTTATTGTAATTGTGGCAACAGTTTACATTAAGGGGGTCAGTGGATCAATACATACGACATTTTCTTTCCACTTACCTCACAACATCACTATCATGGGTTATGGTTTAGAGATCTTGAATGGGATTGTTTTCTCTGCCAGTTAAGGAGTTAAAAGGCAGGGTAAATTTCCAACAGGTATTGGGAGAAGATAGCAGCAGGCAAAATCAGCTGGTAAAAAAGGCTTTTATTGGAGGTAATGAAGTACACACACACACACAGAGAGAGAGAGAGAGAGAGAGAGAGAGAGAGAGAGAGAGAGAGAGAGAGAGAGAGAGAGAGAACAAAGCACACATAGCAAAAGACTTGGAAAGTTGAGGGGCTGGGATTTTTAAAGGTCTTTTCAGGGGGTCAGGGGAATCTTCCTCCCTCAAATTAGGGATGGTCAGTTTGAAGAAAGGCAGGGAAAGCTGATAGGTCCTTAAGTCTGTGGTAAACAGGTTCTTGTTTGGCCTTATCTTGTTGGACTGGAAGTACCCCCACCACCACCTGAGACAGGGTCTCTATATAGTCTTGACTGGCCTGGAGCTCACTATGTAGACCAGGCTGGCCCCAAACTCAGATATCCACCTCGAGAAGTTGTTTTAACCTGCCAGTCTTTGTCTCTGGTCAGGAGGGTGAGGGAGACACCACCATCATTATTATCTAGTTATAGTCCCTCTTCCTGTCTGTCTGCCTATCAGGGAATCAGTCTTTTGTGAATATTGTAAACTCTTACAATAATTATCATTTCCTCTGTTCTGTAGCGTTTTAGAAGCTTAGAACCTCACCTACTGTCCACCTTCAGATACTGTTCTATATCTGATGGTTTGCAATTGGATGCCTTAATTATTATCCCTCAATGAATTTTCCCTCCAATTCTTTAAAACATTTCTCTTGTAGAATGTTGTGTACATTTTAGTAGGCTGCTTCAAATCATTTCTGGAAGATGAAAGATAACTAATGCTATCAAAATCAAAGCAGTCATTTATACCAGATGACAAGAGGCACCAAGGATATAGGACAGGCAAATATGCATGCGAGGGAAGGGGGCTCTCAAAGAGAATACCAGGCTGGCACCATGGAAACGGCCCCACCTGTAAGGGGAGGCAGGTGGTACAGCCCAGGGGAAGAGGCGTGGCCTAGGTTTCTCTCGTAACGAGAAGGCGTGACTACGGATGGAGAAGAGCAGGTGACGTGGGAGGGTCACAGAATTAATATGGGCGTGACCTTACGCTCTAATGTGAGAGTGTGGTGCTGCCGGCAGGTGAGGGAGTGAGCAAATTAATTCCTGGTTGTAGTCATAAACCCGTCTTTGGGATACCGGTGGAAATCCGGCGCCAGAGCCGGCCGTAGCACCAGGGAGAGCGATGCGGCAGGGCGGGACTTCCGGTTTATGGGCCGAAGGGGCTGGCTGGAGGTCATGAACTCACGTGCGTCGTGATGTAAGGGGGCGTGTTCAAGATGGTTGCACGCGTTAAAGGATGTTGCCGGGAGTCAGCACGGAGATCCGTCCCGGTAAGTGGGGAGACTGTAGCATTATCAACAGCGTAGCATGGCCTGTCTCTCACACACACTCTCACGCGCTCCCATGGGCCGGGGAGACCCGTAAGGTGTAGGCCCACGAGTGTAGCGGAGGTCCTGCCGAGCAAGGAAGGGGTGGGGTTGACCATAGGTCGGTTCCCAGTGCTCTCTCCTATAAAGGGTGACCAGATGACCTTTGAGGATTCTGTCCATTTAGGAGATGAGGAGACTGACTTTCTGGGAACCGAGGCTGAAGAAGCTGGAACTCCTCCGGATCTGCGTTATTGATACCCTGACTCTGTCAGGGGAATTGGAACTCATCGCCATCTCCAGGGTAGGCATCAGCAACACAATTGTGTCCAGAACACAAGTTTAAGCTTTTCCACGACTCAATTTCTTGTATCCTATTCTTTTTGTGCCCCGCCCCAGAGCGAGAGAAGAACTTCCAAAATAATGGGGTGACTGGGGTCTGTGTAACAGTCTGTTGAAAGTTACTGGGCCGAAGCTGCTGGTAAGGCATTACTGTAACTCTCCCTCATTTGTTTTTTACTGCGAGATCTTGAGAAATACTTGGATGTGTATATCTTAATTTGGATAACCTCTGTGTGTCAGTCCCTAAAAGCCACTGTTGCTCCATCCCCAGCTTTTCTTTGCTATCACTCTTCCAATGTTCCTTTTGTTCCAAGGTTTTGCAGGTGTCTGTAAAACAATCAGAAATTCCAAGTGAGCAAAGCAGTCCTGTGCATCTCTCGGAGAAGTAAATGCACGCATGGGAGCCTACTGTGAACCCAAGTTCACCCCCACTCACTGTTGCCTTCTTCACTGTTTTAGAAATGAAAATCATCCCATTGTTTTTCTCTTTTTCTTCAGGGGTTTTAAAGTCAAAATTTTGGAATTCACCAAAAGCAACACGGGCACAGTTCTCTGTGTCTTTGCCCACCTGCTTCGTCTTCTGGAGCAGACCACCATTACCTAGAATTGGAATGGAAGTAGGTTAAATGAACAAGTGGAAATATATGTTAGGGAAATGACAGAAAGAGGAAAGTGAATTGCGTTTCATTTTCTGCCACAGGTTAAAGAACTACTAAAAGGGATGTAGAGTGGGGCTTCTTAGAGTGCTTATTGGGAAAGGTGAAGGGAGAGCCCTTGCTCTTAGAGCATCCAGCTCCATATGTACTTAGTTTGTCCTGCCTGGAGACTTGCAAATATTCTCCTTTTTAATTTTTTATTTAAATTAAAAATAATCTTACTTTACATATCAATCCCAGTTCCTTTTCCCTCCAATCCTCCACTCCCCCCACCATCTCCCCATCCCACCCCCCATCCACTCCTCTGGAAGGGTGAGGCCTCCCATGGGGGATCATCAAAGTCTGTCACTTCATTTGGGGCAGGACCAAGGTCCTCCTTCCTGTATCTAAGGTGAGAGAATATCCCTACACTGTGAATGAGCTCCAAACAACGGTTCATGCACTAGGGATAAATACTGGTTCCACTGCCAGTGGCCCCAGTGCCAGTGACACCCACCTGGTTCGGTCTGGACCCCTTTGCTCATCACTCCTCCCTCTCTGCAACTGGATTCCAGGAGTTTGGCTCAGTGTTTACCTGTGGATATCTGCTTCTGCTTCCATCAGCTACTGGATGAAGGCTCTAGGATGACATTTAAGGTAGTCATCAATCTCTTTATAGGGGAAGGGCATTTAAGGTAGGTAGCCTCTCCACTATTGCTTAGATTCTTAGTTGGGGTCATTCTCACAAATCCCTGAAGATTTCTCTAGTGTCAGGTTTCTTGTTAAGCCTATAATGGCTCCCTCTATCAAGGTATCTGTTCACTTGCTCCCCTTCTCTGTTCTTCCCCCAACTGGACCTTCTTGATTCCCACCCCAATTTACTCAGGAGATCCTTCCTTTTCCCCTTCTTGGGGGTGGGAGGGGTCCTCCTTATTTCCTAGCTTCTCTAGTGGTTTGAATTGTAGGCTGGTTATCCTTTGCTCTATGTCTAATATCCATATGTGCGAGTACATACCATGTTTGTCTCTCTGTGTCTGAGTTACCTCACTCAGGATAGTTTCTTTTAGTTCCATTTGCTTTCAAATTTCAAGATTCCATTGTTTTTTTCCACTGAGTAGTACACCATTATGTAAATGTACAACATTTTCTGTATCCGTTCTTCAGTTGAGGGGCATCTAGGTTGCTTCCAGGTTCTGGCTATTACAAATAATGCTGCTATGAACATAGCTGAACAGATATCCTTGTTGTATAAATGTGCATTTTTGGATATATGCTTAAGAGTGAATTGATGGATCTTGAGTTAGACTGATTCCGAATTTCCTGAGAAGCTGCCATACTGATTTCCAAAGTGGCTGTACAAATTTGTACTCCCACCAGTAGTGGAGGAGTGTTCCCCCTTCTCTACATCCTCTCCAGCATAAACTCTCTTTGGTATTTTTGATTTTAGTCTTTCTGACAGGAGTAAGATAGTATCTCAGAGTTGTTTTCATTTGCATTTCCCTGATGGCTAAGGATATTGCAATTCCTTAAGTGCCTTTCCCCCATTTTAGAATCCTCTATTGAGAATTCTCTGGTTCTATACCTCATTTTTTAATTGGAGTATTTGGTATTTTGGTGACTAGCTTCTTGAGTTTTTATTTTTCCATATAAAGTTGAGTATTGTTCTTTCAAGGTCTGTGGAGAATTGTGCTGGGATTTTGATGGGGATTGCATTGAATCTGCAGATTGCTTTTGGTAAGATTTGCACATAATTTTCAATTTTCTGTTAACAGTTTATTTTTCTGCCCTTGATGTGTTAGGTGCCTGCAAGTTATTAGGTATCTGATTAGTATTGCAAGCTTAAGTGGTGACAAATAGCATAAAGATCATTCTTGAAGCAAAGCTCTCTGCGGATTACTGTGAAGATGGATTCTGGTTCAGAGGTCCTTGCCAGTAAGGCTCTCAAAGAATTTGTACCTATACTTAAAGGACCTGGAACTGAGCCTGTGAGTACTCTAGTTCCTTCAGCAATGCAAAAGGTTTGTTGTGTTTATAAAAATCTCACGTCAAATGTATGTACTTAGGGTGATGTTAACACTCCAGTGTGGGGTTATCTGCCTGAAGAACTGTGGGCATAACTGATATGCACAAAAAGCACCCCCTGTTATATTTTAGTTTTAACAGGCTAAACTTATGCCATGCAGAAACTGGCCAATAACTTTGAGCAGTTTCAAGTAGCCCAGAGTGTATCCATGCACTGCAATTTATTTCTGTGGATCTCAACTTGTCCAGAGTTTGGATTTTAATGTTTCCAAGTAGTTCAGGGTTAATTCTAGCTGGTCAGTTTGTAATTGTGTGTCCTACTTTAAACATGAAAAATCGGGGGATTTTTTTTTTCACATCCTCCACATTCCTTTCTTGGAAATTAAGTCCAGGTTGTGCAAATGCCACACAAAAGGGGATAATTCTATATAAGGGGTAATCATTTTCTTTAAATGTGTGTAAGTGTGTGCACGCATATACTCGCCCACAAGCTTCTGCTTGTGTCCACTAAGGTCAAAAGAAGGCATTAGATCACCTGGAGTTAAAGTCACATACATTTGAAAGCAGCCTGACATGGTCACTGAGACTTGAACTCCTAGATCATGGAGCTATCTCAGCCCCAGGAGGGTAATTATTCTCTATTGTTATGTGCTGCCCTGAGCACTGAGCTGTTGAAGGGCATTTCTGACCTATCAGTAGGCCCTTCCCCCAAAATGATCACATTCAGACTTGTCTTAAGTTTCCAAATCTCCCCTGAGGAGAACAAAATGATGTTGTTTTTAAAAAAAGCACTGAGATAAGGATAAGAGGGTACACACTTGAACTTGTATATATGTGAATGGTGATGTTTAATGAAATGGCTAATGTCTTTCAAATGGTTAATATATTAACAACGAATTAGTGTTGTCAAACATTGCTTTGCTTTATGAGTCCATGTTTCTCAACTTTTCCTTTCTGCAGTGTATTATTGTAGGAAAATGGATTTATTATCAATGCTAGTTATACCTGATCCTTGAAAATTACATCATGAATATACTACAACTGTCAGTTTATTTTCTCCAACATTGATTGTGGTCTCATTGAAATGAGTTGTCCTTGACAAATAATTTCTGGCTTCTGCTTATGCTTACATCCTACCTAGCCTGGATCATTTTGAACATGATACTTCGTGTTCTTAGGCTTAAAATGGAAAAGGGCATGTTTATCTAGTCACTGTTGTGAGGAGTTTTCTTTCTCTTGATTTTTTAATTATTATTGTTTGTTTTTATTTATGGAAGTTGGAAGCTAAAGTCTGAAGTCAGCATGCTCATGTTAGGATTGCTTGCTGGGTTTAGTCCCAACAGTGACACATGGGTATGGAGTTATTTGATTAACTCTCCATGTTGTATGCCATGTTCATGCTTTAAGTTGTTTAGAAAAATTAGGACACAATAGCCTTCATTTGGCTTTTAGAATGTTAGTTACACTGTCTAACCTGTTTTAACCCAGGAAATATGTTCTTTTCTGCTCTACTCAGTTTATGTTGTCCTGCAATAACCACCTCTCCCTTGCTTAGTTACAAAGACAATACTCATTGTTTCTGGCAGCTTCATGGGCAGAGGAATGCCTGGTGGACACTCAAGACCAAGAATGACCAAGAATGTTGAGCCATAAAGAAAGGTAAAGTACGAAATCCTTTGCTAGTTCCTCCAACACAGCATTGACTGCTGTATGTAGTAAGAGGATTGCCACCGTATCTTTAACATTCTCCTCAGATGTTTAAATCTGATTTGTTGGAAGCAGCATTGCTGAGAGGTGGTACTTTATACAGAAACCAGGATTTCAGGACACCCCTGAGCTATGTGCTTTTATCTTTGCTTGCTAAAAGTCATCTTTGGCTATGAACTAAGAATTGCTGTCTGCTGTTTTCTTAGAGAATAGGCTTTAACTGTTGACCATCCTGACTTGTAATTGAACAGTTTATATGTGTTAGTTACTCAAGATGAAAACAGTGGTGGTAGTGCATGCCCTTAATCCCAGCACTTGGGAAGCAGAGGCAGGTGAGCCTCTGTGAGTTTGAGGCTAGCCTAGTCTTCAGAGCAAGTGCCAGGATAACCAGGACTGCTATGTAGAGAAACCTTGTCTCAAAAAATATAGATGAAAACTGTCAGCGCCATTTAGTGTATTATCTAGTGAAATTGCCTAGTCACCTAGAAAAGAAATGAGGTATGAGGCCCTAAACTATGCAGATTGAATTTTATTTTGCTAATTCTTAGTGCCATATAACAGATGAGAGCTAGAATGGAAATAGTACACTGTGATGGTATTTCAGTGATTCTTAATGCTCATGATCTGTACCTTTAGAAAGAAGTAAAATGTGGTTCGTACTTAGGATCCTAGTACTAGGGAGGCCAAGGCAGGAGTTGTGAGATATTATGGGCTACATAGATATGAGACCCTATCTCACACAAAAGAATATAAATAGATGTGAGTGTGAGTCTTTGAAATGTAGCCATGAGTCGCTTGTTCACAAATAAATTTTAATTTTGTTAGTTTTATAACTGTTCCTACTCTTTGCCATTTATATTGTACATTTTTATCTTCAGAGATGGTTGTATCAGACTGCTCAGTGTCTACACTGCATTACCAAGTTCTCCCAGTTTGCCAATTAATTTTGAAAGCCATGAGACATGGAGAGCTGTAGTATTAACAAAGAATCCTGATGTTGAGTGGGATGCCCAGAGTCTTCTTTCATTAACTTTCCAATAACCTTGAGAAACAGTGAATGGAGTTTCTTGAGTTTAAGGCTATCTTCAGCTCCCTGGGACTAACAAGCAGCCCTGGAGCTAAGCCCAGGAAATACAGGCTTTCTTCGCTATGATGACTGATAATGGCATGTGAGTCCACTGCTTAGTCAACTCTGCATCAGGGTTTCGCCCCCAACCCTCATGATCCAGCAGGGCAGTCTGTGCTTCTGTGGCGGTCAAAAATGCCTTAAGGAGAGCCCGTGTATCCCAACATTAGGCCAAAGCCCACAGAGGTGGTATTTGGTTCTATAGAGAAGCACAGCCCTCAGGACAAAGACAGGCTAGAAAGCCATTGAGGGTGGAGAGCAGTGCTGTCTGGCAGGTGGGAGACAAGCCACAATGGTCATTCTCACTTTCCTAATGGGTTAGGAAGGGGGAAAGGAAACTAATTGTAGTGATTTTGTTGTTGTTTGATTTTGCGCCAAGGTCTCACTATGTAGCCCTGGCTAGCTTGGAACTCAAAAAGATATGCTTGCCACTGCCTCCTGAATGATAGGTTAAAGAAAGGCATGCTGGACAGTATATTTTATAGGTGTCCAGCATATTTTATTTAATCCTGCATATTCAGGATATTGACCTCTTAAATGCATATTCAGTCTAAGGATGATTTGTAAGTGAGGTTTTGTAGCAAGTCTTCACAGCCTGACAGATGTGCTTCATATCTAGAACCTTGGAAAACAGCAGGAAGAAACCAGGGCCTGAGAAGGAAGGGGGAAATGTGTGAGATAAGTTGGACTTCAGTCTCTAGCATGAGCACACTGACAATATGAGTAGTTTCAGGGAACTTTTGAGGGGCAGGACACAGATGTAGAAGATAGAGAGAGTGGAAGTTTCATAGACTACCTGAGCTAGGTTGGCAGTCATGGGCAAGGAGAAGAAGAGATGACCCTGAGAGATCCTTAAGGAAGAAATGATGTGCTGATTGGTGGAGTAATGGGAAGTAAAGCAAAAGAAGCATCCTTCTAGTGATGGTCTTGTCTCAGTCAATTTGCAATTTGAGGTGTGCTGACATTTTTCATGACAGTGTACCTTTTCTCACTCTATGATGGTCTCCATTACCTTTTCTGCAGTTAAGAAAAACATGTCATTTAAGAGCTTTTTATCCTATTTGGAAGGAAAAGGACAACTTCCGGGAAATTATTTCACACTGCTTTTTGTTTAAGTGGAGGAATAGAAGAGAGGGGGAAAGGAGAGTTTATGTTTTTAGAAAAACAAGCCATTGGCAAAAGGCCATATCTACCAAGACATTGGTGAGGAAGTCCTCCAGTCAGTGCCTAGGTTAGTTAGTAGTTAGTTAAAAAAAAAAAAAAAAAAAGGAGGGGGGTAATGAAATACAAATGAAGCTGAACTTGTAAGCCAATGACAAACATGATAGGAACATTTTAGCCAGAAGAAGTCAGTTAAAAGGGCAGGCCCAGTTCCCTTGGGCTGGTGGGTCTTTGGGTGAGACAACGGACAGTTTCCATTTCTTGAAGTAGTGAATGATTTTGAATGATTTAGTGCAGCATCATGGGTGTTGTTCTTTTGCTGCAGCTAATGCCTATAAAACACAAACATGAAACTCAGTGCCCACGTGGAGTTTATTGAGGGAAGGGAGAGAAAGGGGGTAGCTGGTGGCCAACGGAAAGCAGGGGAGAGAGAGAGAGAGAGGGCAAGAGCGAGAGAACGCAAGAGAGAGAGGGCAAGAGAGAGAGGGCAAGAGAGGGGCACACTTGGCGCGTTTGCTTTAAAAGGGGGGCTTGTGCATGCATAACTGAGTCCACTGGCAGCCAGCTAAAGCTTGAGCAGCCAGGTAAAGACGTAGAGATGACATAGTCATGAGTGTCCTGCCCATCATCGGGGGCAGGGTCAGCAGACTGCTGGTTCCCAACAACAGGGACCTCTTGACTATTCCATTTCCTTCCTAGTTTCTGTTTCTTCCCTTTTTTTCTGAGATAGGGTCTCTCTGTGTAGCTCTGGTTGTCTTGGAACTCGCTCTGTAGACCAGGCTGGCTTTGAACTCGCAGAAATCTGCCTGCCTCTACCACCCAAGTGCTGGAATTAAAGGTGTGCACTACTGCCGCCTGGTTCTCTTTCCCAGTTTTAACAGAGACCTTATTCATTGGCTTTGAAGGTGAACTCTGCAGCTATCTTTACAGTATGCCAGAGGGGAAGAGTGGTCTCTGTGACAGGTGTCCTTAAAACAAAACAGGAGCTGGGTGTAGTGGCCGAGTGTAGTGGCCGAGTGAGGTATTTGGGGTTTGAGGCCAGCCTGGGATACAGAGCAAGACTCTGTCTCACAAAAAGAATCAGAGCTACTTGAGGAATTTCTAAAAAGATGTCCGATCAGATTATACTATTAAAACTTGTATATGCCATTTAACATTTGTGTTCTAGTTGGTTTCTGAAATGCAAAGCTCTCTAAAGAGCAAGTTCTTTTATACTGAAAAATGAAAGCATAGCTTTGGGTCTCTCAAGAGATAAAAGAACATTGTGTTATACAAGGGAATACTAAAAACTCCTGTTTTCAGAAGCTGCTTACAGAGCATTCTGGTGCCCACTTCTGACTTCTAACTCAAAAAGTAGGCTTTCCTTTCTGTCTTTTTTGGATACTGCTCAGAAGCCTGGGAAAGCTTTCCCTGCTACTCTGGGCTTTCTTCCTCTTTCACTGAAGCCCCCTTGCTCTACTTTTCTAACATGAACGTACTGCTCCTACACTAACAGTTCAACGGCACCCCATGTTCTGTGATTGGCTTCTGCTGTTTAGTAGTTCTGCCTTCTTTCTTTTATGCTCCCATCTATAATCCTATAATAAAACTTTCTAAACTTAAAAAAAAAGACCTCACTTTTCATAGACCAAGACTTCTCAACTATGGCACTCAAAATTTTGGGCTGGAAAATTGTGGGAATGCTCCTGTATTCTCTAAGGTATAACAGCATCTCTGCCTCTCTGGCATCTATCCACTAGATGGCTCTGCTGCGCCTTTATTTGTAATAATCCAAATGGCCTATGAGGACAAGATAGTTTTTTGCTGTTGAGAGAACCACTGGTCTAGACTTTTCTAAGAGGGTTCATTGTCAATGTTGCTGGGATACTTGTACCCACCTCCCAACCCCCCCCCTCTCTCCCTCTTCCTCCCTCCCTCCTTGTCCCTCCCTTCTTCTCCCACCCCCTCTCTGTCTCTTTCCTGGAAAGAAAAACAAGGGTATTATATTGAGTTACTATTTTTAGCAACCAAAGCAAGAGACTCATTTCTTCTGTGAAGATGAATGAGAATAACCAGGTTTCTGTTTTGTGGAAATAGGAGATTTCCCAGCTCTTCATCTTAATTTACCTGTATTTAAAAAGAAATCAGGAAACAGAAAATCATAAAGGAAAAATAATTTATTTGTAGTTTGGGCAAGTGTTGAGTTGTAGGCTTATTTTAAGTGCCTTTACAGATCAGAAGACAGGTTCTTGAGGGTGGTAGTTTTATTCAACTCTGGGCTTGGGAAAATGGGGTAGAGACCACAAGCCTCACAGAAAAGCATTGCCCATTTTCCTAGGCAGCCTCAGGTCCTGTGTTTTTCCAGGGCAGTGGCTGGAAAACTTCTGCTCTTAATTTCTTTTGTTCTCCTGTAGAAAGATTTGTTCTTACTCTTATGCAGTTTGGCAGGCCCCAAGGACATCCTGCAGTTCTATTAACATACTAATAGGTAAAGGAAAGCTGTCTCCTGGAAGTTAGAGCCCAAGTGTGAGGAATTAGTTTGCAAGTGAATCATGGTGATAATCAAGTCTTTCAGGCTTTGTTTACTTTGCATATTAATGAATACTTTTTAGTCTGTTCTGTTACCTACTAGTTTAATTTCCTGTGGCTATCTTTTCCTTTTTTTTTTTTTTTGCATTAAGGTTGTTATCTTGTTTTCTTTTTTTAATTATTTTTCATATTTTACATATCGATCCCAGTTCCCTCTCACTCCCTCCCATGCCCCCCATCCCCATCCCATCACATTCCCCCCATTCCCCTTGGAGGGATACTCCCTGTGGCCATCTTAACAATTTATAGCAAGCCAGGAGACAGGCGAGAACATAGACATGTTAGCTCTGGGGTGGGTTATCTGGTCCATTCCTGGGTTAATGGGGGGAAAAAAAGGAAAGGATATGACTGCTCCTTGGTGTGGAAGAGGAGTAAGTTTATTATAGATATGTGGGAGAGCATAGTCAGAGGTGGGGGCATCTGGGAGAGTCCAGAGTAGACATGACTAGACTAAGCTGGACCATGTGGGGAGGGGGGAAGGAGAAGGGGGACTGGGTGCAGCAGCCAGGAGGTCAAAGGTCCAAGAGAAGGGTAACCAAAATGTCCAGATTATATTAAGAAGAGCCTCTGGGGGAAGGGCAACCCAGCCTCTGGGCTGGTGAGTCAGGGTAGAGGGTGGGGTATGCCAGCCATACTCTGTAACAGGAAGGAATTGAGAGATCCTGGGAAAGTTTGGTGTCCATGTCCTACTTTGATATGTTAAATAGGCACCTCAACCATTTGTCCAGGTTTGAAACTTAACACTGAGTGGAAGAGAACTGAACCCCAGGTTTTTTTCTGTTCTCTGTTATGGGGACAGTTTTTTTGTTTTGTTTTTTCTTTAAATCTGAGCTGAGGAAAATGGAGTCTTAGTGATACTGGCCTCCTCTCCTCCATTTTTAAAAGAGAACAGTCTGACTGTGTTTTTTCTGTTCTCTGTTATGGGGACAGGTTTTTGTTTTGTTTTTTCTTTAAATCTGAGCTGAGGAAAATGGAGTCTTAGTGATACTGGCCTCCTCTCCTCCATTTTTAAAAGAGAACAGTCTGACTGTGTGTGTGTGTGTGTGTGTGTGTGTGTGTGTGTGTGTGTGTGTGTGTATGTTCGTTCCCCACCCTTTATAGGCCTTGCCAAGTTCTTTGTGCCTAGGTTTAGAAGTGGAAGCCTTTTGTATTTTGTCTTCGGAGATCAGCTTCCTTGTGAACTCCTGCTTACCTGTAAAGGTCGAATTCTCTGAGTGAAAGAAGGTGAGTCTGAATGCAGGGCCCTATTGTCTTTTGTTAGACCAGGGATACTCAACCTGTGAGAGGGGTCATCTAAGACCATCAGAAAACAAAGATCTAGGACTTAGGGATTGAGTTATGAAGGTGGTCTCTATCCAGGTCTGGAGTAAGGAAGACTGACACATTTCCCTCTGGGATAACAAGTGTAAGTGCCATTCTGGCGTGCAAAGTTGGTGCCATTTGGTGGCCTGGCTTTGGAAACCATCTGGGTAAAATTTGTTTTCGTGTATAGTCCAACTCTCCCAATATCTGGACTGGGGGACCCACCAGGCAGGGCTCATAGGTCTACTGCTTGGAGATTCCTATTCTGGTATATGTTATTTGGCTAGCCCTAAGATAAATGCAGCCATTCTTTCCTATCTCTGGGTCAGCCTTGAACACATGTGAGGCAAGGGTGGAATTTCCAAGCTGTAGCATTTTTATTAACTAGACATCCTGACGGAATTTGGATGAGTTGGGGACCCCTGTCCTGGGATGGAACAGGGGCCCATGGGTTAAATTTGCCTCTGCCCACAGGAATGGAGGCATCAGCTGGGGTGGTGAATAGCTAGAGGATTGTTGGCATGTTCTATCTCCTCCGTTAGTGCTTTTGCCACCATCCTATCCTAAAATTGTGCTACCTTCCCCCATAGCTGTGGCTTTGTTATATTTAGTTCCTAAGAGACCCCATGTCTGCTCTCCCCATTAGTTCCTGACACAGAACCCTCCTTGCCCTTCTGTGGGAACACCATTCCACGCCCCAGGTGAGGAGAAGTCTATGCATTTCCAGATTTTGAGAGGGGGCTAGTTTTCTCCACTGTCATTCTCACTTCAGTAGACTTGCCTATAGACTATGTATCCCCCTTTGGCCTTAGACTGTCAAAACAGACTGGGGCAGGGTTCAGTGGTGCAGCACTTTTTTTGTGTGTTGGCCAGGAGGCAGTTAGCATTAGCTTTGTAGTTTTCCATGTCCCATCCGAAGGAGAGAAGACAGTCTCCCAAAGTAAACAGCTGGTTTTCTTAACTAGCTCCCTCCTCCTCTACCCTGTGATAATAAGGCAGCCTCCCAAGCCAGCTGGTGGGGAGTTGCATTTCCTGCCTGGTGGGGTCATTTGGAATCCCATCCATCTGGCTCAGCAGTGGGCATATCCAGGTAAGGAGTTGGTGGAGCTGGAAGGCAAATAGTAGGGCTCAGAAACTGAAGGAAGATCTGGGGTTGAAAAGGCAACATTGTATTAAAGGGAAGAAACTTCACCTGTTTAAGAGAAAAGAAATAGAACATTCCTTGGAGCAAAGATGTCAGTGATCTCCAGAACAGATGAAATGGTCTATGTTGGGCCAGGATCCACAAAAGGTATTCCTTGAGCAGTTCCGGGAAAAGCAGAAATTGAGATGTGCTCAGGGCATTCAGGGGATCTGGAAGGGAGGGGGTCAGGGGCAAAGCAGTTGGTGAGAGTTCTCAGTGATTTTCTGGAACTGGAAAGCAGGAAGCCTGAATAGCTTGAGCTTTTGGGGGCTTAGTGATGTAGTGCAAAACTGTGGGAAAGCTTTCTTAAGGCTGGAGGAGTGGACCCATAGGTAACATACTTAATTTTGCTAAAGTTGGAGTGAATAGGATGACTTTATGGGGATCCTGCTATTTAGGTGTTAGGGAAAACTGAGATGGGTCAGAGAGATGTACCATGTCTTCTGTTTGGAGAACAGTAAGAGAGGTATTGAGTAGGGTGGTGGGTAGGATGGAGTGAATGTGTTTCCAAGCTCTGTGTGCAGAAAGGACAGGAGACTGAAATAGGGAAGGAGAAGTTTGGGATTGTCAGACCCCAGGTTGTGAGGGTTCTCTCCTACATCTGTGCAAACAGACTGATTAGGGAGGGCTTATTTGGCTTGGAGTTTGAGCAAAGCCAAGGGCAGGTGTTTTCTCCAGTCCTATTTTAATTCCAGTCAGTTTTGTGAGAGTATCTTTTATGGTCCTATTTGTCCTTTCAACTTTTCCTGAGGATTGAGCATGGTAAGGGATGTTGGATTTCCAGGGGATTTGGCAGAGGTAGTTATTTGTTGGGCAAATGTTGGAAAAATGCATTTGGGGAAATTGTTTAGCTGTATGGAGGAGGGCAGCTCAAAGCAGGGAATGCTCTCAGAGAGGAGTGAGTGAACATAATATCTTTCGTGGTTGGGAAGGTCTTATACTAGAAAATACTTGTCTTTTGTCTTGAGGCACGTGAATAAAATCTATCTGCCAGTCTAGGCTAGTAACTGGCCTCTCATCTGGTGAGAGGGAAGTTGTAGAATGGGGGAAGAGGGCAGAGGTTGAAGTTAGGGTTTTCTTTTGGCAAGTCTTACAGGAGTCAGCTTTTTTTGTTTTGTTTCTGTTTTTTGTTTTTCAAGACAGGGTTTCTCTGCATTGCCTTGGCTGTCCTGGAACTCACTCTGTAGACTATGATGGCCTCTCAAAGAGATCTCCACCTCTGCCTTCTGAGTAGGAGTTGGCTTTTTAAGGAATAGCTTATTAGTGAGCATGAAGGGTGAGTAAAAAGAAAAGAGTAGAGTCTGATTAGAAGAGTGAAATGGGTGTGCAGATAGGTCAGGATGTCAGCTGTTGTGGGTGGCGACAGTTGCAGGGAGGGAGTAGTAGTCCATGTATACAAGATTGGCTCTGGGGATGTTTTTTTGTTGTTAGGACTTGATCTGGATATATTAAGATGGTCTGTTGAGCCAGTTGGTCAGTTTGATTGTCACGAAAAGAGGTGTTACTTGTCTTTTTGATGTGCCCTGTAGTGGATGATGGCCACTTGGTTGAGGAGACTGCTTCAAGGATTTCCTGTATCAAAAGGGAGTTAATAATTGGTGTTTCCTTTGTATCAGGAAGCCCCTTTCTCTCCAGGTTAAGTTGTTGGGGTATATTATGTTGTAGATATATCTGGAGTCAGTACGTATATTGACCATGAGGTTGGAAGCAAGTGTGAGAGCTTGGATGAAAGCTGTTAGTTTTGCCTGTTGGAAGTTGTATGAAGGGGTAAGGATTTGGCTTTAACTATGTGTGGACTCGTGGGAGTAGTCAGGTTCCCTTCAAGTATAGTGTATTCTGCTGTGTAAGGGTCTTGTTTTAGGGTGCTACCATCAATAAAATGATAGCTAAGGAAACTCCATTCTGTACCAGATGCCCTCCTAGTAGCCATTGGCCTCTGCCCTAAATTTTCCTGAATGATGTGTTCCTAGCAATCTGTACCCTCCTCCAGCTTCTGTGAACTCGTTTATGGCTCTGTACCAGGGAGTGAGAAAGTTCCCTTATTGCTGTATAAAGGGGGAGAGAGAGAGCGTCTCTCATAGCTGAGGGGGAAAAAGGTATTTGTGACCTCCACCTTTAAAGACAAAACTTCCATTAGCCTCTTCTGGGTTGCAGGCACACCTTCAATTTGGCTTTAAGGCTGTCCCCCTCCTAGCAATTCTTAATAAATTCAACGAATGAGAATTTGAATTGAGTCTGTTTTTTCTTTCTTGGTGTCTTGAACTCGGTAACATTTCTGGCGGCTCCAGGATATGTCCCAAGTGAGAGCAAGCCTGAGGTGGAGTTGGAGGCCTGGGGACCACAAGACCACAGCTGCCACAAGTTAAAAGTTGCTATTTGGGGATATGCCCTAGATGGGAGCAAGTTTTACAACTTCAGATGCCCAGGGCACATAGCCCTAGACAGGGGTAAGCACCCTTGCAGATGTGTGAGGCCTGGAGAGCCCAGGCTGCAACTACCACAGAGTTGCAAATGAAAACAAAAGTAAGAATTACCAGTCAATGTGTTCTGTAACTCAGACCAGTTGGTAAGTTTTGTTCTGTTTTGGAGTTTGAATATTTGGAGAGACATAGGGGAGATTGAATGCAATGGATATTGAATGCAATGGTAGACCCAGTCTCTGGGACAGAAAACATGTCCTTCTGTCCTTCTGGTTGTAGTGTGTGAGTAAAGGTGGCCACTACTTCTAAATTTGTCTGGTCTTCTGTGGCTGTATTGACATTCTGTCTATCTGTGTTACACTTGTCTGTTGGAGTGTGTGTTCAGTTTTGTTGTAGGGATAGGAGTTGGACTGATCACAGCCAATTAATCCCTCAAATGTATCTGAAGTAATTCAGGGAAATCAGGGATCTCCTGCTGGGTTCCTGGAGTGTCTCTGAGAGGCTTGCCACGAGTTCACTCCCATTGATCCTGGTGCCCCAGATAAACAGCGGGCTATTTAATACTGCTTTTGTCACCCCGTCAGCCCCAAATAGTCACAGAAACTTATAGAAGTTAGAAAGGCTTGAAGGAATGAATAGGTCACAGCTGTTGAGATAGCTCAGCAGCCTTAATAGTTGAGATCCAGATGAGAAGATGGACAAAAGGCTGGCCAGGACAACGGTAACCACTTTCAGAGAAGGATCCCAGGGAGGCCAAAAGTACCTCAGGGGACCAAATCAGCTCTCAGCCAGAGTGAGGAAGGACCAGTGTGCCTGTTGTAGAGAGAAAGGGTGCAGGGAAACAAAATGGCCAAAGATTAACAGACAAAGAAATAGAGAACTGATCTTCAGTTTGACCAGATCAGATTGATGGGGCCAGGTGCCATAGCAGTGAGTTCCCAGGAATGATCACAGGAAAAATAGGGTGCAGAACTCTCCCATTTCTGGTGGACATGGGTGCAGTCTATTCAGTCCTGACCCAACCCCTACGCCCTGTCACTAAAAGAACCACCATCTAAGGGGCCACAGGAACTGACACCTATGCCTTGACCACCAAATGAGTAGTGAAACTTGGGCAAGGTACTGTGGCTCATTCTTTTTTGTTTGTTTGCCAGATTTTCCATATCCCCTGAGTGATTGACATTTGTTAAGAAAATTTGATGCCATCATCATATTACGTGAGAATAAAAGCTCTCTGGATCTGTGGAGTCCATACTCAAAAGTCCTGGTTACTTGCCTCTTAGAAGAATTTAAAATGACAGGAATAAAAAATAAGTAATAAAAAAAAAACTGAATGGACGAGCCCCTCCTAACAGAATTAATGCTAAAGTTTCCTGGAGTGTGAGCAGAGATCAATTCTCCAAGACTGGCCTTATATTACTCACTGATTATTGTCAGCTTTGCTTGTAGGAGTAAAACAAGACTTAGTCTTGAGAGAGGTTAAAGCAGGCATTAGAAAGCATCAGCAGCCTTAGAGATGCAGGATTTTTGGTTCCGTGCCACTTGCCTTGAACACTCCACTGCTCCCTGTTGTTAAGTCAGGAACCAAAGACTATTGTCCCATTCAGGTTTTAAGGGAAATAAATAAGAGTAGAAATTATCCACACAATTGTACTAAAATCTTACACTTTTATCAGCCGACTGGGGCCACGAAAAAACTGTCTTAGACCCAACAGTTTCCTTTTTTCTCGTTGCCCCTGGTTGAGCCAATCTATATTTGCATTTGAACGAACAGACCCTGAGTCAGAGTTCAGCAACCAGTTGACCTGGATTTGACTACCATAGGGATTTAAGAACTCCCCCACTCTGATGTAACTCAGTTTGGTCCTGCTTGAATAGTGCCAACAGCACTCAAACATCACCCTCTTGCAGTATGTGGATGATCTCCTCATCACACTCTGAAAGCATGCCAACATGCTACAAAGGAACTTATTGAAACACTCCAGCAGCTGGGCTACTGAGTATCTGCCAAAAAGGCCAAGTTGTGCTCCAGTAAGGTAGCTTATCTGGGATATTGCTTAGAGGGCAGCAACAGGACCCTGTCCTTGAGCAGGATCCAGGCTATTCTGAATATCCCTGACCCACAGGATAAGGCAGATGAGAGAATCCTTGGATACTGCAGACTGTAGATGCCCAACTTTGTAGAAATAACAAAGCCTAGGAAGTACAAGAAATACCAGACCCTAGAGGGAAATGGCCCCCTGAGCGGGAAAGACAAAGAAAGGGAGGCATTCTAAAAGCCCAAGGAAGCCTTGGTGTCAGCCCCAATGCTTGGGCTATGTAACATTGCTAAACTATTCCATTTATTTGTGGATGAACTACATGGAGTGACAAAGGCATACCAAGTCAGACTTTGGAAACCTGGAAAAGGCATATGACCTATTTGTCTAAATGCCTAGACTAGTGGTTCTCAACCTATGGGTCAAACTACCCTTTCACAGGGGTCTCCTAAGATCATCAGAAAACAGATATTCACATTTTGATCCATAACAGTAGCAAAATTAAAGTTATTAAGTAACAAAAATAATTTTGTGGTTGGGGTCACCACTACATGAAGAACTGAATTAAAGGGTCACAGCATTAGGAAAGTTGAGAACCACTGGCCTAGACCCTGATGCAGCAAGATGGATGGCCTGCATCTGGGCCATTGCTGCCACAGCACTATTGCTAAAGGAAACTGATAGCTGACCATGGGGCAGGAGTTGGTTGTCAACCATTCCCCACTCCATTGAAACCCTCCTTAAGGAGCCTCTGGGCTCTGTTACTGGGATGACCTCTCCCAATACCAGCGTCGTCATTATTTGCACCCAGGATCAGATTTTCACCTACAGTGTTTAATTCAGCATCCCTCCTGCCTAACCCTGAAGTACAGCCAGCCCAAGACTGCCCAGATCAGCAGCCATCTCCAATATTAATGACCAGACCAACCCCTCAGGAAGGCAGATGCAACTTTATTATCAATGGAAGCAGTTGTGTACAAGATGAAGTCAGATATTCAGGAGGGGCTGTAGTGATATATAGATAATTTGGGCCCAGTCTCTACCTCAAGGGACAACAGCTCAAATGGCAGAGCTGATAGCCTTGACCCAGGCACTAAAATGGGGACATAGCTGCACTGTCATCATCTGTCTATACCAGTAGCCAATATGCCTTTGCCACTGCACATGTCCTAGGTGCCTTGTACCAAGAATGGGACATGTTGACCTCTGTGGAAAGAGATAAGAAACAGATCTCGGCTCTTCTAACAACTGTTTGGTTGCTTCAGAAGCTTGCTATTATTCGTTGTTCGCGACACCAAAACAGGTACTTGGTTGGAGAGTGAGGCAACAGATTGGCTGTTGCCATAGCAAAAAGAATGGCCACAGAGCCAGTGGGGCCACTACAAATGTTAGGCACTTCCTTGGTCCTCACCTTCCTACCGGAACCAGACCTGTTGCAATATCCCACGTATGTCAGTGAGGAAGAAAATTGGGCCAGACAGCAAGTTCACTAAGACAAAGGACTGGTGGGTTCTTCCAGGGGACAACCATTCTACCAGAAGCCCTGGAGCCATGCACTGGCTTACAGATTCATCAGCACACACCTGGGATCAACCAGATTAAAGGGATTAATCAGGGGCTGGTACCTCCTACTCCACCAGGTGAAAGGCTTGAAGAGATTACCTGCTGCTGTATGGTCTGTGCTCCAGAGAACCTGAGAACAGGAAAACCAGCACTCATGAGTGTATAAGAAAGGGAACATTGGCCCTGTGAACACTGGGAACTAGACTTTACCAAAGTTATTCAGATAAAGTTTGGCTACTGGCATTTGCTAGTTTTTGTAGACTTTCAGGATGGGTAAAGTCAGAAACAGCTAAGAAGCTACTAGTGGGCATCATTCTCCAATTTGGACTTCCCTCCTCTTTGGCATCTGGCAATGGTATACAGCCTTTATGGCCAAAATGTCTCAGCATGTGGCTGAAGTTCTAGGACTACATTGGAAATTACACTGTATTTATGGGCTCCAAAGCTCAGGACAGGTAGAAAGAACTAACAGGACTCTTAAAGAAACATTAAGTTCTGGGCAGAAACTGGTGAGTAGTGGACCGAATTGCTCCCTACTGTCCTTTTTAGGATCAGGTGCTCCCCATACCAAAACAAGCTTGAAATAATTTGAAATCATGTTTGGTTAACTGCCTCCACTTCTTTCTGCCAAGGGAAGGCCACAGATTATTGAAATGTCTAGTCATTCCTTCAAGACCTTACAATGACTGCACTAGACAACTAGAGACATCTGGAGTCATCTATCACACCCGCCACCTGCTCCACCCTTGATTGAACCAGCATACAAATTCCAACCTGGGGACTCCGTGTGGGTCTGCCCCTTATTCAACAAGACTCTGGAAGATTCCTGGAAGGAACTGTGTGCCATGATTGTGACAACAGTAACAGCTGTCACAGTAGAGGGGACTATAGCTGAAATCCACTCGCATCTAAAGGCGGAGAACTGCAATCCCCTTCACTTTAAAGATTGCGGCCTGGAATTAATTGATCACCACACATTGGCTTACAGGCCAGACCTGGGGATTCATTGTTAAATTTATAAATTATGGAACTAGTCCCGTGTAGAATTCACTACACAGAAAAAGGTATCAACCCGCCAGACAATCCTCTAGACCCAGAAAAAGCTGGCTACGTCAACCAAAGACTAGGCTGTCTCCTTTCCCTAGTCTCCCTCTGTAGACCACTTCAACCATGGTAATGAATCAACTCATAGTCACAATCAAAGGGCCCATAGTAACAGACTCAACCTCAACCCTACTCCAGAACAGAGTTAAAGTTTCATTCCTCAGTGATGCTGAGCTTGATACCTTAAGGTTATATAATTGAATACATCATTCACTCCTCGGCCTAGGAAGAGGTTACTAGTTTTGTCTAGGCTCAAGGTTTCCTTTTTATGTGTGCATAAGGGCCAGCCCTATTACCCCAACTACTAGCCCACCAGAAAATTTAAATTGTAACCCAGAGGGAACGAAGTTCACCTTGGGAGACCCCCAAGGAAAAGGCACTTGTTTAACCTTTAACTTATAATCACTCAGTTTCCCTTTACCCACGTGTGTAATGGTCACCTGTATACCAGCAATATCTGAACATATTAGGGTCTACTTCCTGACTCCAGTAGTGACATGGTAGGCCTGCACATTCAGCCTTGCTATGTGTGTAACAGCTGAACATCTTGAATTAGGACCACAGGAAAGAAAGATCTACATTCTCCCCAAAGTAGAGAGTATACTGGAGAGGAAGGTAGAAAATTTTGCCTGCATTTAAAGGACAATCAGTATGAGACCCAGCAGGGCCTTGTTAGGAAAAAGACAAAAGCAATCTCAATGTACTTATAGACCTCCTCTGACGAACAAGTCACAGGTGTGGGGGCCTTGGGACCATCAGTCTACATTATCCAGGACCGGAAGGTTAAAACATCTAGTAGTAAAGATATATACAGCACGTAAAGGACTTCATAGGACAACTAGAAAACCAAGTAGATTTCCTAGAACTAGTGTTATAAAACTGGTAAGGACTAGATTTGTTACTCTTGAATAAAGAAGGACTTTGTGCTGCCTTAGGTGAAAAATGCTGTTTTTTGTCAATAACTCAGGTTATATTGGAAGAACTAGATAGGGTTCAGAACAACTTAGATACAAGGGTAAAAGAG
Organism: Phodopus roborovskii; assembly: GCF_943737965.1. Classification (NCBI taxonomy): domain Eukaryota; kingdom Metazoa; phylum Chordata; class Mammalia; order Rodentia; family Cricetidae; genus Phodopus; species Phodopus roborovskii. The sequence continues at coordinate 67,394 of NW_026125970.1, read as the reverse complement.
AGAACTGAGGCTTCTAACTGGTACCAGTCTGTTTTCTCTTGGTCTCCATGGCTCACAGCCCTTTAACTGCCATAGCTGAGTCCATTCTTTTACTATTCCTCAGTATTACGATTTACCCTTGCATTTTTAAAATTTTCTTTTGGTTTTTCTTTTTTTGTCTTTCAGTACAGGGTTTCTCTGTGTAGCTTTGAAACCTATCCTGGAACTTACTCTGCAAACCAAGCTGACCTTGAACTCAGAGAGGTCTGCCTGGCTCTGCCTCCTGAGTGCTGGAATTAAAGGTGTGCACCACTGCCTGGCTGGCCCTTGTATTTTAAATTGGTTGCTAACATACAATAAAGAGTCAGCTGTGCTAAAACATTAGCCTCAACACAAACTGGTGATTTGATTCATTTTGATATAAAGCCAGTGGGGAATGGAATGGCTACGGAAATGCTTAGGAGGGCACCTGGTACAGAAGAGTTAAACCCTATTCTTACCCTTCTGCACAGCATGGCTGCAATTAGGCATTAATCGAAGCCATGATGGCATGGAAACTTAGGAGGAACTATTAGGAGGGCACCTGGCACAGATAGTTAAACCCTATCCTTACCCCATCTGATTTGGCTTTAAAGCTGTGGTACTGCTACCAGTTTTTTTTTTTTTTAATAAATTCAGCTAATTACAATTTGAGTTGAGTCTGTGGTCTTGAATTCCATAACAAAACCAGTTTGGGGGGCCTATAGGGAATAATAAAAGATAATGGGCAATGGGGTTGGAGAAAACAGGCTAAGTGCTTCAGAGCAAGAAGTATTGGGACTTGATGAAGGGGTTATGAGGGAGCAGTATCGTGGGGTTGAGTAGGCATGGCTCAGATATGAGGTTGAGAAGATGGTACCCTGGATGAGAAGAGTGTTATGAAGGCTATGGCTGAGATTCTTGAGTTAGTGTGGAATGAAGATGTGTATAGGGCTATGAAATAAGATTTGTTTGCCTCAGTGCCAAGCAGGACTGGAGTCTGGACCCAAGACTTCTGGCCTCTGGTGACCATGTGTAGCTGTCTAGTGACCTGTGTCACACATACACACACCTTTGACAGGGTGTTGCAAGGGCCTGCCTCTGGTTAGTTTGTAAGAAGAGATAAAAGGTTTTGTCTACATCTCGAAGGGCTGGAGTAGGATGCAAGAGTAGGTTGAGAGGAGAAAGGAGGGATTGAAGGGATAGGAGTGGTTCTTCTAGGGGCCTTTAGTGGCCACATAGGTTGAATATTAAGGGAGATGTTGGAGATCCAGATTGAGAAGTTGGAAAGTCCTAATATAATGCAAGTCATCACCTTTGGTTTGGGGAAAGATATAGTCAAGGAGTTCCTTCTCCCTGCCTCCCTGGGTATAATTCTCTTTTTGTGAGATTGAGAGGCCAGGTGGGTGACTGAGGATTGGCAGGTCTGGGCCTTGTCTTTGGAAGCCCTCTATCCCTAATCAGTCAGATTGTTGAGGATTTATCAGTGTTGGGCATTGGTCTGAGGGGACTGGTTGTATAAGAGAAGATTGTCTGTATATTCAAGAAGGAAACTAGGGAACAAATTTTAGGTTGGTGAGATGCTGTCGTATATCGTTCCCAAAGTAATGAAGGCTGTCTCAAAATCCCTGGGACAAAACTGTTGCTAGGAACATAAGCGAAACCATCTTATATGATTTGGAATAATGTAGTGCTGGCAAGAAAGGAGCCTGCTAAGAGGCAGCTCAGATAGGACCTAGGCCCTAGGACAAGGTCTGATATGTTAATGAACCAACCACAAGGCTGCTCCTGTATAGCCAAGTCTGAGGTGAGCTTTTATGTGTTAATGAACATACTCTAAGATGGCACTGATGTGTTATTGAACCAGCCCTAAAATGTGAGTCCTTCCCTATACAAATGAAATGATAGGAGAAAATTGGGACATTGGAAGTGCCTCTAGGATTGAATTGCCATGCTCCTGAGACATGGTGTCTTAAGGACCTTCGAGATTTTCACTAGGGCTGCCATCCTGGTCTGCCACAGCAGGACTTCATGGAGGATGTGGGTTCAGCTTGCACAGCTTGTGAAGCATCATAACCAGAGAAGATTCCTCAGTGGAACCCTATATCGGCAGATTTCTGCCCAACCAACTGTTCCTCACTTGGTGAAATGTCTGTTTAACTTTTATATTAATTGGCATGGCCTTATAAGGAATGATTATAAGAGTAAACTGAGCATATTCAAAAGACAAATCTTGTGTGGATGGTTAATCCCATTGGGTGAGAATAAGACCACAACCACAATTTTGAGCTAAATTTGAAGCAATTTTAATTAAATACTGCCCTCAATGATAGTCTCTGGCCAGGTCCATTCTGGGGTTCCCAGAATGGCTACGAGTCACATTTTGCAGAGGCTTATAAAGGCAATCCCATAAGGCTACATATTTCCAGCCAGGAACAATCAGGGGCAAAGATAGACTTCCTGCCTATATGCCTCCTGCCTATATCCAGTTGGGGGCAAGCACACATCCTGACATATTTTCTGCCCACATACCTCCTCCTGCTCACGTGTAATCAACCATGTCTGTTGCAGTTGGGTCAAACAAAATTGTTTAGGGAAGCAAAAACATGTGGCTTGTTTTATATAAACAGTAGTCGCAAGCATTTCAGGAAGCATCACTTTGGACAAGTGGGGCTTACAGGTTAGAGGCATTTTTGTCCGTGGACCTCTTAGGCACAATACTTAAAACTTAAAACATAACTTTGACTCTCACAAGACAACCTGTTGAGCTGTCTTCAACTGCAATGATCCACATAAGTTTCTAGGGGTGCAGGGTGTTTGGGTCTTCCCTGGTGAAGGCAAAAAGGGCTTTGGGAGGACAGGTGAAGGGGGATAGTAAAGGTTTTGCTAAGATTGAACATGGAAAGAAGGCAGCCAAGGAGAGCATGGGAGATTGATGCTTGTATAGGTTAGTGGCCATGGATAGCTTGGTTGATTTTTCCGGTGGTTCTGGACCAGTTGATAAGTACCATTGGCTTTTTTAATGCCTAGAATAGGAGTGTTGTGAAGGGAGTTGATAGGAGTTAAAAGAATTACTTGTAGTAGCTGTTCAATTAATGATGGGTTTGAGTCTGTGGCACATGGTGGGGTTTAGAGGATGTAGGTCCTGGATCATGAAGCTAGAAGGATTTTTCAAGGTAATGAGAACAGGATTATGGTGGATAGCTATTGAAGGGTTTGAGGTGTCCCAGACTCAAGGATTGGTTAAAGGCAAGAGGCTATGAGTAGAGGTTTGGATTGGGCAGGGGCACTGCCTAAGTCCAGGCTGAGGAGAAATAGAGTGGATATTTTTAGGGGGTATTGCAACTTCTATCATTGCTTATTAAAAATAAAACCCAGGAGTTAAATATTAGGGAAATAAACCTGAGATATCAGTGGAGTGACACAGAAACCATCACCCACTCTCTTCACCTTCCTCACTGGAAAAAAGACCATCCATCTCTGTAGGCCTCTCCTCCTTGCCCCTGTCTGTCCTTCTAGCTTCCTCTCAATCCACCAGAAAGCTCTATGGTCTACTCTGGCCAACTTAGTATGGCCTTCTCCTTTAAAACCAAGGTCTGACGACTTCCATTGGCAGTTTCAGAATGGCAATACAAACAAATCTCCTGCAATGGGGGTGTGTGTGGGGGTGTTGGGGGTTGTAGGGAGGTGGCAGAATACATATAGAAATATTTAAGTTTAGAGAGGAAATCATTGCAGCTTAGTGTGTGGTGGGCATTGAGGTATTAGGATAAAAGGGTGGGTAAGGATTGTGTCACCAAACTGGCAGACCCAGTTAGACCTGTGGAGTGGTTATAGGGATGCCTGAGAATCTTGTTACAGTTAAGTTAGTTGCTTGGTTTGGCCCATGCCATTTAATGGAAAAAGAAGTTACTGTATCCAGTATGAAAGATATTTCTACTAGCCATTGTATTATTCACCATGAGCCAACAGTGGGGCTCAGCTGGTGGGGGTGGGGCAGGCTAAGAAACTTAGGCCCTTTACTGGGCCAAGGCAGTGGCTGAGGGATTTCAGCAGAGGTTAGAGAGGGTGCCAGTATAACCTGATGGACTCCATGTTCTAGTGACCCCATTGTTCACAGATTGATAATCCTTGGCAAAGGGTCATAGGCTAGGGTATTTCTTAGCCTAGTGGCCAGTTTGATTACATCAAAAATGGGGATGGAATGTGTGGCTCACCTCCTTGGAACAGCAGGTAATGAGGTGGACTGTTTGGGCTGGGATTTGTTAAGAGTTTTGGCCAGGAATTGGAAGCTGGGATGATGTTCTTGCTTATCCCTTTCATGATCTTTCTTCCCTCTGCCTTCCATGAACACATCCACACAGACATGTACACATACACCACACACCCAGGAAAGCAGTGGGGTAGAACATTGTAAAGAGCAGAATTAGTGGACTACTGCATCAAAACAGTATTTTCTGGATATGCCTGGGCTCTTGTACACATGGACACTTAGCTGCTCTAACTGCATACATGTAAAAGACTTAGCAAGATCGTGTCAGCCAAAAGCCCAGCATGGATGGAGGAGGTGGTCATGAAGTCCCACCCCTAGCTGAGGAACTACTGGCAACTAATGGATGTTGGGGGAAGAAGAATACATTTTCTTCAGGGATGTGGGTCTTGAAAAGCTACTCATATTCCAGTTAGACGGTTCTACACCATGCCCATATACGCAAGACTATGACATGAACTCAGTGGATTTTTAAAAATAATGAAATCGGGAAACAAAGTGGTGGTGAAAGAGATATGGGAAGAATTGGAGGGAAAATAATGTGGGTGGATTTGAACAAATTACATTTATATGAATGCATACAATTCTCTCATGGTACAAAAAAAAATGTTTAAAGAAATATCCTTAGGCTGGTTGTTGTAGCTCAGTAGTAGAGGACTTGCCTGGTAAGCATGATATCCTATGATTAATCTCCAGTACTGCCCCCCCTCAAAAAAAGTAGTCTTGCCTTACCTGGAGGAATGGCCTTCCCTTTAACTGACCTAGATATGAAATGTAAACAAAGTCCTGATGTTGGGAGTACAACAGTACTTGTGTCCACAGATTGCTAGGGAAACCAGGGATGTTAATTATGCAGGGGTGTCTCTTCAAAGGAGGAAATGCCTGTTTTAAGCCCAGAAGGCTAAGAGTGGTTATTGCTAATGACCTGGTGTCCTTTTGCTATCTGTAGAGGGAGACCTCAGAATATTTATCCCAGACTTTCCCTCCCCAGACCTTTGTCTTTAGCTCCCACTCAATATAACCCATCCTTAAGGGAAATGACACATGTACTTTATATAGTCTGATGGCCTCTATACACTACGTAGTCATACTTTAAGTTTTATTGTTTCACTTCACATTGGAATGATTGTTGCCTGGAAACTTTTTCCAAATTGTGCTTTGTTTAAGTATGCTAACAATGAACTGCCTGGCATCAGAGTCCTGAAGTTTGATCCAGCCTAAGTCAGGCTGAACTGAGTTTTCATTATGACCTCTTTTCCAGTAGTTTCCCTGCCTGCCATCACACCTGCACGTGCCCTCATCCTGCTCCTTCCGCCTTCTCCCTTTTGTGGAATCTGTAATTCTTCCTTTTCACATGGAATTGTAAAATCTAAGGAAAGACAATTGTAATAGTTCCTCCTTTTGCTTATCACTGTTTTTCACCTGTAAAATTCATGAATCCAAAGCTGATTTTCAGGGGAAATGAGAGAACAAGACTGCCTAATAAACTCAATGAGCAAAGAATGGTTTATTATAGTACACTATATTTGTCAGAACAATTGCTGGCAGTTGATGGCTTGGAACTTCACCAATGGGAGCAGCTTTGTGTGGAAGGGCCACTGCAGTGCTAGAGATGCTGTGGTGATACTGAGTGTAATGTAATTGAAGCCCATGCCCTCACAGCCAGGCTCTCCTTGAAAAAAATATAAATCTGTTGGCCAATGGCTAGAGCTTTTTACTGGCTAGCTCTCTCTTAATTATTTAACCCATTTCTATTAATCTATGTATTGCCACAAGGCTGTGGCTTATTGGTAATCCAGCATGTTATTCCTTCAGCAGCATGGATTCTCCTCCTAGTGGCCTCTCTCTCTCCTTACTCCTTCCTCTCATAGCCCTGCCTATCCTTCTTGCTGGGCTTTTGGTGAAGCAGTGTTTTATTCATCAACCAATAAGAGAAAACATATATACAGAAGGACATCCCCCATCAGAGATTTCTGGCCTAGCCTTGATGCAGGGGGAGGAGTTTGGTCCCACCTCAATTTGATATGCCATGCTTTGTTGACTCCCATGGGAAGCCTGCCCCTTTATGAACAGAGGAGGATGAGTGGATGTGGGGGTAGACAGAAGGTAGGAAGAGGAAATGGGAAGAGGGGAGGGAGGGGAAACTATGGTTTGTATGTAAATACAATTAAAAACAAAAATACAGGCTTGCAAAGGAGGAAGTGGGGTAGAGCATGGAGAAAGTTTAACAGCTCAAACGGCCCTGCTGTACAAAGAGCTAGGGATTTTATGTTGCCTTATTGGTTCCTGTCTGGCACATTTACATAACATGGCCTTTTCGGTTCATGCTCTAATCTGTTACATGTAGTTCTGTTTTATATATCATTAGCATCTTTTTTGTTTTTGTTTTTTGAGGCAGGTTCTCTTTATATAGCCCTGGCTGTCCTGAAACTCACTGTGCAGACCATACTGGCCTAGAACTCACAAAGATCTGCCTGCTGAGTGCTAGGATCAAAGACATGCGCCACCACACTCAGCACTAGCATCTTAAATAGTCCCCCAAGGTATTTGTTTTGATATTACAGTAAGCATAGGAGTGCCTCTGTCTTGTACCACTAGTGTAAGTTGGTTTTAATTGGCCTGGAAAGGGGGAATGTCTTAGCAACTGTTCTATTGCTGTGATAAACACCATGACCAAGGCAACTTTTAAAGGAAGTGTTTAACTGGAGAATTGCTTACAGTTTCAGAGGGTTAGTCTATGGCCATCATGCTGGAAAATGTGGTGGCAGGCAGGCTTGCGTCATGTTGGAGCAGTAGCTGAGAGCTTTACATCTGATTTTCCAATAGCAGGCAAGACCACCCCCAGTGACACACCTTCTCATATGCTAATTTTAGAAGGTTTGTACAAGGCCTTCTGAACCTCACTCTCTTCCCTATTTCCTTCCTTAATACCTCACTTGGACTTGGCTAAGTTCAACCACACATAGTATGGAATGGGATGTGCAACAAACCTGAGAATGGCCCTTTTCTTAGCATGGATTTTTAACTCATTCTGCAAACTTACTGGCAATGGGTGGTTTTACTCCCTGAAGCTCCAACACAAACAGGTCAGAGGCTTCCCTTCTTTCCCACTTGAAGCATTCATTGCTTATAAATGCTTTGTTGATAAAAAGGGATGTTATGAGTAGTTTTTCACCTGTTGGTTTGGACCCACAGCTGCACCAGCCCCAAATAACACACAAAGACGCTGTATTAAATATAATTCTGTTGGCCAGTTACTAGTTTTTTATCAGCTAGCTCTGTCTTAAATATTAACCCATTTCTATCCATCTAAGTGCTTCCATGTGATCTCATCTTACTGGAGAGAGGGGCTGGCGTTCTTCTCCCCTTCCTCTATCTTGGATCATCTCCCTACTACTTCCTCTCTCCTCCTTGTCTCCTAGTCCCATCTATCTTGCTTTCTTATTGGCCAACAGTGCTTTATTCATTAACCAATAAGAGAAACATATTTACAGGATGAAATCTCCCATCAAAGGGAGTTTTTTGGCCTTTAGGGCTAAAGCCTGGGTTGTTTGGAAAGAGCTTATTTCTTTGTTTTTGTTTGGAGGATACTTAGTCTTTTGGTGTTTTTCTTTTTCTTTCTTTTAATCATTATTATTATTGTTATTATTGATCTTTGGGAAACTGACAGGTTCTATATAGGCAACCACACAGATGTATATAAACAGAACTTTTTGTCTCTGGCCTAAGTAGCCATTTAGACCAGAAATGGGTTATGTTGTACTAACAGGTTGTGGAAAGTAACCTGTCCCCCTCTCTCTGAGGCTCAGGTAGCAGGTGACACCCAGGGTAAAGAAGTACACGGAAACTAACATTAAAAAGAGAACCATTGGACCAGAAGTGCTTCAGTGGTTAAGAGTACTTGTTGCTCTTACAGAGGAACTGGGTCTGGTTCCCAGTAGCCATATAGTAGTTCCCAACTACCTGTAATTCCATAGGAACCACTTCTATTATCTGACCACCTTGGGAACCATACACATACATGTTGCACATCTGTACATGAAGGCAAACACTCATTAAAAAATAGATCGTTAAAAATATTCAAAAGGGAATTGTATTTTGGATAAAACCGAAAGCCCCCCCAAAAAGAGGATTTGGAAGGATTTGAACTAGTATAAATTTTCTTAAATGTGAACTCATCTGTCTCTGGATCATCCTTCATTGCACGGAGTCTCCAAATGGATCAGGTGACCTGGGATGGATGTGATGTGTGAAGTCAACGAAGAAACTATAATTACCTGTTTCAAACAAGTGGTCCGGGGTAGCCTGGGCTGTTTTTACTTATACAGTTTCAATAGTTTGCATGAACAGTTTTACAATCAAATTTATTTCCTCTTGTGTCTAGTAATGGTTACATTAATTGCCAGTCTCCTTCCCCCCAGCCTTCCCAAAGGTAACCATTACCTATTTGGTTCATAGTTCTAATGTTAAAAGCATAAGCAATATTGCAAGTAACAAAGGAAGTTTTTCTCACTAGGCATACCTACAGGTAGGACAGTGTACCTAGTTGGCAGCTTTTGCAGTTACAGCATCATGCAAAGTAAAAGAAAGCTTTGCCCCTAATGGTTAATATTCACCTCTGGTGAAATCTAAGTTCTCACAATCAACTCATCAGCCAAGACTGAATCAATTCATTCTATACTACTCTATTTCCTATGAGGAATGTACCAGGTTCTTCCCTATCATTCTGTAAACTTCCTAACTAAAAGCTTTCTCTTAATACTTGGCAATGTTTATTCCTTGTTCATGGCCCCTTCCTCTCAGTTTCCTATAGTATTGACACAGCTATAGAAATGAGGGCATTGTGGATTTCTATGATTCTGTTTCATTCACTGTTCTGGACTATTCCCTTCAACTCCTGACATCAATTATTTATTAGCATTTCTCCTAGATTCTTGTGGTTAAAATCATTCTCTCCAGAACAGTTACGCAAATTTGTAATTGTCATGAGCTTCTGCGACTCTTTCAGGCTCATCACAGGATACATTGGAAAGGGAGCATCCTGTTCTTGAGAAGCCTAAATTCATGGTCACACCTGAAACATCAAAGGATTTAGAGGCTGAATCAAGTCCATTGTTTATTTTAATAACATCTTCCCTGGCTCACCCAGAGGAGAGTCATCAGGGGGAAGTTTTCCTTAAGTAATAACTACTTAATCCCTAGCTCTGAGAAAGTAAAATTAGAAGCAGCCAGCAGTATGGTTTGTGTAAAGAAAGCAAGGAGGGTAGGTAGCAATATGCTCCTGGGGTCTTGCCCAGAATTATATAATAAGCTGCCCATCAGCCTTGCCAAAAATGGATCTGATTCTCTAGGGCCTTTCACAAGGTGAATTTGTTCATTCTAGTCTCAGGCCCTGTCCCCTGAAGAAGTCACATAGCTCTTGGCACTGCATCACACTCAATTCTGTCAGTTTAAAACTGTGAGTGCACATAGATGTTTTGAAGGTTTGAAAGCTCCTAATGACAGTGTATAGGATATTTGTCCCTTACACTTTGACTGTCTTACATTAGGATTGTGGGCAATTTTCGTTTTCAACCTTAAATATGGTTGATTTTGCCTTCTTAATTACAAGCCTCAAATGCCATTTGCTTTTCACTGGCAAGATCCCAAATAAGAAATAGTACGTGCTGGTGAGTTATTTGTCAACTTCATAGAAACTAGTCATCTGAGAAGACAGAACTTTGGTTGAAAAATTGCCTCCTTCAGATTGGTCTATGGGTATGTCTGTGAGGCATTTTCTTGATTGATAGCTGATGTGGAAGTGTCCAGCCCACTATGGGGGATGTGACCCCAAGGAAGTTGGACTTGAGTTGTATAAGAAAGAAAGCTAAGCAGGCTATGGAGAGCAAACCAGTAAGTAAGCAGTGTTCTTCTGTGGTCTCTGCTTCAGTTCCTGCCTGAGTTCATGCCCTGAATTCTTTAAATGATGGATTATGAGGTACAAGGGTAAGCCAGATAAAACTCAAGTTACTTTTGGTGAGTCTTTTTATCACAGCAACAGGAATCAGACTGATTCACCATATTAAAATACACTGTTTGTCTTGTGCCTTCAGAAATTCTCCTACAGTCTTTAGTAAGATGTTACTCAAACACTTAAGAGCTCTGACACTGAGCTGGGTGATGGTGACACACCCCTTTAGTCGTAGCATTCAGGAGGTCAAGGCAGGTGGATCTCTGAATTTTAGGCCATCCTGTTTGACGTGGTGAGTATCAGGATGGCCAGAGCAACACAGAGAAACCCTGTCTTGGAGAAAATAAAGAACTCTGAAACTGGAAGGAGTCTTGCTGCAGTGTGTTGCCTACTAACTGATCATAAGCTCCAATGTTTAAAAATCAGAATATTTAACACCAGCTCGATGCTCAATCACCTGGCATGTGGTGCATACAAAGTGTCATCCCACATAGAGTTGATATTTGTAAGCAGAGCTGATTACCTCAGCTGTCAAATGAAGAATAGAGCTTAATTTCCAATCAGAAACTACCAATGACATTAAAAGTAGGAGGCATCTGTGAGTTTCTAGGCATGGTTCAGTTCTGCCAAACTTGGGTTCCTAACTTTGGAATAATAGTAAAACCTCAGTGAAGCCCTGAAAATGCTAGATCATAGTCTGTATTTGGATTCTAGAATGTTGGTGGGCATTTGAGAGTACTAAGGAGACATCACCAGCCATGGGCCTATCTAAGCCTTGAGAGTCCTTCAAGTATCTATGAGCAGCAAGGCATAGATTTAGAGGTATTGATTCAGATGTTTGCATAGACAGTCCCCTTAACCTTTGTCTGATTTTTTTCAAACAATTGGAACAGACACCTAAAAGATGGACATTCTGCCTTCAGGCAGTTGCAACCACTTGTGCTAGCTAACAAGAGGGTGAGAAGTTGATTTGGGAGGCATCTATTATGATGTTTATACTTCTTCATGTATTGACATCATTAGAACAGAGAAGAGGATCCTGGCTGACAGAGGAATCAATGGGAAATATCAGACTATTTCACCTGGTACTCTGAATCCAGGTCCCTTACTCCCAGTAATGGAATTTTATTTTAATTTGGAACACGATTAGAACTTCTCCGTGTAGTTTGTTCCAGATGATCAGATTCGTTGGATCTGGTGCTGATGGCTTGTTACTGGGAACCTCTTGCTAGGAGCAGCTTAATGGATGACGATGCTATTGAGCTGGGTATACTGTTAAGTCTGGATAAGATAACAAGCCTATGCCCTCCCAAGTGACTGACACCTCTGAACAAAGGCTGAAAGAATTACATGTAGTCACTAGGTCTTTATAACTGTCACAAGGAAAACAAATATGTACTGTTCCAAACTACATCTTCATGATAGAGCAGTGGCATACAGACTTTTGGAAAGAGAGACAGGAAAGAAAGATATCAATCATCTGATGGAAACACTTGTCCTTACAGCTCACGTAGCTACTATGAACTGTCCAGGGCACCAAAAGACTGACTCCCACAGACTGAAGGACATTGAAGAACATACAGAGCCACAAAACAATCTGCAAGAAGGTCACTCACTGGGGTTTAGATGCTAGCCCAAGTTCACACCTCATCTCCCAGAGCATGGTAACAAATGAGCCAGAGCATGGGGCTTCATCATTATGGAACCTTAATGAGCACAGGATGGTTTTACTGTTTGATGCTCTGGTACATCCATTTTAAGACACTCATGAGCTTGGCATTGATGGTGCACACCTTTAATCCCAGCACTTGGGATGTAGAGGCAGACAAATCTCTGAGTTCAAGGCCAGCCTGACTACAGAGTAAGTTCCAGGACAGCCAGAGCTACACAGAGAAACCCTGTCTTGAAAAGAAAAAAAGACACTCATGAAAGGACAAATGGTACCAAGAGTGCAGTGTAAGAGGAAATGTACATTTGAAAACTGGCAGGTAGACCACTCAGATGCTTAAAACAACAGGTGATTTTAAGTTTTTATTAGTATTTGTGGATAACTTTTTCAATCTGGGTAGACACTTATTCTACTTAGTGGCAGATATTGGGGTCTAATGGGCACCTACCAGATTTCCTGGATTTTTGTGTTGGCACAAGGAGTACACAGGAACATGTGGCTAGTAGTGGCAGAGACCATTTGTTAAGAAATAGAGTCAGGGATGGTAGTATATGCCTGTAATACTAGCACTCAAGAGGGTACAGCAGAAGACTTACCACAAGTTCAAGGCCAGGTTGAGCAACATAATAAATTCCAAGGCAACCAGAGATACATAGACCAGGGGTGGGGGAGGGCTCAAGTTATAGGTTTTGTTGTATAGCCCAGGTTGGCCTTACTTAACCTGTCAGTCCACCTGTCTAACTCTCTTCATGTGTTTACATGACAGATGTGGACCACCACTCTAGTAGTTTAGTGTTTCTGCTCCCCTTTCTGGTACTGCTATGCAAGTACTATACTGCTGACCTCTAGAGGTACATCTCCAGTCTTTCCAGTCCTTTATCAGTAGCTAGTCATCAGCCTGTGTATCTGGCCTAACATTGCTATGACTACTAGGTAAACCTCTTAGAATGTGTGCTAAGCTTTCCAAATCTATGGTTTCTACCAACCTGAAAGCTAAGAATGCAGTACAGGTAAGCCTGGATCCTGCTAGAATATCCCTCTGCCTAAAATGACTTCCAAATCCTATGGAAGAATAGTAGGTTTCAAACCAGGAAAGCAGTTAACTGAGGTGCCTATTTAACATATCAACACAGAACCTGCCTGCCTGTTCTCCCAATTCCCCTCAGTCCCTATGTTTATAGGGTTTGAATGGTGTATCCCCACCCTCTACCCCTGAACTTCTCCAGCCAAGGGGCTGCACTCCCCTACCCCGCTGCCCTTCACTGTATAATCCAGACATTTTGGTTATCTGGCCCTTTTGTCTACTTTTACACTCCTGGCTCTCCCCTCTGTCTCCTCACATGCCCTGCTCTGGGTCATGTTCACTCTGGACTCTTGCAGTTGTCTAGACGTCTTTGCCTCTGGCTATGCTCTCCCTTTTATCCACAATAAACTTTTTCCTCCACCACACCTAGGAGCGGTCCTGTCCTTCCTGTTTTATTCTGTCTTTCATTCAGAGAGAACTTACTAAAGCCATGTACTTTTGGTCTATGAATATCAAAGCTCCTCTAACCTCCTCCATGAGAGACTGGTATTCCGAAATAAACATGCTGTTCTGGGTGACTTGGGTTCATGTTGCTAGGGAATGGAAACTTGTATTAAGCTGGGAATAAAATGTTTCTTTACTTTATAATTGCCTTTTTGTCTAGACACACCATGTGCTAAGCAGGCACTTGGTGTTTCTTATTTCCATCTCCCCAAATCCTTATGCTCTTTTTAAATGATAAGAAAACACTGGACAGTATCAAATTGAAGAAACTTTCAGAAAATGTGTAGCTAGGGAGGGGCTTGAGATAGCTTAGCAGCTAAGAGCGTATGCTGTTTTTTTCAGAGGACTTGAGTTTAGTTCCCCCTCCCGATATCAGATGGCCGCAACCATGTGTAACTCCAGTTCCTGGGGGATCTGATACCTCTGGCCTCTGTGTGCACTTGCACATGCCTCACATGCACACACACAGATACACACAATGAAAAATAAATAAGAAATAATAATAACCTGCCTTTAGGAGCAGCATATTCCCAAACATAAAGGAAAGACTGAGATAGTCACAGAGTGGGGGAAAGTAAAGACTAAATCCTCAGACAAAGGTCGTTAGCACAAAAGCTAGGAAATTTACTTAACTGTTTTTATCCAGTGCAATGCCTCCATTGTTTGTTTGTTTGTTTGTTTGAGACAGGGTTTCTCTGTGTAACAGTCCCGGCTGACCGGGAACTCGCTTCATAGACCAGGCTGGCCTCGAACTCACAGAGATCCACCTGCATCTGCTCTCCCACCCCACCCCCAAGTGTTGGAATTAAAGGCATGTGCCACTACTACCAGGCTAATGCCTTCATTTTGGTAACTGTGTTGTGGCTAGCCACGGGGAGCCTGAATGAAGGGGCAGAGTGAGATTTCTCAACTCTGGCACCATTGGCATGGCTTATTGCTCTGGTGGTCACTCCCTTCTTAGCTTCCTGACCTCTACTCATTATGAACAGCAGTGCTTCTCTTTCAAAGGGCCCTCTGGCCTAGTAGTACTGAAGTCAAACTGCTTCCTGGCAGAAACAAACATCCATGAGTAAGTAGTCCTGAGCTCTAAAGTGCCTTAGACTTGAGGTGAGAGAGATGTGTGCTGTTTAAGACTCTTCAAAGGGCTGGAGTTTGCTTATTAAAATACAGTAATTATTTTTTTCCTTCTTTACTCTTCCTACAGCCTGTGGATCTGGATGTACAACTCAGCTGCTTCTCCAGCATCATGTCTGCCTGCATGCAGCCATGCTCTCCACCACGATGGCAAATGGACTAAAAACCTCTGAAGCTGTGAGTCCCAATTAAATGTTTTCCTTTATAAGAGTTGCTGTGGTCATGGTGTCTCTTCACAGCAATAGAACACAAAGACATAAACAAAACCAAACCATGAGCTGTATGTCCTACTTTTGTTTCTGTTGCTATGATAAAACACAGGCCAACAAACAAACAAATAAATAAATATTTAAAACTTGGGGAGTAAGAGTTTGTCAGGTCTTATCCGTCATGAAGAGAAGCCAGGGCAGGAGCTCAAGCAGGTACTTGGAGGCAGAATCTGAAGCAGAGATCATGCTTACTGGCTTGCTCACTCTGTTTTCTTATATAATCCAGGAATGACTGCCCAGGGGTGGCACTGCCCACAGTAGGCTCTGCTATATCAATCATTAATAAAGAAAATGACCCTGCATACTTGCCTACAAGTCAGTTTGATGGTCATATTTTCTCAATTGAGGTTCCCTCTTCCCAGATGACTTGTATCTAGTTCACAAAAACGGAACACTATCCAAATCCAAGATATAAATATCCAGTCTTAATAATTATTCAAAAACTTTTAAGTGCAAATCGTGAGAAGTATGATCAAACTTCTACTATGGCCTTCTCATGCTCTATCTATTATGAGAATATCCACCTGGGGGAGGAGGAAGGAGAGAACAACAAGGGTGGGCAGGTAAAAGAAAAAAATTAATGGTTCAGTGATAGTGACCATCCCTTAACTTGCTGTGGGTACGAGGGCATGTTGTTCCTTTGTAGATCATGAGTCATCCCTAAATAGAGGGGAATCTCATTATATGCCCACTCCATTTAATTCAGAGAGAGGCTTGACTGCATTACATTCTTCCCTTTTTACTGAATGTATGAAATAGTGAAATATATGAAACATTAAATTTACATTATAGCTAACACAGAAACTACTTTTGACATTTTGAAATTCCCAGGAGATAATTGTAGTAGATCCGCTTTAAGTCTTATTGTAAACAGGCAAAAACACCCATTTTCCAGAGTGAGTGTGTGTGTGAGTGTGTGTGTGCGCACGCGCGCACATACACATGTAGAGGACAGAGGACAACCTGAGGAGGCATCTACCGTGTTTTGATAGAGGGTCTCTCACTGGCCTGATACTTGTCAAATAAACAGGGCTGGTCAGTGAATGCCAGGGATCAACCTAGGATTATAAGTGATACACTGTACCGGGCTTAGTTTTACATGGCTTCAAGGAATCAAACTCAAGGTAAGCACTGTAGCAATTGAACTACCGCTCCAGCCTCCCTCGAAAGTTTCTATCTTTGATCTAAGACCTGAGTAAATATTGAGTACTGTGCCCCATGAAAATCAGAGACTTCTACCAACTGTATTTTCATGTAGCTTGCATCATGCTTTTAAGGCAATTGAAAAGGACCAGCAAGATGGCTCTAGAGCCAGTAAGGGAATTTGCCACCAAGCCTGATAGCCAGAGTTCAATACCCAGGGTCTACATGGTGGAAGGAGAGAACCAACTCCTACAGGCTGTCTTCTAACTTCCACATGTGTGCCAAGGCACAGATGTGCACACCCACAAACTAAATAGATAAATAGTAATAGTGTTTTTAAGAAAGAAAATCAAGCAAATAACAAGAAGACAGTTTGATGTGAAGATTAGTAGCCAGATGCAATGAGTGGAAAGCCAGTAGTCCTTGGGATACTGAAGTGGTAAGATCACTTGAGCCTGTGTCTCCGAAAGGGGCTGGGAAGGGAAACACACACACACTTACTTGTGCATACTTGTATGCACATTTTCCAGAAGATTGCATTATTTCCATACTTATTGAGTTCATCTACTTATCATTCCAAGCTAGTCAGGTTTCTTGGCATGAGACCTGTACAGTCACAAGGGCTCTACCTTTGGTTTAAGGCTCTGCTGTCACGGTCTCTGAATTCTTTATTATTTTTTTAATAAGAAATTCTCACTTTACATTCTGCATTTGGCTCTGAAAATCATATTGTTTATCCTGACTTTGATCTGTAGCACTGCATAAACAAGGCATGGTAGTCCACAACTATAATACCCTCATTTGGCTACATAGTGAGTCCAAGGCCAAACTGAGCTACATGAGAGTCTATCTTGAAAAAAAAAAACATATTACAACATGTCATTGAAATGATCATTTCAACATATCTCCTTCCTAGCTAGACTTGTTTCATTTAGGATCAGACTGTGGTCTTTCATAGAGACCAACAGTTGTTCTGAAAGGGCTAGAAGCTAAAGATTTCAGACTACAGGTATGGCCTCTGGGGACAGTCTGTATTTGTGGTAGGAAAGTGGCTCTAGACAACAGATAACACAAGTGCCTGAAGAGGTATTCCTGTAAAACAATGAGTGTGGAGACTGAAACTAGAATTCGAGATAGTTTTCAGATATAACAGATCTCTTTCATTTTAAGCCACTTAAATTAGTAAACTGTCGTTACTCAGTGAGCACTTGTCCCTCAGGCTATGTTTGCTGACACCTGGTGGTGCCTGCCCATCATTTTAATCTGCACTCCATGGCTAGCAGGTTTCAGAACAGATTACTTACAACTGTGGCTCCAACAGCAGCAGCAAAGCTCCCCAAGCTAACACACATGTACAAGTGTCTTCTCCCTGTGTTCACACATGCACATCCCTATCTGCATTCTCGTCATATAGAGACAGCAGTCAGCCCACTGACTGCAGTTTTCCATTAATTACCTATTTGAAGACCCCGCCTTCAAGTACAGTCATATTCTTAGGTACAGAGAATTAGGGTTTCAGCATACGAATTTGGAAGGGAAACAGTTCAGCCCATAACAGAGACCATCCAGGATACACTCCACCCATGTTGGCACCAAAAGAGCTCTGAAAAGCAGATGAACAGATTGAGTCACATGGCCAAGCTGCTGGTGTTCTCCATCTGTACACCATGCTCATGAGAGACTCCTGTTCTTGGAAGAGACTTCCCATCTTACCTTGCTTTCTATGCTTCCCTTTCCCATGGGAGAAAGCTGATCATTGAGAGCTATAGCCTCCTTTATGGCAGTGCATGTGGAATCCAGCCCAGTACTTGAATTGCATCATCAACATCCTGCTTCATTAAGCAGCATTCATTACTCATCCCCCTTGAAAGCAGTGTTGCTGACCTCATATGACCTGGCAGCATGATCAGCAAGGCTTTCTATCCATGGCATCCTGTTAAGAGCCAACTTCTCTGCCTCAAGTCTTTACCCCTTATAGGCAGGCTTCTGTCTCAGTTTAAATTGATCCTCCATAGAGAAGTCACCTTCTGACTAACCAAGAAACTCCATCATTGCGTATTATTAAGGTAGCCAACAGTTATTTTCCTCTGTAATACATATTTCTAGTCTCACCACTAGGCTGCATATACCTTGAAGAGCATACCCTAATGATACTTTCAGTAGTCAATAATGTGCCTTGAGAAGTGTGGCCTAGTGGCATCTATCATTTATGTCACTGTGAACCATACAGTTTGTTGCTCTTGTTCATGAAAAGGTGAAGAGAGTGGCAACAGGGTCTATGGCATGGCTTGGGAGTCTTCAGCCCATGATAATTTCCATCAGCATCTCTCTTTTAGCACTCTGTGTAATTATGAGTTCTCAGTGAGATGGTAGAGTACATGGCTCTGATATCAAATAGCACATTTGGGTTTTAAAGCCTCCAAGTGGATGCTATGAACAGGTACACTTCTATAGCACTTTGAGAGATACAGTAAGGGAGAGATTTTGTTGGAGAGGTCCCTTTTCTGTTATCTCAATCCACTTGAGGAAGTCTTTTACCATCTCCTTGGCACCAAGGACACAGAGAGGAAAAGCTGTCCTGGAGGAAGAGGCAGCCGGTCCAGCCATTCTAGCAATGTCACTGTGAGATACAATGGAAATTTCCCTAAGGAAAGAGCTGACCTAGCTACTCCCACCCTGAAAAAAAAACACATGAAGTTATCTTGAGAAAGAAAAGTCAATACACAGAGAGATAGAAATTTAACAGAGATTTCAATCAGGGCACAATGGCCCTGTGTTAGGCACACAGACATTTTTTTCCTGCTCTCCATTCACATTTCTACAATCCAAGCAGGAGGCAGGAGGATCAAGAATTCACAGCTAAGGTAGGCTATATTAATAAGATCAAGGCCAGCACGAGCTATAACAAGAACCTGTTTTCAAAAACTGGAGGGGACCACATTTCTTTACTCACTTATTAATATTTTAGATTCAGCCAGGCAGTGGTGGCACACATCTTTAATCCCAGCACTCAGGAGACAGAGACAAGCAGATCTCTGTGAGTTCCAGTCCAGCCTGGTCTACAAAGTGAGTTCTAGGACAAGCTTCAAAGGTACATAGAGAAAACCTGTCTCAAAAAAACAAAAAATTGTATAGTTTATTGTTTACTCTTCTCTCTTTTCTCCAACATGCTTCTGTCTTCAATTTTTTTTGTGTGTAAGTCTGTTTGAGTAAAGACATTCTTTGCAGGTTCTTAGTTCACTTTTCAATTTTTCATATAGTCACTGCCCTGATTTTTCATGTCTTCTAGGCATATCTTAAAATTTATCTCATTTCAGTAATAACTTTTATGACATGTTTTGTGCATTGTTTGTTTGATATTGTTGTTGTTTGTAGAATTTGAGACAGGGTCTTATTTGATAGTCTAGGCTGGCCTTGAATTTACAATGATTTTTCTGCTTCATCATCTTGAGTGCCTGTATTACTGTAAGTCATCATATCCTACTTGTCTTTAATTGTAGTATCACTACCAGAACAGGATTGCATTTTCTAATGTGTGTGTATGTGTATGTGTATGTATGTACATGTGCATGCAAGTACTAGCAGTAGCCAGAAGAGGGTATCAGATACCCTGGAACTGAAATCGCAGGTGGTTATGAGCCATCTGATGTGTGTGCTAAGAACTGAACCCCAGTCCTCTGCCAGGGCAGCAAGTACTGTTAAAACGCTATTGCTTTTGGGGGACAGTCAGGGGGCTGTTTTATGTTAAAGTCTAAACACACACACACACACGTATATATCCCTGGCTGACTTGTACCTCATTATGTAGACCAGGCTCACAGAAATCTGCCTGCCTTGTCTTCTGAGTGCTGGGATTAAAGGTGTGTGCCACCACCACCCAGCTTCATTTTCTTATTGTAATGGGAAAATTCCTATTCCACAGAATCAGGTATGTCACTGTTAAGAAAAAAAGACATGTATATTAGCTGAGCATAGTTATGCTGACTATAATAAAAGAATACTCAGAAGTCTGATGCAGGAGGATCTCAGAGTAGACCTTAGCCTGGACTGTATATGGGAATCCTGTCTCAAAAACAAAACAATAAACCACAAACACATAGATGTGTATATGTGATTTGTGTTTTAGTTAAAATATCATTTTATAACTATTTTACTAAAATTATCCACAACAATAATTGATTTTTAAGCCATGCATGGTATTGTATGCCTTTGATACCAACACTGTAAAGGCAGAGGCAGGTGGATTTCTGAGTTTGAGGCCAGCCTGGTCTACAGAGTGAGTTCCAGGACAGCCAGGACTTAAAGTATAGTCAGACCCTGCCTTAAAGTATAGTATGTATAGACAGGTTCCCCATTATTTAAATGGTTATACTAACTTGTTCATCACAGCCCTATGTTGATTTAAAGGTCAGTAGGCTCACATTGAACCTTCATTGATAAGTATATCTGATGTGTTGTCTGGCACTTACTGACCAGCTTATTTATATATTTTCAAGTACTATTCTACCAGCCAAGCTATATTCCCAGCCCATTATACAAGATAACTAAATTTAATCTTAAATATTCACTAAGCCCTGTCTCAGTCAACTGAGGTGAGTATCCATGAAAAGCATAATATAGAAAATTTACAAATAAGTAACAACAAGGCCAACTTTTATTTTTTAAAAATGTGGCAGAGATAGCTCAGTTGAAAGAGCATATAAAGATGTGGGGCTGTGGATATAGCTCAGTGAAAGAACATTTGAGGCCTTGCTTGAGGCCTTGAATTTAATCCCTAGCACCACAAAAGCATCATGAAGTGATGTGGAATATTATTGTAAGATGTGTTATATTTGTTTATGCTGTGGAATATTCATTTAATGATGCAAATATGTGTTGCATTCTTTTATGTTGCATTTATTTAACTTTGTAAAGCTGTGTTACTTTGCCTGAAACACCTGATTGGTGGTCTAATGAGGAGCTGAATGGTCAATATCCAGGCAGGAGAAAGGATAGGAAGGGCTTCCAGGCAGAAAGAATAAATAGGAGAAATCTAGGCTCAAGAGAAGAGAAGAGCTAGGATCAAGAAAAGGAGAAGAGGAGGATAGCTGGGACCAGACACTCAGCCACAGAGACAGCCATGGAGTAAGAAGGAAAGCAAGACATACAGAATAAATAAAGGTAAAAAGCCCAGAAGCAAAAGGTAGAGGGGATGATTTTAGTTAGAAATCTGGCTAGAAACAATCCAAACTAAGGCTGGGCATTCATAAGGAAGAATAAACCTCCTTGTATTTATTTGGGAACTGGGTGGCAGGCCTCCAAACAGAGCTAAGAGTATAGAGTAAAAACAAGCAACAACAATGAAGTGGCAAAGGAACACAGAAAATTCAACCAATGGCGTTTGAGAATCTGTGAGAAATTCTAGAGGTGATCCTTATGCTAGGTCTTGCAAGCTAGGCCAACATAGGAGAGGAAGAGAAAGCAACATGAAGGAAGAAGCAATGGCGAGAACCAGGGCAGAACATCTTCTTTGGGATGGGTGTGGCAGGGCCTGGAGTGGAGGCATTGGGAGAATTGAGGAAAGCAGGGTGGGAAACAAGAGTTCTTACAGGCTCTGCTAAGGAGTTTGAACTCCGCTAGGAACCCAATAAAGGATTATGGTGGTTACAGGAAGAGAAGCATACTCAGAACTGCCTATAGAACCAGTATACTGCAGAGTGAAAGAGTCTGGCTCTAAAGTAAAGCCAGATCAGTAATGGCGGCATGTGCATATACAGCCAAGTGGGGAGACCAAGAACACTTTACAATGTGACTCTGCAGGGCTTCCAAGCCAGCACAGTGAAGAAGAAAAAGCATATGAGGACCATTAAGGATTTGGGTAGGGGAAACCTAGCAGATAGTAATAACCCTTCTATCTTCATGGGATGCACATGAAGGGGCAAATGGAGAAGGCCCATTGAGGGCATGAGCAATTACTAGACAGGCCAGGGCAGCAGGGCTGGAGGAGGCTGCAGAAAGGCTCAGCGCTTCCCATGACCCTGTGGCTTTGGCACCTACTCATCCATTCCAAATTAAAGTAAAATGAGATACCATGTCACTGCAGTTAGAATAGCCACTATGAAAATACAGAACACATTTACTGATGGAGATGATGAGAAAAGGGAACCGAGCTTCAGCTCTATTGGAAAGGATACAAATTAGCAAATACGCCCTGGAAAACAATGTGAGGTCCTCAAAAATTTAAAACCACAACTTCCCTATGATCCATCCGTATCACTCCTGAATATATCCCAGAAAGAGGTGAAATTGGTATGCGAAAGAGACATTGGCCCTGCCATGTTTACTGTAGTGCTAATACACAGTAGCTGTCTTAGTTACTGTTCTATTGATGTGAAGAGACACCGTGACCAAGGCAACTTAACACTAAAAAGCACTTAATTGGGTGCTTGCTTACAGTTTCAGAGGGTTAATCCATAATCGTCGTGGTGAGGAGCGTGTCAGCAGGCAGGCAGGCATAACCAATATGAACTTTGATTTTTCTCCCCTGTAGACTTCTTTTTTGTTTACTTCATGGAAAGTTAATCACTACTCCTTGAAAGTAAAAATTAACTTAGACAAACTGAGTGTACTTTTGCCAACATTATATTCTTTAAATTGAAAAAAATCATATGCATATGAGTGTTTTACCTACATCTATGTCTGTGCAACACTTTCATACAGTGCCTTCAGTGTCCTGAAGAAGGCATGGGAACCCCTGGAACTGGAGTTTCAGACAGTTGTGACTCACCATATGGGTGCTGGGAATTGAACTCAAGTCCTCTGGAAAAGCAGTCAGTGTTCTTAACTTCTGAGCCATTTCTTATCCCCCAATACTATGCTATTTTGTTCTTTTATTTTTTTCAAGACAAGGTCTCTCTACATAGCCCTGGCTGTATTGAAACTCATTATGAAAACTGGGCTAACCTCACATATATTGAGCTCAGCCTCCTGAGTAATGGAATTTAAAGGCATGTGCCCACAATACCAAGTGTATTGGCTACTTTTATGTCAACTTGACACAAGCTATAGCCATCTGAGAGGAGGGACTCTCAGTTAAGAAAATGCCTCCATAAGATTGTGCCTATAGGGCATTTTCTTAATTAGTGATCTATGGAGTGGGGCCCAGTTGATTGTGGGTTGCACCATCCCTGGGCTGGTGGGCCTGGGTTCTATAAGAAAGCAGACTGAGCCAGCCGGTAAGCAGCATCCTTCCAAGGACTGCATCATCTCTTGCCTTCAGGTTCCTGCCATGTTTGAATTCCTGCCCTGACTTCAATGATGAAAGGTGAAATGGAATCATAAGCTAAACAAACCCTATCCTCCCCATCTTGTTTTTGATTATGGTATTTCATCCCAGCAGTAACCCCCAATAAGCCATCTGACTTTTCTTTTTTGATAATTCTTTTGAATATGCCAGTTTCATAGATTTTTCTCTTTACATCATTCCCAAAAGTTTTGGGCCTTATAGAATTCCAGTGTAAGATTAGGATTAGTCAATTATATTCAACCATCAAATCGTCATGGGATCTGAGAAATTTTAAAATGCACAAAATTGTAGGCCATACTTTCCAGGAAATTTCAGTTCATGCATACAAGAGAGGAATGTTAAGGATGTGAGGAAATGCTAGGGACAGAGATGATGGTGAGAACCCAAAGGTAGTGGACTGTCCATTAAAAAAAAACAAAAACAAAAACAAAAAAAAAAAAAAAAATAGAAAGGTTTCTTACCAGAGAGGCTAATCACAAAGGAACTAAGGAACTATAGTAAAGGTTAAGATGCTAAAGAATAACATCTCAGTGGCTGACTCAAAGGGACTTGCTGATAGCATGGCTCAGAGGAGACTGGGATGTGAGTGAAGATATGGATGTGGGAATAGCTTTATCGTAAATGACAAGGGGAAGGACCATAGAAATCACAGAGATCCACCTGCCACTCCCTCCTTAGTGCTGGAATTAAAGGTGTGCATCACTATGCCCAGCTTAACTTTATATTTTTGAAATGAGAATTTAAGGCATTTACAAGTAATTGTGGGTCTCAGTTTGTGAATAAGCATTTCAATCATAAAGAGTTATATATATTAATAACAATACTGAACTTTTTGTTATTTCCTAAGAGGTTCAGTCTTACATTACTTCTGGAACATAATGTTGAATACTGTATATGATATTGGTACATTATGCTTGTCTAAAATTGTCACAGCCATGCATTGAAATTTGAGGCAGGGTTTTTTCTCTACAAGTACTAATTGAGCATACTGTTGGAGTTTACTCCAAAATGTTTAGCCATGCCCATCCAAACTTCCTTTGTCTGACTTTATAAGGAAGTGTTGGCTGTATTAGATCATGTGATGTTTGAATGACGATGGCCTCCATAAGCTTGTATGTTTGACTGCTTGCTCCCCAGTTTGTGAAACTATCTGAAAAAGCATAGGTGGTGTGAACTTGTTGGAGGATGTGTGGCCTTGTTGAAGGTGGTGTGCCACTAGGAGTGAGCTTTGAGATTTCAGAAGCCCGTACCTTTCCAGTTAGCTCATTTTCTCTGTCTCTGCTTGTCTCTCCAGATGTAGACTCTCAAATACTGCTCCAGTGCCACACCTTCCTGCCTGCTGCCATGCTCTCCAACATGAGGGCCATGGACTAAACCTCTGAAACTGTAAGCAAGCCTCCAATTAAACTCTTACTTCTGTAAGTTGCCATGATTGTGGTGTCTCTTTATCGCAATAGAAAAGTAACTAGACAGGCCAAATCCTTTTTTTCTTTTAGATCCTGTCATTTTCATAACAGAACCTTATATTACTCCCTCTTGATATATAACGCATAAATTATTTAGTACCTCAACATTTCTTTACATGTTGGCCAATGATATTGATTTTGAACGCTACCATGGTGTATCTGTAAACAGCCTACGGATGAGAAATGTTTTTGAGGGCTGTAAAAGATGCTGTACAAAAGTTCTGTTGCTACAAATCAGAGATGCAGGATAGGTTGCTTCATGCGACTACTCACCCATCCAGTCCCCAGTAGACATTGTTAACAATTTATACAGGCAGCTACTGCAAGCATATCAAAGTTGAAATGTTAATTGAAACCTAGTTGCCATCCTAAGAGACAATAATCTGAATGCAACCATGGAACTGTGTGCTCTACTTAATTAGGCAGGAACATTTGGACAGGACATAGAATTGACTTAGTGCCAGGTGCTTTGTGATTGTAACAATGGCATACTTAGAAGGAACCTGTGTGCACTTCTTTTGAGAGTCAGCTCAGTCCTTCCACTGTGAGTTCCAGTGATCAATCTTTTGTCCTCAGACTTGCATAGCAAGCACTTTTACTCACTGAGCATGCTTGTCAGTCTTGTGATTATTTAGGATACGTATTTTCTACTTCTACTTAGCTTACAATATCTCATTAGAGTTTGAGATTTTTCTTTGAACTAAGATTAAGAAGTGCATACTTCCCTAAAGTATTGGGTACTTTTACTGTCTTTGTTACCACAGTATCTGACAGAAATAGCTTAAGAGAAGAAAGATTTATTTTCACCCCCAGTTTCAGAGGGTTTAATCCATCATGGCAGGAAGAATGTGTCAGAGCAAAACACTTCATGCGATGCTAGCCAAGAAACAGACAGATGAGGCGTTCCATTTGTTCCAATTTCCTCTCTGTTGCTGTGGTAAAACACACCAACCAAAAGCAACTTAGAAGGGGAGAGGATTGATTTGGTTTATACTTGCAGGTCACAGTCTATCAGTGAAGGAATTCAAGCAGGAACTTGAAGTCAGGCCTACTCGTTATTCCATACAGCATTACTTTCAACCAAGGAACTGATTCACAGCCAAGGAAGTAGAGTGGAAACCATGGAGGAACAGTGTTTGCTGGCTCAGTTGCAGACACATGCTTAGCTGGCTTTCTGTCTAGGGCATGGTGTAGCCCATAGTAAGCTTGGAACTACATCAACTAACAATCAATCAAGACAGTTCCTCCCAGACATATTTGAAGCGATTACTTATATTGTTTTATTATTATATAAAACCTGGCAATCAGATATTGAGATAAAAAAACAGATTGATCAGAGAGGGGGCAGAGAAGTGACCAGCAACCTCCTCTCATCCTTCTTCAATCCAAAGTGTCTGGGAATCTTTCTAAGCCCCTCCCTACTACTTCCTGTGTCACTCTATGTGTCTTGGGTCCTCCAAAAACCTCTATGGCTAATTCTGGTCAGCTATTAGCTAGCTCTGCCTTGTGATTCAAGGTAAATATTATTGGCCATCTCAGGAGAGTTGGAATGTGATCAAAATATCCCACAACACATATTCACAGGCCAACATGATCTGGGCAATCCCTTAACTGAGACTCCCTTCTTAGGTGACTTTAGGCTCTATCAATTTGACAGTTAAAACTAACTAGGCCACCAGTGCTTAGCTTGCTTTCTCCTTTGCTTTTCTTATTCTGTGTGAATCTCCTGCTCAAGGTATAGTGCTATATGTACTCAGGGTGGGTCTGCCCAAGCTTCTCTGGAAGCATACTCTTGTACACCTCCATGGGTGTGCTTTACCATCTTCTAAGTGCTTTTCAGTTCATTCAAGTTGACAATGAAAATGAATCATACAAAGAAACCAAGCTGTGGTTTTCATTTTATGAACACTGGAAGAAATCTTCAACTTGTCATGCTCTCTTGGTAGGAGCACATGGGTCAACCCACCTGTCCATTTTTAATACTTTTTTCCCTTTGTGTTCAGAAGCCTGGATTTTTTCTTACTTTTTAATCTTGTTACTGACTACATTGTTTTCTGTTTTTAATTTATCTGATCTTATTATACATGTATGGATGTTTTGCCTACGTGTATGTCTGTGCACTGTGTTTGTGTCTAGTGATTGAGAAAGCCAGAAGAGAGCATTGACTCTCCTGGAATTGGAGTTATATATTGTGTGAACCACCATGTGGGTGGTAATAACCAAACCTGAGTTCTCTGTAAGAGTAGAAAGTACTCTTAACTGATGAGCTATCTCTCTAGCCTCCAGAAGAGTTTTTGACTAAATATCTGAATACCATGTTCCAACCAAGTTAATGAAGTTATGACCATTACATGTGCAATGTCACAAAACAAATTTGCCTCTATTACAGTTCTTTGTTCTTCCCGAGATCTTCTCTCCTCCACAGAACAAAGTCTCTGTCTCTCTCACAACTGTCCTCTCTCTCTCACAGTTTTCCATTACCTGCCACCCAATCCCCACCCCTTTTGGGAGACAAGGTATCACTGTGTAGCCCTGACTTAGCCTGAAATTCACTATGTAGACCAGACTGACCTTGAACTGGCAGAGACCTACATGCTTATGTGGGAATTAAAGGTATGTGTTATCACACCAGGCTTCATTTTCTTTTTATTCCCCATTTTTTTCTCTCCCATAAGTACTCATTTACTTATAAAATTCTTTGTTCTCACTCCTTTTTTATTATCCACTCTTACACAGTTTCCCACTCTAACACTCAATCCCTCATTATATTCTTCAGTTCTTTCTCTTACACAATAGCAATTGAAACATGTTACAAATGAGGCAGAGTTCTCAGGGCCAGGATAAGGTTAATCAAATGTTCTGTTGCGATGTGTTCTTTTGAGGACACATTTTGATGATTCTCACCATCTTCAGGCCAGAAATGGAATTGGGGGAAAGAAAGAACTGATGTGCAATCATAATGTCCTTATTATTAAGATATGAAGAAGTACAGCCATCCAGCAAATCATACAGCTATGAGGGCAGAAATTGTGTTTTTTGTGTGCCTTTGGAAGGGTAAGTACTCACTAAAGATTTACAGGGCATTTGTTGCATGAACTACCATAAAATGTCTTTCTGTAGGTTGTTGAGATGGAACAGAAGTTTAAGAGCACCAGCTGTTCTTCCAGAGGTCCTGAGTTCAATTTCTAGCAACCACAGGGTGGCTTACATACATCTGTAATGGAATTCAATGCCCTCTTCTGGCATAAAGACATACATGCAGATAGAGTACTCATATATGTACATAAATAAATCTTTTTACAAAAGAAATTTGAAAATGTCTTTCTGTGTTTGCCACCCAGTAATATTCTTACTAAGGGGATTGAGAAGATCTGTGAACTTTAATGCATGTTACTGTCTATTCACTTTGTTAAACTACCTGAAGTGTGATTTGAGATACATACATGCTTACACTATGAACAGTAAGCAATAAGAGATGTTGAATTTTATCACCAACTACTCATGTGTAAGCAAAGACAGTTGCTTTAAGAAGTAATTGTAAGCCAGGCAGTGATGGCACATGCCTTTAATCCCAGCAGTAGGGAGGCAGAGATGGCTCAGAGGTTAATATTACTTTGTGGTCTTGCAATAGACCAGGATTTGGTTCCCAGCACACACATGGCAGCTCACAAGCGTCCATAATTCCCGCTCCAGAGGATCCAATGCTTTCTTCTGAGTTCCAGGACAGGATCCAAAGCAATACAGAGAAACCCTGTCTTAAAAAAACAACAAAACAACAACAAAACTTTAAGGAAAGTAAAGTGTATTCATGGTAAAGAAGAGGGAGGAGGACAAATGGCTATTAAATCCTCTTCACCTATCAGCTCCTTGCTACATCTTCCCTTTTGAATTTTTTTTTGGGGGGGGAGTTGGTGGTCACATCTCAACCAGAGCTGGGGCAACATCAAAACTATACGAACCTTGAGGTTTGTCTTATTTGCCAGAAGAGCATCTTCTCTATAAATGTAATTTGCATGAATGAGTCAGGGATGTAAGTACAAGGGCAGCAAGCTGGTTGTAACTTCTCCACGTTTTTCTTGGATTGGAAAGAGGAAAGATAACTGAGTATGTACTTTCACAACCAATTTCAGTTAGATTAATGTCAAGACCCTCAGTCCCTACATAGCAAGAGGGCACTGGTTGCCTAAGAAAAATAATCTGTAGGAGACTACAGGAAATAGAGGAGCATGCTTATTTGGTACTTCTGCCTTGCTTTTAAAGTCAGATAAGACCAGAGGGCTAGAAGCACAATTTCACAGTTCCGGTTTAAAGGATATGAAAACTAGTTGAAAGGAACATGAACCCACAGTTCAAATTCAAAGGATGTTTAGAAACTTGGATAAATTGAGCTGAAAGGTAGTGGGAAAGAACACGTCCAATGTTTCGAACTTAGCATGCCAAAATCATGGTATTTACAGATGGACGAACTTGAAGAAAGCCACTTTTTAGACTTAGAGACCAGCAGTCTAATTTTATCCAAGAAATACTCCTTTTATCCCAAAAACGTTGTCTGTGGAGGGCAAAGAAAGAGGGAGGCTTTGTGTGGGGGGGGGGGTGTGAGGAACTCGGAGGCGTGACTCGGGCTTAGGGGTGTGGCTTACGTACGAGGGGTGTGTCAGGGCAGGGAGCAGAGGCTCTCCAGGTCTAATGGGGCGTTACTAAGGCGGTCCCTGTGGCTTTAGCAGTGCTGGGAGGGCTGGGGGCGTGGCGCTGCCGCCAGAGGGCGAGGCTTTGATGGACACTCCCCAGTCGCAGGTCCTGGGAAACTAACTTGCGAGTGGCCCTTGTTAAGTGCTGTCAGAGAATCGTCCAGGTAAGGATGGGCAGCCGAATGGAGTGGGAGCCTCAGGGAGGATGTACAGCCCCAGAGAGGGCCGCAACCCTTCCCACGACCCTCCACAGCATTGATCCCAGGCTCTGGGCAGCGACAGCTGTTGATTCTGCCAGTCTTGCCTAACTTCCCGCGGGCCTGACTGGACGTCGTTTTCTCTACTTCAATCCCCCCTTTTCCGCTATTGGGACTCACTAGACTCTTAGTTCTTTTGCAGTTGAGAGAATTTGTGAGGGCATAGGAGGAGGAGTCCCTTGTGAGGACTTGTCGCCAGCGTTGGTTGAATCTAAATAACAAAGTCCAGCCTGCTAAAAAAAACAGCTGGATAAAAGCTACCCATTCTGAGGCTTCCTTCAGAAACTGAGGTGCATTAAGTCAAGACTCTGGTGTGGTGTTACTTCTTTATTCCCCACGCCCATTAAGCCAGGAGCCACGGACAGGCTCACAGCCATCCCTAGGCTGTGAGGTACTGTCACAGCTGTGCTCACAAAAATCAAAAACGTTTTCACTCTTAAATTACTCCTGGCCTTAACTTTTTATTCACCTCCCAAGACGTAGAGGAGAGGTACCTCCAAAATACAGAATGGTTGGTAGCTGCCATTCTCTGCAACATTCCATGTTAATTAAATATTTCTGTCCTGAGAAAGCTTGTGGCAGCTTGTTAATATTAATGTCAGTACCCTCCCTTTCCATGTACTTTCCCTGGGACGGTTTGAGAAACATTAGGAGCTAATGGGCACACCTTAGTTCGGAGAACATTTGTACTGTCTCAGCCATGGAAAACCGCTTTGCTTTCTGCTTCCTGGTCTCCCTTTGTTGATATTTTGGTGTCTTCTGTACGTGCTGCTGTTTAAAACCTGGACTGGATTATAGAGTAACCCCCATTTTTCTTGTGAGTGAAACTGTCACGGATCCCTTAGGAGGCCCTGCACATTGCTCAGAGTAAGTGGTGTTTGTTCACAGATGTATTGGAAGTAGAAAACCTGTCCTCTTCTTAGGAGTTTCTTCCTTATTTCACAACCTATAAAATCAGGTTATATTTCCTTGAAGGCCAAAGCAGGAAGGGTATCATTCTCAGATGGGAGACATGTTCCCAGGGAAGAAGTGGGTGAGAGGAGGAAGCTAAGCTTTCTCCATCAAGATTTGGCAAGATAATCTCTAATTCAAATTTGAGGAGTTGCAAAAGGCTTGCTTCCATTTGAAATCAAGAGTCAATCTGATGAGAAACAAACCATTTCTTTCTATGTGATTGTAACCTTTATTCAGAGTACATTTTCTTTCTGCTGTCTGTTTTGTAGAGAGAAAGTTTAATCAGGCAGAGTTCAAACTACTTATCACAGTAAATACACAATTTATGAATGATTCTTTCATAGCATTTTATATTTTCACCTTCTCACATTTCTAAGTCTGCAAAACTGCAGGCATGTCAATAAAAATCCAAGGATCTACATATGTAATTAGTGACACCAAAGGGTACATATGTAGACAGTTTAGCTTCCTGATGGCACATTGATGTATCTCTATGAGCAAATATAAACACAGGTAGATTTTTTTCCACGAAATGCAGCAATATGTAGTGGTAGAACATTGAGATGTGCTATGTTTAATAGTTAAATGGCATTTATTGTTTAACAAGACTGCATAATATGAGTTCAGCAAGTTAGAAATAACCAACTGTCCAGAAATTACTTCCAGTTTAACAGAAAGGATCAACTCTAGACCTGAACATTAAAAAAACTCAAGTGTTGTTATAGATGCTGTAGTCTAGCATAATTATTCAGATTGTCTTGGAGCACTCTTCACCCCTGACCATCCATGTTCAGTTTCTTTCTGGACTTACTGTTCCTTTGCAGTCAGCTGCACCCTTCTGCCACCCTCCCCGAGTACACTTGTAACTCTTAGAGGGGACTGATTTTTCTTTTTTTTGTCTAGCTTCATACCCACTCCTACACACCAGACAGTATTGTTGACTATCCTAGATCTTTCCTCTTGGCTCTCCCATTGGTGTCTCTAATCAAGTACAGTAGATGGTGAGACCACCGTGCTTCCCTGTTCCTTGTGCCCAGTGTTTTGTTTCTCTGTTCCTCTTATTCTACCTGCTGTGCAATCACAATTCCTTCTTCTATTTGTCCATTCAGTAGAAGCCCTGCTGCCTTTTTAAAATATCAAAATAGCATTCTACCGCTGAGCTATATTCTCAGACCTCTCAGGACCATTTTGTTGCTATCATTTAATTGGTTTTTTTTTTTGTTTGTTTGTTTATTTTAGCTCTGACTGGCCTGGCATTTGCTATGTAGCCCAGGCTCATGACACATTCACCGTGATTCTCCTGCCTCAACTTCCCATGTTCTGGTATTTTAGATATATATCACACTCAACTCCAAGGGAATTGTTAATAGGTAACACTAAGGGATCTACATAAATCAGATTGCTACTCCTTTAGTGAAAAATCCCTATTTTTGCCCTCATTTCACTGAGAACACTGTTCTCAACCTGGGACAACCTTTTTCCACCAGTCAACATCTGGCACTGTTTAGAGACTTTTTTGTTTTTCCAGCTCTTGTGTAGGTTCTATTAGCTTCTACTGGAGCCAAATAGTAAGGATGCTGCCAAATACTCTACAATGCACAGGGCAGCCTCTTGAAACCAAGAGTCTTCTAGGTAACAATGCTAAGGTTGAGAAACCTTGATTTAGAGAAAGAACCATTATTATGGTCTAGAGGTCTACAGTATATGACATCTATTGCCCTGTATCTCATCTTCTCCTTTGTTTATCCTGGTTGCTCTGCTTTGGCCATGTTAGCCTCCTAACTACCCGTTTAATATGCCAGTTATGTTCTACTTTGGGTCTTTGTGCAAACATTTTGCCTTACCTAGAATGTCTTTTCTTTAGATAGCAATTTAACAAATTATCTTCCCCCTTTCAGTCCTTAGCTCAAATATCACCTTGTCAATGATGCCACATATAACTCTCCTACCCCAGTGGCACTCCAGATTCACTATATCCTGATCTATATTCATTTAACATATTTGAATCACCTCTACAACTAACTTACCACACTACTTGTTTACTATCTATTTCTCCTTCGTAAAATGTAAGCTTCACAAAGGTAGGAACTTTGCTTTGTTCCCCTGAGCTGGGAAGAGTTCCTGGCCTTTAATAGGTGTTCAATTGCTATTTTGAAGAAACTAAAAATGAAGGCCAGGTGGTGGTGGCACATGCCTTTAATCTCAGTACTAGGGAGGCAGAGACATGGATATCTGTGAGTTTGAGACCAGCCTGATCTACAGAGCAAGTTTCAGGGCAGGCATCCAAAGCTACAGAGAAACCCTATCTTGAAAACAAAGAAACTAATAATGAATGAAGAGTGATTGACATAATCACCTCCTTGACTTGTCTGGGTCTACTCTGCCTGCTGCTCCCCACCCTGTGCTCTCCTGCTAGAGCTATCAGAAAACATCCATTACACTAAATGATGTCCGGAATACTTCCAGGCTCGTGGAAACTTATATTCTCTCACATGAATCTCAGAACCTCATCCAGCCCTGCCTTCCACTGCATGTCCTGGTACCTGCTAGGTCAGTGCAATTAAGGTACTAATAGAAGGCTTGGAATGGTGGGAAGAAGGTTTAAATTTTTTTTTTCACCTGGTTTCAAAACAGATTATTTGGATTTTTGGAAAAAAAAATATATGGTTGAAAGCCAGACTTGATTTGAACTCCCTGTGTGGCCAACCTTAAAGATGTGATCCTCCTGTCTCTCCCTCCTGAGTTCTCAGTACTAGGACTAAACGCCTGAACCACCCTGCCTGCTTTGTAGAGTGCTGGAGATCAATCACAGGGCTTCATATACATTTTAGGTAAGCACGGTACTAATGGAGCCACATCCTCCATCCCTCTTATTGTTTTGTTTTGCTCATGTAACACAAAAGAAAGTCTGAAAAGCCAGGGTTCCCTACAGTAAGGTTAGCAACAGAGGTTCATATTTCCAGATCACTACAGGCCCTTCTGGAGCATGACAGAGTAAGGGTGACATCAGGACCTCTAGAGCCTTCCTGACCCCCTCCCACCAGCCATAAATAGCCAGTCTTGGGATGCATAGGAAGTGTTTCTTCTGGGATAGGTGTTACATATGGATCATCAGCCTGGATGTTGCATTATAACAGAGGGATTGTTGAGTGTGAGGCACTCACCTGTATTGATTCTTAACTTGCCAAACAGCTCAGCCTCAGCTCAGGGATTTCCAGATGACTGTGAGAAATGAAGCCATAGGCAAGACTTTTCTGGAAACCATGCCCCCAGAGAGTGCATGTGCAGGATCTTGCCTGCTCTGGCCATGTCTGTGCCCATCCATCTGTTTGTACAGTTTGTGCCTAGCACGTATACCCTTGGCCTTGTCTTATCACAACCTTCCGTTTGAAGGCTGAGCTGGCATTCTCCTTATGCTGAGTACACACCGTACCTTGTGTAATCTTCCTGCAAGTTACTAAATCTCTCATACTACTTACCCTGTAAGTAAGAAAGGAGTCTTTTTGTCTGTGGAATCTTTGTCCATATGTCCATACCTGCCCCCACCCTGCACACACACACACTGGCTTTGTTCAGGGATAAAGCTAAGCTCTGCCCATTTCATCCGAAATTGTCCTCTCTTGGGTACCTGATCACCCTTCTCGTGTCATGGCTTTGCCTAGTTTCCCTTGTCCTTCTCTGTGCTTTTATTCCTCCTGTTGATTCATTCCTGATGCCTCTACTCTAAACCTTAGAGTCCCTGCCTCTTGTGTTCTCATTGTACTGCACAGTGGCTATCATCACACCCAGTTTTAATTAAAAGATTCCTGTTCTATTACAGTGAATGGAGTAAGTATGCCACAAAAGAAGAATTCCATTTATATGGGGGTACCTAAAATAGACAGACACATAGGGACTCAAGGGGTGGAGAGGAGGCATTACTTAATAAATACAGAGTTTGCACCAGGGATGGATGATGAAAAAGGCCTGTACACAGATAGGGGTGATGGTGATATAACTTTATGAATGTAATGAATTTGTAGAATTCAAATCGGCTAAAATGGCAATAAAGTATGTTTTTCCTTATAGATTGCCAGCTTTGCAGAGTGATGAGAGGGCATATTCTTTCTCAATACCCTAGTACACTGCTGTCTGTCAGATAACTGTTCACTACTGCTTCAGTGTGGGAATGGAACTCAATTCAGAGAAAGCACAGCACTAAGAAAATTTTCCTTACATCTCCTGATAGCTTTAGATTCCATTTTAGTATCAAATCAATTTTATAAAGGAAATCCAGAGTGGTTGCAGTTGCTTGGTGTAAATGGCTTTTAAAAATGATATTTAAAGGTATCTGAAACTGCTGGATACTTCTTGCTGCATGCCTAGAATCCCAACACTAGGGACACAGAGGCAGACGATTCCTTCCCTGTAGGTTCAAGGCCAGCCTGGGCTACATAGTGAGTTCCAGGATGGACTAGGATACATAGTGAAATTTAGTCTTCAAAAAACAAACAAATAAACAAACAAAAAGTAAGGTAAACAAGACATGTTGTGCATGGCTTTAATATCAGCATGTGGGAGGCAGAGGCAAGTAGTTCTGTGAGTTCAAGGACATTCTGGTGTATATAGCAAGTTCCAGGCCAGCCAGAGCTGTAAAGTGGAACCTGTTCTCAAGCAAGCAAACAACAACAACAAAAAAAAAAAAACAGCAAAAAAAATAAAATAACACACACAAAGCAAGCAAATAGCCAGAGGGTGAAAAAAACAAAGCAAAATGTCATTAAAAAAAACTATATTTGTAGTTCTTGGGTTGATACAATGCATAGCATTTTGGCTTTGAATAACGCCAATTTTTATAGCATTTATGTAATGCTAAAGTTTTCAGTGCTCTCGTATTGCTTGTGCCATTTGAACTCACAGTGTTATTGAACAGATGTGTTTCCTGTCCTCGGATTCTGGATTCTGGTTTAACTTTGAGTTCAATTTAAGTCTTAACCTCATGTTCTTCAATTCACATAACCCTTTTATTCTGTTGAAGTGCAGCTATGCATTATATAGTTGCATGCTAAACATAGACTTCAAGTAAGAATATGAAGCTCTTCGTCTGAACTCTCACCCAAGTTTAAGATATTTACACCAAGGATTAAGACTGAGGTTGATACTGAGTTCTATAGGATTATTGGGCTCTATACCATTTTCTTAAAATTTTGAAAAATTGGTAGTTTTCATGGCCTTTAATAAATACCACCAGTAAGAAATGATTCTAATTAGACACTTCGGTGGTGTTTCGAGACAGAGTTTCTCTGTGTAGATTTGGAGCCTATCCTAGAACTCGCTGAGTACACCAGGCTGGTTTTGAACTCACAGAGATCCACCTGCCTCTGCCTCCTGAGTTCTGGGATTAAAGGCATGTGCCACCAGTGCTCGGCCATAATATTTTTAATAGAGATGAAACTATGAGTTAGAACGATATTTTCCTATGAAAATACAATCATGGGCAAATAAAACTATTTCTGAACTTTACTTTAAAATAACTCAGAGTGAGGATGGAGAATGTGTTCAGCATTTGAGAGCACTTGCTGCTCATCCAGAACACGCAGGTTCAGTTCCTAGCATTCATACCAGGTGACTCATAACTACAAGCAACTCCAGCTCCAGGGCATCTCATTCCCTGTTCTTGCCTCTGAGGGTACTACATGTATGTATGTAGACACACACACACACCAAATCTTAAAAATGACCCAAGGAGGGGAAGCAGGGGTATTAATAAAAACATGATTATTAATGGATAAATAATTGTTGAAATACAATGCAGGGCACATAGCTGGATTTTAGTTTGTTTTGCTTTTTGAGACAAGGTCCTGGAACTTGCTTTATAGACCATGCTGGCTTCGAACTCACAGAGATCTTGTCTGCTTTT
Source organism: Phodopus roborovskii (assembly GCF_943737965.1). NCBI lineage: Eukaryota > Metazoa > Chordata > Mammalia > Rodentia > Cricetidae > Phodopus > Phodopus roborovskii. The sequence continues at coordinate 30,885 of NW_026125970.1, read as the reverse complement.
TTCTGCCTTCCAAGTTCAGGGATTAAAGGTATGTTCCACAACTACCCAATATGCAGCTAGTTTTAAGATATCATTTTTCACTAAAAAGTCATCCCTCAATATTCATGGAGATTAATTTTATGATCTACTCAGAAACCAAATCTGTAGATGCTCAAGTATTTTATATGAAATGTCATAGTCATAACACATACATGTATTGTAATATCATATAGTACTCTGTAAATATGCAGTTTTGTGTTTTATGTATGATAAATATTTTCCTTTATTTTGAGTTATTATTTATTTTAATGCCCCTTTTTTGGAAAGAGTCTCACTAGGTTGATGGGAGATGTCATTCTGTAAATATTTTTCTCTTATTGGTTAATGAATAAAGCACTGTTGGCCAATAGGAAAGCAAGATAGGACTAGGAGACAAGGAGGAGAGAGGAAGTAGTAGGGATGGAGAGAGAACGCCAGCCCCTCTCTCGGGTAAGATAAGACCACATGGAAATACTTAGATTAATAGAAGTGGGTTAATAATTAAGACAGTGCTAGTTGATAAGAAACAAGTAACTGGCCAACAGCATTATATCTAATACAGGGTCTCTGTGTATTATTTGGGGCTGGCACAGAAGTGGAACCTGACCGGCAGTGGAAAAACCTTACTCATAACACTAGGTAGTCCAGGCTAGCCTCAAATTAGAAATCTTCTTACCTCAGCCTCTCAAGTGCTGACACTATAGGTTTGTACCACTACACCCAGTGAAAAGCAAGTTTAAATTACAAAGACATTCAAATTGAAAATAAGTGATATATGTCCAAAACAGATGCACTTCTTTTACATATATTTTTGGTTCATATTTGGTTGAATCCATGCATGCAAGTACAGAGGGCCCAATGTATAAATTTGAAGTTTTCCATAATACAAGATTAAGAAAATGAATGTAGGTGGTCAGCAAGCCCTTATTCTGTAAGGCTGCTCAGTTCATTCAGTTAAAGAAGATATTTGAAAACAAGGTATTATTTGTTTGAAGACACTATCAAGATAATGTGAGAGGCCAGTGTAACCACCTGGACCCCCTGACTGTCCCTTGGAGACTAACTATAGAAAGTAACTGCCCCTGTTATCTCTGGACATACTGTCACTACTGTGACTTCTTTCTCCTTTTACTTGCATGTAGCCTTCCTTCTTCCCTCTAGCTCAAAAGGAGCAAGATCAAGGACAGCAGCACAGAGGAAAGCAGCCAGCTCCTAGCCACCAGACAGCAGGGATGTGCTTGAAGAGGGAGATGAAGCTGAGATCACATCCCTTGCCTCCTTGCTTTGGCACTGTGTGGGTGGGTCTCATGACACCAGTTTTCTGCATGCGTAGTTTCACTTCTTTTCTAAATTTCATCTAGTACTCTTCTTCGGAGTATTAGTCAAGACCAGTCAAGAACAAACTGTTGAGAGCTATTTCTTCCATTCGAGGTAGAAAGTATAGTGTGGTAAAAACCTTCCTGTGAAATGGTTTGTTGCATCTTTCCCTGGTTCTTTGTTTTATAAAATACAAATGTTAAGGTAAAAAGTCACATGAAATAAAAGTAGCTTCTCTAAGTGGAAATTGCAGTAGCATTTAGAATTTTCACAGTTTTGTATAATTGCCACCTCTGTTCAGTTCCAAAATATTCTGTCACCTCAAAAACAAACTCCTACCTAGTAAGTGGCCAGTTGCTGTTTTCCTTTTCACTCATACCCTAGCAACCATCAGTCTGCCTTCTGTTGCTGTAGTTTCCTATTGTTAGTTCTACATGTACTCTATTTGTCTTTATATAAGACAGTGAATTTTACTTTACAATAGATGAGCAACTACCCCACTCTGTTTCAGCTGTGACATGTAGATGATGTTAGGGTGGTTTTTGGTAATCATTCTGAGCAAGATTATTTTACATTCTTACTATTATTTTTATGCATGGGTGTGCATGTGCCCCTGTGTCATTGAAATGACAAGTTCTACAACTTCCTGGAAGTCAGTTCTTTTTTTCCCAGCATGAGTTCCAGGGATCAAACTCAGGTCCCTAGGCTTGTATGGCAAGCGCTTGCCTGGCATACTTGAGACCTTGAGGTACTTGATACTGCAATAAATAAAATTAATAAAACAAAACCCTAGGAAAGACCTTGGTACTATTCCAATACATGCTGGCTGTCATGGCAGAATTCTCAGTGCTTTAAAAAAAATTAGGATCTACAATTCAGTACCACAAAGAAACCTGCTCAGGTCCTCAAAGCCATGTTTTATTTTTTATTTTTCAAACTTTATGTGTATGAGTATTTGCCTGCATGTATGTCTGTGCATTGTGTGCATATAGTATCTGTGGAGTCCAAAAAGAGGGCTTTGGATCCCCTAGAACTGCAGTTACAGATGGGCGTGAACTACCATTTGAATTCTGGGAATTGAACCCTGGTTTTCTAGAAGAGCAACCAGTGCTGTTAACTGCTGAGCCATCTCTCCAGTCCCCAAACACATGGGGTTTTTTGTTTGTTTGTTTGTTTGTCTGTTTTAAGCTTTGCACCTAAGAGATGCAGCCCTGACCAAGACAGTAACAACTGCTTAGGTTCTGGGTACAAAGGAGCTGTGAACTGCATTTCTGATCCCACTCAATTCAACTGTGACAAGCACCAAGAAAAGGTGTTAGGCTAAACTGGTCAGTGTGTGGGTCAAGGTAGCCTTTAAGGAAGTGGCTCTATAGTCAGTCACAAAAGCGTTTAGTGGAACAGCTTTGTAGACCAGACTGGCTTCGAACTCACAAAGATCTGCATGCCTCTGCTGGGAATTAAAGGTGTGTCCCAGCACTGCCCCAGCTGAATGTGGGCTTTAAACAAGTGTTTTTTTTTTTTTTTAATTTTTGGTTTTTTTTTTTGTTTGTTTGTTTTGTTTTTTGTGGTTTGTTTTAGTGCCTTTTAACATTTCAAAAAAAATTAGAACCTGTCTGTTCACTTGTTACAGGGACAGGATTCTGCAGAAGTTAATGAAGCAATAGTGGTGTAGGGGTGAGTGGCTGCTGGAAGGGAAATGTTCAGAGTTGATGTCACCACAGTCTGAGGACTCTGTGGTGAATACCTTGGGAAGCATTGCTCTGAGACTCTCACTGTGAGTTTGTGTGTGGTAGAGACAAGATTTAAGACTTACCATTGTCCATATTTTTTCTGTGTTCCAGAGCCAGTGTTACACTAAAATCTGGCAAGAGTTACAGCTTATACTTAAACTTAGATTTCAAAACTACCCAGAACTGTTTTGTCAGGATGTATCTGCTGTTGTTGTTTTTTAAAAGCAAGCCAGAAACAGGTTTTGTTGTTGTTGTTGTTTTGTTTTGCTTTGCTTTAATTTAGGCTGCCTGCAAGGGCCATTAGTCATTGAATTCTTCTTACATGTAAATACCATACTGGGTAAATAATTAGGAATCAAGGGAATAAATTTTCTTTTAATTTTAAGAAACTGTAGGTACCACAAACAGTCTTTATGTGTACGAAGAAGAATCTTTTCTCTGGGCCTCTAGTGTTTGCCAACTCTGAGAGAATGGCCAAACTCATGAGTCAGTCCTCTGAACCCTGCATGCCACCAGAGCACTCAGTTAGAAAAACAAGAGTGAATACAAACTGTTGACTCTCATTCGCCCCACCCCCACATCAGGGTGTGAACTGGCCTTCCCAATGTCCTCTCTGAGGTTCCCTGGGCTTTTAATTCCCTGTGGTATATAACTTTCCTTCCTCTCTCCCCCTCCAGGATTTAGGCTCCCTTGAGGTTTTTGGCCACTGCTGGAAACTCCAAGGTAAAGATGATGGTGATGATGAGAGGAATTCTGCAAGCATCTCCATGGACATTGCTGTGGAGAAGTTTCCAGGTTCCGAGGTCTATGCCAGTGAGGTCCTGTAGTCTCTACACCTGCACTTACAGAACCCGGAACCGAGCCTGTGAGTACATCAATCCTTTAGGAGAGTGAAAAGGTTGGTTGCTAGTTATCTGTACAAACTTTAATGTGGGATTATACACTTTAATGACTGTGAACATGCCGGGCTGTAGTAGTGCATGCCTTTGATCCCAGCACTTGGGAGAAAGAGGCAAGCAGATCTCTGTGAGTTTGAGGCCAGCCTGGTCTACAGAATGAGTTCCAGGACAGCCAATGGTACACAGAGAGACCCTGTCTCAAGAACAAAACAAAACCTGTGAACATGACTGTAAAAACAGTAGACATGGAAAGTCCTTTTAGACCTGTTTTAGCATGCTCAAAGATGTCATGCTGAAAGTGGACTATAGCTATGAAAACTTTGAAATGTCTTGAAGTCTGATATCTTATTGCTTCTTTTGACTAAGGTTGATGCACAGACTGCAAACTGTTGCAATTGATCTTACATTTATAGAATTTGCATGTTAAGTTTTACAAGTGGGTTACTGTCTTCATGCTCTGAAGTCAATCTAGCCAACCAGCTTACAAGTGTGTGCTGTGCTGTAAACATGTGAGATCAAATGAGGCAGCAGATGGTATTCTTTCAATGCCCCATTGCTCCCTTAGAGACACAAGTTATTGTTCACATCATGTTGTTACAGGGATTCTCCACCCTGGCATAGGTACAGGGCTGTGGGGGAATCATGTTTACTTCCTCGATCCCAGTTGAAGCTCCCCTCCCCAGTTGTAAGTACCAAAAGTATCTCTAAATATTTCCCAATGAGTTCTAGGGAACAAAACTGTTCCCTGGATAAGAACCACTGAGATGAGGAAAAAGAATGTCTCTATGGGCAGATGAAGTAGCTAAGTGTAGCACTAAAAAAAAAAAAAAAAAAAAAAAAAAAAAAAAATTCCACTCAGAAAAAAACAAAGCCTCCCACAGACTTTTGAATGTTGTTCTGTATGTAGATCTAGGTTTCCCGATAACACCACACATATATAATTTAAAAGATGGGTAAAAAAGAAAATGCTTGCTAATGATGGTGTTAGTTTAGCTTAAGGCCAGTGTTCTTAAACTGCCCCTATCTGAACTGTAAGTTTCCTTACTTGCCTTTAGCACTGGGTGTCTTCTTATTAAAAGAAATTGGCCTGAGTCATAAGAAATTTCTGGTTGCTGGGTGTGGCTTCCTACAAGCATGCCCACATCCTATCCAGACTGGCTTGCTGTGAATTTTGGTACTTTGTGGTCTAAGGCCTAATATGGAAAAAATTAGTCATATTGCTCCTCCTACTAAAGTTTTCCTCTTTTAGGTTTTAGCAGAAGATTGAAAGTTAAACATCTAAAATCTTGTCGGCTGTGTCTTTAGGACAGTTTGGTTTAGTCACTAGTGGCAGAGGTCAACTTCTCTTGATTAATCTATCAAATATTAAGACAAGTTCTTATTTCTAAGTTGGTGGGAAAAATAGGGCACAGTTTCCAAGTTATATGCCAAGTTGGCTCTTAGCATATAACACCTTTTTTCAAGCAGAAAATTATGGCCTTTGTTGCATCAGTGAGCATATTTCCTCTTCTGCCAGCCCATCCTTCCACTGCTTAGTTGTAAAGACAATACTCATTGTTTTTGACAGTTAAATTGCCCAACACAAGGCCAGCTGCTCTGAGACAAGAACTTTTTGGTTGTCAGAGGTTAGAAATTCATTTCTGGTCACTCCTTTAATATTGTGATCATTCTTTTTAAAAAAGATGTATTCACTTTATTTTGTGTGTTTTGCATGCATATATGTCTGTGCTACATGCATTTTGGGAGTGACTTTGGAGGTCAGAAGAAGGACTCAGATCTGCTGGAACCAGAGTCACAGATGGTTGTGAACCACCATAAGGGTGCTGGGAACCAACTCAGGTCCTCTGCAAGAGTACCATGTGCTCTTAATCCCTGAGCCACCTCTCAAGACCCCATCAGGATCATTCTTATCTTCATCGTCTGTCCTCAACATAGGTTCAGTGTTTGTTTCAGGTGTTCACATCTGACCATTTTATGGATTATTTGTTTGTCTGGTCTTATATGTCCCCCGGTAGCCTTGAAATCTTGATTATATTCCTGCTTTAATCACTGGGAGTGCAAATATTCTACACCTGGCTTCAAATCTGACCATTTTAAGGGACTGTAAAGCAGAAGGAGGGATAAAGGAAGTAGGAGATTGTGGCAGATTCAGAAGCACTGTGCTCATTGTCTTCTACTTTTTTTTTTCTGTTCAGTAATCATGGGCTGTCTATTCAAATTACTGTTTGCTGTTTTCCCAAGATTAACTCTCTCAAGGACTTAATAAGCTACATGCCAATTATCAGAGATGAAAATTTAAATTCAGTTTCACTCAGAGTACCATTTAGCCTAATTGTTACATTAAAAAAAAATAGGCATAAGATCTTAAAACGTAGGAAAATGAATTTGATGACTCAGTAATTTTTAATTTAATGAAAGGTATAAAGAAGATAATGGAGAATAAAAGTGACACAGATTTATTATTACATTAATGATGCTTAATGTTTTTGATCTTCCTACAATTATTTGTTTTCTTAAGACAGGGTTTCATGTAGACTAGGCTGGCCTCAAAATTGCTTTGTAGCTGAGGCTGCCCTTAGACCTCTGATTCTCCTGTCTCCATTTCTTTAGTGCTGGAATTACAGCTGTACATTACCACATCTGGCTTTTTTTTTAATAAGGAAGATAAACATTGTGATTATTGAACTGCACTGTATAAGATACAGCCACTAAAAACACAATATGAAACTACAAAGATTAAAATAAATAAAAAAGGAAAATGGAAGGAATGTAGTCACTGGTCTCATGTGTTTAAATGTGAGTGTAAATCCATTAATATTTTTTAACCATATGTGCCTAACAGCTACTACACTAGACGTTTCCATCTTCATGATTCCTATATGAAAGTTTTACAACATTGTTTTATTATTCCCCATTTAATTGTGAAGAACACAAAGTCTGGACAACAATAACATTTATGAAGCTTGCTTAGGGGGCTGGAGAGACTGCTCAGCAAAGAAGAACTCTTGCTGCTTTTGCAGATAACTTAGTACCTATGTTGGGTAACTCACACTCCAGTTCCAGAGAACCTCACATCCTCTTCTGGGCTACACACACACACACACACACACACACACACACACACACACACACACACACACACACACACCATACATGTCAGACACGACTCTCCTTTAAAAAGTTCATACCTATACTTGGGTATGTCTTAATGTCTTATTCTTTACTTTTTTTTCTGTACTTAAAAACCTATGTCAAACCAGGAGTAGTGGTACATACATTTAATACCAGCACTTGGGAGGCAGAAGCATCAAATCTCTAGAAGTTCAAGGCCAGGCTGGTATACATAATGAGAGTTCTGGGATAGCCAGGGCCTCCTAATGAGGCCTTGGCTCGAGAAAAAAAAATAATAATTGATGTTTAAAATGACTTTCAGTGAACTTCAGTTCTGTTAAAAATTTTTGTGTAGCTGGGCATGGTAGATGACAGCCAACACTGTTGTAATCCCAGCAGCAACAAACAAACATAATTAAATAGACAAAAATAAATTAATGAACACATTTAAGACTTTTTTTACATTTTCTTTTTATTATTTATATTTGCATGTGCATGTATATGCATGCCACATGTGTGGGTGCCCTCTGAAGCCAAAAGGGAATCATATCTGATAGAGCTGGAGTTACAGGAGATTCTGAATTGCCAAATGTTGGTACCAAGAACCATACTTAAGTCCTCTGTAAGAAAAGCAAGTGTGCTTAACTATAGAGCCATTTCTCCAGCCCATTTAAAGTTATTTTAAAAGTTTGGCATAATGGCTCACACTGTCATTTTAACACAAGTATTATGGACCCAGGCCAACCTGAGTTACATAGTGAGACCCATATTCAGGGGGGCCTGAGTCAGTCCCATGCTGGCTTCCCAGCTATCAGTCTGGTGGCCCATTAGCTCCTCCTTGTTCAGGTCAGCTGTCTCTATGAGTTTCTGCCGCCTGGTCTTGTCCTCTCCATCTGCATCTGGGTTCTAGTTCGACTCGGTGTTATGCATGGGTGTTTGCTCCGGTTTCCAACAGGTATTAGATGAGGGCTCCATGGATAAGTTAGTTGTTGATCTCACTGTCCGGGAAGGGCATTTATGGTAGCCTTTCCACGGATGCTCAAATTGTTAGTTGGCAGAAGTCTTGTAGTTCTCTAGAACTTTCTTTGTGTTCAATTTTATCTTCAAACCAATATTGGCTCCCTCTTTTATGTTCTCTCCCTCTCCCTCCCTCCCTCCCTCCCTCTTTCCCTCTCTCTCTCTCTCTCTCTCTCTCTCTCTCTCTCTCTCTCTCTCTCTCTCTCTCTCTCTCTCTCTCTCTCTCTCGTCTTCTATTCCTAACCAGGCTCAATCTTCCTAGTCGCACGTGTTTTCCTTTCCTCCCCCTCGCTTTCTCCTACTTCTCTCTCCATTCACTGCCCCCCCCACTTCCCCTGAGCTCTGGGGGACCTGTCCCTTACCAGTTCTGTGAGGGACTTTATATGAATCACTTAGAATACACCTTGTAACCTAGTTCCTCTGGTGGTATGAATTACAGGCTGGTGATCCTTTGCTCTAGGTCTAAAATCCATATATGAGTGCGTACATACTATGTTCCTCTTTTTGTGACTGGGTTACCTCATTCAGGATGGTTTCTTCAAGTGCCATCCACTTGCCTGCGAATTTCAAGATACCATTATTTTTTCTGCAGAGTAGTATTCCATTGTGTAGATGTGCCACATCTTCACTATCCATTCTTCAATTGAGGGGCATCTAGGTTGCTTCCAGGTTCTTGCTATTACAAATAGTGCTGCTATGAACACAGTTGAACAGATGTCTTTGTTGCATGGATGTGAATCCTTTGGGTATATGCCTAAGAGGGGGATTGCTGGGTCCTGTGGTAAACTAATTCCCATTTACCTGAGGAACCGCCATACTGATCTCCAAAATGGCTGTACAAGTTTGCACTCCCACCAGCGGTGGAGGAGTCTTCCTCTTTCTCCACATCCTCTCCAACATAAGCCATCACTGGTGTTTCTAATTTTAGCCATTCTGGCAGGGGTAAGATGGTATCTCAAAGTAGTTTTGATTTGCCTTTCCCTGATAGCTAAGGATGTTGAGCACTTTCAAGTGTCTTTCAGCCTTTTTGATTTCCTCTGTTGAGAATTCTTTCTTCAGTTCTGTACCCCATTTTTTTCATAGGGTTATTTGGTGTTTTGTTGACTAGTTTCTTGAGTTCTTTTTATATTTTGGAGATCAGGCCTTTGTCAGATATAGGATTGGTGAAAATCTTTTCCCAGTCTGTGGGCTGCCAATTTGTCTTGTCCACTGTGTCCTTTGCCTTACAGAAGCTTATAAGTTTGAAGAGGTCCCATTTATTAATTGTTGCTCTCAGTGTCTGTGCCCCTGGAGTTATGTTCAGGAAGCGGTCACCTATATTAATTTGTTCAAGGGTACCTCCTACTTTCTCTTCTAAGACATTCAATGTGGCTGGATTGAGGTTGAGGTCTTCGATCCCTTTGGACTTGAGTTTTGTGCATGGCGACAGACATGGGTCTATCTGCAGTCTTCTACACACCCTCATCCAATTGTGCCAGCACCATTTGTTGAAGATGCTGTCTTCACCCCATTGTATAATTTTAGCTGTTTTGTCGAAAATCAGGTGTTCATAGGTGTGTGGGTTAATATCAGGATTTTCAATTCGATTCCATTGGTCTACCTGTCTATTTTTTTGCCAATACCAGGCTGTTTTCAGAACTATAGCTCTGTAGTAGAGCTTAAAGTCAGGAATGGTGATGTCTCCTGAAGTTCTTTTATTGTATAGGGTTGTTTTGGCTATCCTGGGTCTTTTGTTTTTCCATATAAAGTTGATTATTATCCTTTCAAGGTCAGTGAAGAATTGTGGTGGGATTTTAATGTGGATTGCATTGAATCTGTAGATTGCTTTTTGGCAAGATTGCCATTTTTACTATGTATATCCTACCTATCCAAGAGCATGGGAGATCTTTCCATTTTCTTGTATCTTCTTTAATTTCTTTCTTTAGAGCCACAAAGTTCTTATTATATAGGTCTTTTACTTGTTTGGTAAGTGTTACCCAAAGATACTTTATGTTGCTTTTTGGCTATTGTAAAGGGTGATATTTCTCTCTCTGTCTCTTTGTCATCTAAAAAAAGTAGGGCTACTGATTTTTTTGAGTTTATCTTGTATCCTGCTAGTTTCCTGAAGGTGTTTTTTCAGCTGTAGGAGTTCCCTGGGTCGCTTATGTAAACTATCATATCATCAGCAAATGGGGACAGTTTGACTTCTTCCTTTCCAATTTGGATCCCCTTGATCTCCTTTTGTTGTCTTATAGCTTTAGCTAGAACTTCCACTATGATATGGAAGAGATATGGAGAGAGAGGGCATCCTTGTCTTGTTCCTGATTTTAGAGGAATTGGCTTAAGTTTCTCTGCATTCAGTTTGATGTTGGCAGTTGGTTTGGTGTGTATTGCTTTTATTTTGTTCCTGTTATCCCTGATCTTTCCAGGACCTTTATCATGAAAGGGTGTTGAATTTTGTGGAAGGCTTTTTCAGCATCTAGGGAGATAATCATATGGTTTCTCTTTTTCAGTTTGTTTATATGGTAGATCACGTTGATAGATTTTCATATGTTAAACCATCCCTGCAATCCAGGGATGAAACCTACTGGGTCATGGTGGATGCTTTCTCTGATGTATTCTTGAATTCGGTTTGCCGGTATTTTACTGAGTATTTTTGCATCAATGTTCATCAGTGATATTGGTCTGTAGTTTTCTTTCTTAGTTGTGTCATTGTGAGGCTTGGGTGCCAAGGTTATTGTGGCCTCATAAAAAGAGTTTATCAATGAACATTCTATTTACATTTTGTGGAACAGTTTGAGGAGTAATGGTATTAGTTCTTCCTTGAATGTCTGGTAGAATTCTGCATTGAATCCATCTGGCCCTGGACTTTTTTGGTTGGAAGGCTTTCGATGACTGCTTCTATTTCATTGCGGGTTATAGGTCTATTTAAGTTGTTTGTCTGTTCTTGATTTAATTTTGGTAAGTGATGGTTATCCAGAAATTTGTCCATTTCCTTTGAATTTTCAATTTTTGTGGAATACAGGTTTTCAAAGTATGACCTGAAAATTGTCTGGATTTCCTCTGTGTGTGTTGTTATGTTCCCCTTTTCGTTTCTGATTTTGTTAATTTGCATGTTCTCTCTGTGCTTTTTCGTTAATTTGGATAAAGGTTTGTCTATCTTGTTGATTTCCTCAAAAAACCAACTCTTCGTTGCATTGACTTTTTGTATTGTTTTCCTAGTTTCTATTTTGTTGTTTTCAGCCCTCAAGTTGATTATATCCTGATGTCTACTCCTACGGGGTGAGTTTGCTTCTCTCTCTTCTAAGGCTTCCAGTTGTGCTGTTAATTCTCTTATGTGACTATCCTCTGTTTTCTTCATATGGGCACTTAGTGCAATGAACTTCCCTCGTAGCACTGCTTTCAAGGTATCCCATAAGTTCGGGTATGTTGTGTCCTCATTCTTGTTGAATATTAGAAAGTCCTTATTTTTTTTTTTTTTATTTCTTCTTTGACCCAGGTGTGGTGCAATTGCACATTGTTCAGTTTCCATGAGTTTGCAGGTTTTCTGCTATTTGTGTTGTTGTTGAATTCCAATTTTAAAGCATGGTGGTCCGATAAGATACAGGGGACTATTCCTATGCTCTTGTATCTGTTGAGGTTTGTTATACCACCTATTATGTGGTCGATTTTAGAGAAGGTTCCATGTGGAGTAGAGAAGAAGGTATATTCTTTTTTCTTTGGACGGAATGTTCTATAGATGTCTGTTAACCCCAGTTGAGACATAACTTCTGTTAGTTCTTTTGTTTCTTTGTTGAGTTTCTGATTTGTGATTCTGTCTAGTGTTGAGAGTGGTGTATTGAAGTCTCCCACTATAAGTGAGTGAGGTTTTATATGAGCTTTGAGTTTTAGTAGCGTTTCTTTTACGAATGTGGGTGCCTTTGTATTAGGGGCATAGATTTTCAGAACTGAGACTTTGTGTTGATGGATTTCTCCTGTGCTGAATACGAAATGGCCATCTTCATCTCTATTTATTAATTTTGGTTTGAAGTCTAACTTGTTAGATATTAGGATAGCCATGCCTGCTTGCATCTTGGTTCCATTTGATTGGAAAATTTTTTCCCAACCCTTTACCTTGAGGTAATGTCTATCTTTGAAGTTTAGATGTGTTTCTTGTATGCAGCAGAAGGATGGATTCTGCCTTCATATCCATTCTGTTAGCCTGTGTCTTTTTATAGGTGAGTTAAGACCATTAATGTTGAGGGTGAGTAAGGACCATTGATTGTTGATGCTTGTTTGTTTTAGGTTTGTTGTTGGCAGTGGTATTGTGAATATATTTGTTCTGCTTTACCCTTGGTTTCTGGTGTAGTTAGATTATCTGTTGCCTACATTTTTGTGGGCATAGTTACCTTGGGTTGGAGTTTTCCTTCCAATACTTTCTGCAGGGCTGGATTTGTAGATACGTATTGGGAAAATCTGGTTTTGTCATTAAATATCTTGTTTTCTCCACCTATAGTGATTGAGAGTTTTTCTGGGTATAGTAGCCTAGGCTGGCATCCGTGTTCTCTTAATACTTGTATAACATCTATCTAGGACCTTTTGGCCTTGAGGGTTTCCATGGAGAAGTCAGGTGTAATTTTGATAAGTCTCCTTTATAGGTTACCTGTCCTCATTCCTTCGCTGCTCCTAATATTCTTTCTTTATTCTGTATGCTAGGTGTTTTGATTATTATATTTTGAGGGCTCTTTTTTCATTGGTCCAGCCTATTTGGGGTTCGGTATGCTTCTTGTACTTTCATGGGCATGTCCTTCAGATTTGGAAACTTTTCCTCGATGATTTTGTTGAATATGTTTTTGGCACCTTTGAGCTGGGCTTCCTCACCTTCCTCTATGCCTATTATTCTTAGGTTTGGCCTTTTCATGGTGTCTCACATTTGCTGGATGTTTTGTGTTAAGGATTTGTTGGATTTATGATTTTCTTTAGTCGATGAATCTATTTTTTCTAGTTTATCTTCTGTGCCTGAGATTCTCTCTTCCATCTCTTGAATTCTGTTGGTTATGCTTGTGTCTGTAGTTCCCAGTTTTTTGCCCAGTTTTTCTATTTCCAGCATTCCTTCGGTTTGTGTTGCCTTTATTTTCTCTATTTCAGTTTTCAAGTCTTGAACCATTTCCTTCACCTGCTTAATTGTTTTTTCTTGGCTTTCTGTACTTTCTTTACTTTCCTTAAGGAATTTGTTCATTTCTTCCACTTTTTTGTTTGTTTTTTCCTCCATTTCTTTAAGGGATTTTCTCACATCTTCTTTGAGGGCCTCTATCGTTTTTATTATGGTAAATTTTAAGTTGTTCCCTTCTGCTTCCTCTGCTTTGTTGTGTTCTGTTCTAGTTGGGATAGATTCCCTAGATTCTGGTGGTGTCATGCTTGTCTTTCTGTTGTTAGGTGTTTTCTTGTATTGCCTTCTTCCCATAGCTTCTTCCAGTAGGTGTTGGTGGGGTCTCCCCCTCTCTCTATTGTACTTCCCCGATGGGCTTATGTGGGTCAGAGATTCAATATCTGTAGCTCTGGGTGGTCCAAGCTCTGTAGGAGGTCTCTCCACAGACAGGGATCCAGGGATGGGGTCAGGGATGAGGATCCAGTAGAAGATGCCTGTAGAAACTCACAGTGATCCCACAGAGATAGGTGGTTCTCTGGGAGGGGCCCGGGACTCCAGCAGAGGACTGGAGGCAGGGTCAGAGACCAAGCAGGTGGAAATTACGGGTGGTCCCACGTGGATAGGCCGGTCTCCTATGTTCAGAGTTGCTTCAAGAAGTCCCCGAAGTAGGGTGGACTGTTGGCTCCACTCTCTGTCCCAGTGCTCAACCAGAGTGGTGGGGCTGTGGGCAGGGTAGGGTACAGGGTAGTGGGGGCAGGCTCGCGGTGGGGATGGGTGGGGGTTTATCAGAGCTCCAAGGGTGCTCTCCATGGGGACAGGACACAGGAGCAGCGGGATCAGGGCCAACCCACGGACTGCTATCAATAATTTTTAACTTCCTTCCCCATGTTTTCATTTTTCAAATACTCTGGGTTTCTTGCATTTTTCCAACTGCTATCAAGCCTTGCTTCAGGAGGCTGCAGCATCTTGTGCCAGGACTGCTTTCTTTCTGGTTGATGACCGCAATATTCCCCTACCCCCTTAAAATTTTATTTTAATATTTGAGATCATAATATAATTATATTATTTCTTCTTCACCTCTTCCCTCCAAACACTTCCATATATTCATCCTTGCTACTTTTCAAATGCATGGCCATATGTATATTCCTAAATATGTAAGTACAACCTATTCAGTCTGTATTATGTTAATTGTATGTATGTTTTCAGGGCTGACCATTTGGTATTTGATAATAACTTAGTGTGCTCTTTCCTGAGAGAGACAATTTCTCCCACTCTCAGGGTTCCTTAGTTGCCTGTATCTTTTTCTGGGGTTAGATCCTTGTGAACTTTTCCTGTGTCCACTATAGCACATCTGTTGTTGTCATCCTGGTTCAAGCCACAATAATTCCATCCATCAGAGTGCCACCTTCATGACCTTCATAATGCTATTTCTCTTATTCATCTGAGCCACAAATGTTGATTGAAAGCCAGGTTGGCTTGCAGAATAGTAGAAGGGACAGATAGTTAAGCATACAATTCTAACTACACCTGTGAATAAAGATTGGAAGGGGAAATTAATGTTGTGATTTTAAAAAATGTCTAGGTATTGTGGATCACATTTTTAATTCCAGCACTGGGGAAGCAGAGCAGATGGGTTGCTGTGAGTTTGAGGCCAGCCTGGTCTGTGGTACATAGTGAGTTCCATGATAGCCAGGGCTACATGATGAAACCCTGTTTTTAAAAAAAAAAAATGGGAGAATCCTACTATAGGAGAACTAGAGGAAACTTTAGTAAGAAGTGCAGGAACAATTAAGCAAAGCCCTAAAGGTCATGGGAGTCATTCCTTGAATTGAGTGAGGGGAAATTAGTTTTTGTAGAAGGAACAAAGGACCAAGGCATGAGTGTGCTTCTCGTGCTTCAAAGGCTGAAACAGGGATATTCTTAAGGCTAGAGAAATAGCTGACTGCAGTGAACTGAATATGTCTCCCTTAACTTGTGTGTGACATCCCAGTAATAATGCTAGGAGATGTGGCCTTGGGGAGGCAATGAGATGAAGAGGACTCTGCCCTTATGAATGGGATAAGTGCCCTTTTATGAAGACTGGAGTGAGATGGCACCAGGAATACAGCTGTCTACAAATCAGAAAGTAGCCTTCAGCAGATGCAAGATCTGCTGGTGCTTTCTGATGGGCTTTCCATCAGAACTATGAGGGAAAAAATGTATTTATTTTGTTTATTAGCTACCCATTCTATGATACTCTGTTATAGAAGCCCAAAGAAACTAAGACAGTTCCAAAGAACACCCTATATCAAAGCTAAACAAATAAGAGTTGAGACCAAATGTATGGTTAACATGGGATCTAAAAGTTTAAGGGGCTGAAGAGATGCATGTAGTACACAGCTATGAAGGCAAAACAACCATATGCATAAAAATAAAAAATAAATCTGTAGTGTTTGAATATGGCTCCCATAAACTTATGTTTCAATGCTTAGTACATAGGGAGTGGTGTTAGGAGGTGTGGCCTTGTTGGAGGAAGTGTGTCACTGTGGGGAGTGGGTGTTGAGTTCTCATAAGTTCAAGCTATGCCCAGTATGGCAGTCTCCTTCTGCTGCCTGCAGATCAAGATGTAGAACTCTCAACTCCTTCTCCAGCACTATGTCTTCTTGTATACTGCCATGTTTCCTGCCATGAGAATATGGACTAAACTTCTGAACTGTAAGCCAGCCCCAATTAAATGATTTCCTTTCTAACAGTTGCTGTGGCCATGGTATCTCTTCACAGCAACAGAAACCCTAAGACAACATCTTTAAAAAATTAAGTGGTGATGCTTATTAGCTACAAAATCTTTTATTATTATAATAAGTATTATTTGCAGTCCTGGGTATTGAACCTACATTATCATGCCTGGGAGATGAACACTCTACCACCATAGTAATTACAGATGCTTATGAACAATCTGACTCTACTAAGTTGAGCTGTGTTTGACACAAGCATTGCTATTTTATTTTCTATAAGAAATATGTAAAAATAAAACCTCTTAGAACACAACATAATCTTCCTGTTTCAAGGGAAAAAATAAGCAAGTACTAGTAAAAAAGAAGAAAGAAAGGAAGAGAAGAGAATAAAAATGTGAATGTATCTTTTGAAAAGCAAGCTGTTAGCCAAAAGCTGGCTAAGAGGACAGTGACCAAGACTTCCCACTCTCAGTGGTCTAGATTAGTAAAAGGCGAGGTGGATAGGATGAAATAATATCTGATGGAAGCTGAACTTGGAAAATGAAAGTTATCAGTTGTGTCTTGCACTATAATCGGAAAAGAGCACTTGAAGGAATAGGCCCAGCCTGGTTTTCTTGGGCTGGTGTTTGCTTGCATGGATGTGAAAATTTAGAGTTCCAATTTTCTGAATGAAATGTTGAACAATTAAAGATTAATGAGGGCATTATTTTAGGGACCCGATAACTAGCATTCCAGCTCTTCCATGATCTTTACAGGAGATGCTCACCTGTTGGCTTTGTATGTTTTTTGTTTTGATTTGGTTTTAGCTTTGGGTTTTTTTGAGACAGCCTTTCTCCATGTAACAGCTGCAGCTTTCCTGGCACTCACTCTGTAGACCAGGCTGGACTTGTTGGCTTTTAAACAGTATAACTTTTTAGGTTATTGTCCATAGTCTGAAGATGTCAGAGGTGCCAGATAGAAGGTTTCTTTGGGCCAGGAATCTCTGAAACCGACTAGGCTGTGAACCAAACTGTGAGTTCACATATAGCTTTTGGCTCTAGATGGAGGTTTCTCAATTCTGGTATTAGGGACATTTTGGCAAGATAATTCTTGCTTTGGGGAATCTGTCCATCCTGTATAGAGAAGGGTGTTTGTCAGCATCTCTGGAGTTTATCCAGTAGAGGGCGGTAGAACCCTATGCCAGTTTTGTCCTGTATCATCTGGAAATTGTCTAATGTCTGTTGGGGGCTGAATCTTTCCTAATGTTGAAAATAATTGGTCTGCACCCTCAGGAGGGCTCCATATCTGCCAGGACACTATTGATAAGATAAAATCAAGCAAAAAAAATGAAAGATAAAACTTGGAGAATTTTAGTTTGGGCAAGTACCAAAAGGAAGTGAAATATCCTCTCTGAGACAGGACTCTGTTTTGTGTTAATAGAAGGATGGAGATGATAGCAACATATATGAGAGATTTTTTCTTGTTAATAACACAGCTGTTTTAATGAAACCCTTAGAGTCAGTGGTGGGGCAAGATATATAGACCATTGCTGCTAACTTCTGTCCATTTATGCTGCCTCCTGCTTTTTTTAAAGGTTTTATTTCATTTTTATGTATATGTATGTAACTGTGCAGCAACTTTAATAGGCCAGAAGAGGGAGTTAGGTCTCTTGGAAAGGGAGTTTCATGTGGTTGTTGGCCCCCTGGTTTGTGTACTGGGACCCCAATTCAGCTAGTCTGGAAGAGTAGCAAGCACTCTTCACCAATAGGCCATCTCCACAGTCCCATGTTTCTTCTCCTTTTCTTGTTGGCCTTGATTCTGTCCATTCTTGGTGCTTCAATTTTGTTCCTTCTATTGAAATTATTTTTTCTAACTTTTATTGATACCTTGTGGATTTCACATCATGCATTCCAATCCCACCCATATCCCTTTCCCTCACATCCTCCCTCTGCCCTTGCAACCTCTGCCCTGCAATTAAACAACCCAAAATTTAAAAGGACAAACCCAAAACAAAACAAACAAAAGTTAAGAAAAAAAAAGAGAAGAATCATGGAAGCTGTAGTGTGGCCCATTGACTCACAGAGTTTACCCTTTAGTCCACTCATCTTTACTTGGAAGTGTCCATTGCCACAGTCATTGGCCTGGCTCAAGGCCTCTGATTTCTGCTACACCACCGATAATGGGCTCATACTGAGGCCTGCTTTTGTCCTGTGTTGTGGAGATCCTACTGTTTTAGATCTGTAGGTTCATCCACTTTATCTGCTCTAACAATTCATAGATGAGGCAGATGTTGATGTGGGCCAACTCATACCCTGTTTCTGGGCTTGGGTGGTAGCTGTAGTGGTCAGTCCACCAACTTTCCCTTATTGTCCCTATCCAGACAGGCTATCCAGCACTATCCAGGCTAGTTCATCCAATGCAGCCTGCATCAAGAGCAGAGAAAATAGATTTTGCCAGGTGGTGGTGGTGTACACTTTTAATCCCCACACTAGAGAAGCAGAGGCAGATAGATCTTTGTGAATTCGAGGAACTCTACAGAGTGAGGTTCAGGACAGCCAGGACTGTTACACAGAGAAACCCTGTCTTAAAAACAAAAACAGAAAACCCCAAAAAAATATTTTTTTAAAAAAAATATGATATATCCTGATTACTATTTCCCCTCCCTCTACTCCTCCTAGTTCTTCTCTACCTCCCCTTGATCCAGGTCCACCCCCTTTCTGTCTCTTTAGAAAACAAACAGACTTCTACTATTATTATTATTTCTTTTTATGTTTTAATTAGGGTCTTTCTATATAGTCCTGGCTATTCTGGAACTCACTATATAGACCTATGTAGCCTAGCTTCTAAGGAATAATATATAATGTAATATATAGATAAAAGAAAAACTAACTTGTTGGAATAGGACAAAACAAATAGAAAGAAAGGAGCCCAAGGAAAGGCACAAGAAAAAGATATAGATGTATTGACCCACTTGTTCACACACTCAAGAATTCCATAAAAACACTAAACAGTAAGCCATAATACATACATAAAGAACCTGTAGGGTTGTAAGGGAGAAAAAAATTTAAAAATACATAAATAGAAAATAAGACCAGCAATGGTGGTGGAAGCCTTCAATCTCAGCACTCCAGAGGCAGAAGCAAGTGCTTAAGGCCAGACTGGTCTATGGAGCAAGTTCAAGGACAGCCAGGGCAACACAGAAAAACCTACTCAATCATATATGGATTTTAGACATAGAGCAAAGGATTACCAGCCTATTATTCACACCACCAGAGAAAGTAGGATACAAGGAGGATTCTAAAAGATTCGTACAATGTCCCTCATAAGGGGAAAGGGACAAGATCTCCAGAGCATATGGGGAGTGGGGGGGGCAGTGATTGGAGAAGGAACTAGGAGAAAGAGAAGGGGAGGAGAGGAAAGCACGTGGGACTAGGAAGATTGAGAGATTGAGTCAGGGGAGGAATAGATGAGAGGAGAGAGAGAGAGAGCGAGAGAGAGAGAGAGAGAGAGAGAGAGAGAGAGAACATAAAAGAGGGAACCATTATAGGTTTGAAGAGAAAACTGAACCTAGAGAAATGTCCAGAGACCTACAAGACTGATCCCAGCTAACAATTTGAGCAACAGTGGAATGCCCTTCACTGATAGTGAGATCGACAACTAACTTATCCACCATCATGGAGCTCTCATCTAGTAGCTGAGCAAACACCCATAACTAAACACTGAGTCGAACTGGAATCCAGATGCAGAGAGGGAGGACAAGACCAGGTTGCAGAAACACATAGAGACAGCTGACCTGAACAAGGAGGAGCTAATGGGCCACCAGACTGATAGCTAGGAATCCAGCATTGGACTGATTCAGGCCCCCTGAACATGGGTCCCAGTTAGCAGGCCTAAGCAGTCTAAGGGACCTCTGACAGTGGAACCAGGGTGTATCCCTGGTTCACAATAGGACTTTGGGAACACATTCCCCATGGAGGGATACTCCCTTAAAATAGAGGCAGTAGGGAAGGCCTAGGCCCTACTCCAAATGATTTGACAGATTTAGATGACCCCTCCTGGGACGCATCACCCTACATGTGGAGTGGGGGGTGGGAGGGGAGGGTAGTGGTGGGGGCATGTGAGGGTATGAGAAAGGGAAAGGAGGGAGGAAGGGAGAGGAGCCATTATAGGTTTAAGAGAAAAACTGACTCTAGAGAAATGTCCATAAACCTACAAGACTGACCCCAGCTAACAATTTGAGCAACAGTGGAAAGGCTACCATAAATGCCCTTCCCTGACAATGAGATTGATGTCTAACTTATCCACCATCATAGAGCCCTCATCTAGTAGCTGAAACACTGAACTGAACTGGAATCCAGATGCAGAGAGGGAGGACAAGACCAGGCTACAGAAACACAAAGAGACAGCTGACCTGAACAAGGAGGAGCTAATGGACCCCCAGACTGATAGCATGGGACTGACTAAGACCCCCAAACATGGGTCTCAGTTAAAAGGCCTGAGCAGTCTAAGGGACCTCTGACAGTGGAACCAGGATGTATCCCTGGTGTCCCCATGGAGGGATACTCCCTTAACCTAGAGACAGGAGAGAAGTCCTAGTCCTTACTTCAAATGACTTGACAGATTTAAATGGCCCATCCTGGAAGTCGTCACCCTATATGTGGAGTGGGGGGATGGGAGGGGAGGGTGGTCGGGGGACATGAGAGGGTGGGAGAGAAGGAAAGAGGGAGGGAGAGAGAGGGAACTGAGATTGATATATAAAAAAAAAGATAAAAAAATAAAAAAACAAACAAGCAAAAAAGGAGTTTAAAAAAGGGACCTTTAAAGATTCTGTTATTTTTTTTTATTGGCCAAGTACTGCTGGGCATTCAGCCTACCCTTAAGAGTAGTTTGTTTCTCAGTAAGACTTCCTTGGAGAAAACTAAATTTTCATTTGCAAGTGGTTATCAATTGGGGATATTGCTGGGTTAGGGATGGGGGCATGTGTTCACTTTTCTTTTTACCTCTATGACCCCATCTGGTGCAGACCTGTGAAGACCCTGGGCATGTCTATGAATTCATATGCGCTTTGACCATGTTGTTTCTGTGGTGTACTCTATCCTTTCTGGGTTTTTCCACAGAGTTCCTTGAGCCCTGAGGAAGGATTTGATGAACACATCCCATTTAGGGATGAATGATCTAAGGCCTCTCACTCCTTGCATGTTGTCTGGCTGTGCATCTCTGTATTTGTTCTCATCTACTATAGGAGGAAGCTTCTCTGATGATGGTTTAACAGGGGACTCATCCATGAGTAGAGCAGAATGTTATTAGGAATCATTTTATTGCTATGTTATTCAGTAGAACTGTAGTATTCAGTTTCAGACTGGGTCCCTGGGCTATCTAGTCTTAGATTCTTGTTCACCCAAGGAGCATCACGTATGACTTTCATCTTGTGGAATGGGCCTTAACTCAGATATTGGTTGGTTACTCCCATAAGCTTTGTGCCACCATTGCACTGACATATCTTTTAGGCAGGACACTATTGTAGATCAAAGATTTTATTGCTAGGCTGGTGTTCAGGTTTCTGTTTTGATAGCATGCCGAGTACTTTCCTGAATCAAAGATGCTAGAACATAGGGGTGAAGACTCTATGTAGGCACCAGCTCAATATCTCCATGTTCAATGAGTTGTATAGGTGTTGTCTTCAACATTAGGGCCTTGTCATCAGTTTTTGGAGAGTACCTATAATCTTAGCAACAGCCTGGGTTGTCTGGAGGATTCCCATGAGACCCCTTGACCAACAATTCAATTAGATGTAATCCATTCCAAGTACTGGAAGCTTCATTAAATCCCGTTTGTATGTGTATATATTTTAGGAAGCTTCTACTGTATTAGGTTTCCAATACATTTGTAAGGAGTATGGTTTTTCTGCCCACCGCTGGTCTGGTCCTGCCACTGCACCAGCCCCAAATAACACACTGAGACTCTGTATTTGATACAATGCTATTGGCCTGGTACTAGTTTCTTATCGGCTAGCTCTGTCTTAAGTATTAACCCATTTCTGCTGATCTATGTATTTTCATGTAGTCTTACTGGGAGCCGGCTGCCATACTGCTTTCTCCAGACTCTCCATGCTGACTCCTCCTTACTCCTTCCTCTTTCCTCCTTGTCTCTTAGTCCCTCCCACCTTCCTTTCCTATTGGCCAACAGTGCTTTATTCATTAACCAGTATGAGAAACATATATACAGAATGACATCTCCCATCATACATTACCCTTCAAATGGCTCTTAATTTTTGCTATCTCTCCCCATATTTCCTCCCTCATCTCCCTTTTCCCTCCCCCTCTCCACTTTATCCTCCTGTTCTAGCCACCCCCATTCATCCATAACTATCTATCCTATTTCCTTTTCCTAGGGAGTTCTGTCTCACTCCCCTCCCCGTAGTCGCTTACTCTGTGGCTCTATGGATTATAGTTTGGTTATTATTGGCTTAATAGCTAATATCCACATATAAGCAAATACATACCATTTTTGTCTTTCTGAGTATGGATTATTTCACTCAGGATGATTTTTTTCTAGTTCTAGTTGCCTTCAAATTTCCTGATGACATTGTTTTTAACATCTGAGTTATACTCCATTGTGTAAATGTACCACATTTTCCTCATCCATTTTTCTGTTGAGGGGCACTTAGTTGTCTCCATTGTCTAGATACTATGAATAGAACAGCAATTGTCTCTTTGGTAGGATGAAGCATTTTGGGGTATATGCCCAGGAGTAGTAAACCTGGATCTTGAGGTGGATCAATTACCGTCTTCCAAGGAACCACCATGCTGATTTCCATAGTGGCTGTACAAGTTTGTACTCCCACCAGCAATGGATAAGTGTTCCCCTTTCTCCACATCCTCACCAGCATGAGCTTTCACTTGTGTTATTTATTTGAGCCATTCTGACTGGTGTTAGATGAAATCTCAGAGTCATTTTGATTTCTATTTCCCTGATGGCCATTGTGAATTCTGTTTAGATATATACCCCATTTTAATTGGGTCATTTGTTTTCTTGATATCTACATTCTTCATATATTTTGGATATTGGTCCTCTATCAGATGTGTAGTTGGTGAAAATGATTTTCCATTCTGTATGCTTTGTCTGAATGATGGTGTCCTTTGCTGTACAGAAGCTTCTCAGTTTCATTAGGTCCCATTTATTAATTGTTGATCTTAGTGCCTGTGTTAATGGTGTTTTGTTCAGAACATCTTTTCCTGTTCCAACACATTCAAGGCCATTCCCCACTTTCTCTTCTAAGCAGTTCACTGTATCTGGTTTTATGTTGAGGTCTTTGATACATTTGGAATTGAGTTTTGTGTAGGGTGATAAACATGGATCTATTTGGATTCTTTTACATGCAGCCATCCAGTTGGACAAGGCAGACCATCCCAAGTTGATAGGTGTGGGTTGTGTTCATTTTCAAGTTGCTTACCAGTTCGTTCTGTGTTGTCATCAGGAAGTCTGCTGATATTTATTGAGAGACCTGGGCTTGGCTCTCTGGAGGAGGGACTAGCACAAGCCAGACAAATTGTGTGGTATACCTTAAGAGATTGTGTCCATATTCCTGTGACAAACTGTGTACTTGAGGGACCTCAGCAATGCTGGTGTCTGTACAGGCCTTATAGGATAGCTGCTTAGTCCTCACAGTTGTTTGTAGAGGTTGACCTGGCATACACACTTATTCATCTTCTAGGCAGCAGGATATACTAGCCAACCAACTGAAAACTGACAATACTGAATTAAAGCTTGCTTTCCAACCATTCTAACTCTGTTCCCTTTGTTGAGATAAAGTCTGTTATTGAAAGTTCACTTGACCTTGTTTTTGAAACTGGTTTAGTTTGTTGGAGTTCAACAAATTACAATGAAACAAAAAGCAGCATTTGTGAAAACTGTTTCCACACTCTAATCCCCATGTATTTTGCTGATTCCACAGAATTGATGGCACTGGCTTCAAATCACATTAGCAGACAGGATGAAATGGGTTAGTTGACAGAATAAAGAGTCCCCTGCAAGGTGCTCTCTGGCCTGCCCTGATCTGTTTTACACAGTTAATTAAGGACCCAAACAGCTAATGTCTGAGACTGTGAGCTGCCTTTTCAGCTCTCTGGTTTCTTCCCAAATGGGATGGTCTTATGTGTGGTGCTAGATAGTGGTTGTTTTTTGCTAACTGCCCAGACTTGCTCTCTCCTAGTACCTCCACTCTGGGAGAATTTGGACCTTGTTCCTGCGGGTGATCGGCAGTCACCCATCAACATCCGATGGAGGGACAGTGTTTATGACCCTGGCTTAAAACCACTCACTATCTCTTATGACCCGGCCACCTGCCTCCACATCTGGAATAATGGGTACTCTTTCCTCGTGGAATTTGAAGATTCTACAGATAAGTCAGGTAAAAGCAAGATCCAGTTGTCATTTGTATAGTAAAGGGAACTATGTTATACCAAAATAGGACACATCAGGCAGTCTCTGTGGCACTAGTAACCTCTTTATTAACAGTGATGTGAAACTCTACTGCTTTTACATTTTGAATATATGTAAGATGTTTTTATGATCAGATGGTCCATCCAGTACAAGTGATTTACATATAAAGTCTATAACCAGCATAGAAGAGAATGTGTGCACTTTAACTTTGCCTAAAAATAATTTGTATGTATATATTCAAGATGTACAAATTTTCCTCTGCTTCCTGACTTTACATAAACCATTATATTAAATAGAAATAGTATTAATCACTTTTATCTTGTCAGATTGCAATATACCTGAAATGGGGTGAAAGTAATATTTCTGTGTGCTAGATTATGGTCTTAGCTAGTTAAGATGAGTCACATATTGAGAAATAAGAAACTTATATCATGCTAGTTTTGTTAAATAGTATCACTTAGTTTTGCAGGGTATGGTGACACATACCTTTAATTCCAGCATTTAGGAGGCAGAGACAGGTGAATTTCTGTGAATTCAAGGCCAGTCTGGTCTACAGAGTGAGGTCCAGGATAGCCAGGGCTGTACAGAGAAATCCCATCTCAAACAAAACATTGTGAATTTGATGATGTTCAATAATTATTACTTTGAAACAATTATTATTCAAAATAGTATAGCTAATGTAGTGATTCTCAACTACAAACACCTTCCTGCCATGGCTCCATTTCCTCCCCACAACCTTGTGACTGGGATTCTCAGGATACTTTGTAGACATTTTTAGGTATTTCAACTATTGGGGAAGGACAACACAAGTAGCATTTAGTGATTCAGGACCAGGGATGGTGCTAAAGGTCCTATAGTGTACAGAACAGCATTTATGAAGTTCATCAGGCCTTGGATACCATTAGGACTGATGTTGACAGTTCCTGAGCTCAAAGAAAATGGGTTTTTTTTTTTTTCGTGAGTCCATAACAGTGATGCTGAATAAGGTAAAAAAAAAAAAAAATGTATTATTTGAAAGCATGGGCATATTTAAGTGGTTTAGAAAGCTCAGATGTTTCTTTGTTTTATTTGCATTTCCTGTAATTCTGTGATGCTTAGCTATGGTGCCCTGGCCTCTTTGGCTCCTTGAACTGCAAACAGATCATTTTTCCAGTGGTCTCTCTCTCTGGTTATCTTCCTTCTAGCATCCTTCTCTGCTATCATTCAGTATTCAAACATGTCCTTTTGTACTAAAATGTCTCCACATATCCCATGCTCAGCTTTGTCCTGTGTGGGTGCATGTACATGTGTATTATATGTAGGTGTGTATAGTATATGCAGATGTGTGTACCCACGCATGTGCACGCAGAGGCCACAAAAAGATGTCACATGTCTTCCTCTATTGCTAGCCACCTTTATTCCCTTCAAACAGGGTATCTCACTGAACCCAAACTTTCATTTCGGCTAGACTGGCCCGCTATTATAATGTTGGGATCCTTTTTATCCCTTCTGATGCTGAGGTTACAAGCATGTGTGGCCATGCCCAGTTTTTTAATAGGTGCTGGGGATTAAAACCCATGTCCTAATGCTTGCACAGCAAGCCTTTTACCCACTGAGCCATCTTGCCACCCTGCTCTGACTGTTACTTAATAAGCCTCAAACTAAGAAAGAATTTGCTCCTGTTTCTTACAGGCTTGTGACCATTTTTCTCATACTTTCCCCAAAACTCTAGAGTCTGTTCCCATTTCAACTGGAAGCTCATGTCACCCCATGAGAAAGAATTCCAGGAAATTTGAAAACAACAAACTAAATCAGTGTTACTGTGTTAGAGCTCTACTGTTATCCCTATTGACCTAATGGGCAGACCTAGCTCTGGGTGCCTACCCACACACATTCACTCTCCCTAGTTGTGGTTGTCTACTCGCACACATTCACTATACCTAGCTGTAGATGCCTACCTGCACACATTCACTCTGGATATACTTGGAAGTCCCTTCAGAGCTCAGTCATAGCACAGTTCCTGGTAATCTTTCTTTTTGTCTTCAGATCCTAGGGTGTTGGTCAGCTTTGAAAGTCCTTAATAGTCTTCGCAGGTTGACAATTTATCATCTCTGTATTGGGTTGAGAATCTTAGGAATTTGTTCAATGGGTTTTCTTAGCCAAATGAGTTAAACCCAACAGCATTCAGAGTTAAATTGCTAAGATTTTGTTTTCTTTTCTTTGAGACTGGATCTCATGTAGCCAAGGTTAGCCTCTATCTCTCTGTGTAGCCAAGGATATCTTGAAATCCTGATCCTCCAGCCTCTCAAGTGCTGGTAGTGCATGTGTGTCACAACCTGTCTTCAGTAGCCTTTTTAAAATTTTTAGTCTCACTGGACGTTGGTGGTGCACCCTTTTAATTTAATCCCAGCACCCAGGAGACAGAGGCAGACAGATATCTGTGAGTTTGAGGCCAGCCTGGTCTACAGAGAGAGTTCTAGAAAGGCTCCAAAGCAATACAGAGAAACCCTGTCTTGAAAAAAAGAAAGAAAGAAATTTCTTTAGTCTCTTTTTCTTTTGAACTGTAGATGTAAGAAGTCCTGTTCTATACATTTGCATGGGTGGTCTCAGATGAGAAGCAAATAACTCATGTTTTCATCACGATAGATATTTAGGTGCTACAGACCTAGGTGACTGAAATCCCTCTGATCCTGTTTTCCTGAGTGAGGCAGTCTCTAGGAGTCAGTTATGCTGTTTTATTGGGATTTGTTTTTATAAACGTGCAAGAAAAATTATAGGGAAGCATATTTTTCACTTGCTCAGAAAGGACTAAAAGTGACAGCTCTTATATAGTGTTCTGTTATCATTTCCTATAGAATACCATCAACCTCTAATAAATCCCTAACTTTTGCTGTCTCTTTCATTTTTCCTTTCAGTGACTGGCTGCCTCTTAATTCCTGCTTTTTATTCATTATTATTTCTTCATCCTGTCTCAAAAAATCCACAGTACTACAATAGGGGCAAAAATAGAGCCTCTGAACATGAAAAGTAAAGAAAATAATAAAAGAAAACAATGATATGCTAGAAATGAAGAAAATCAAGGAATGGTTCTAGGGAGAAAATATACTTTATGAGTTTTGAAATATAATACAAAATGAAAATTCCCTAAGAAGTGCTGCTGCAAAGTATGTTGTATGATCTGGAATGAAGTTAAAGTAAAGTAAAGAATCCAGGGAAGTTATGTGACATAAAGTATCCTGCCAGATCTTATAGGATGCAGCTAAAGGAGTGTTTGGAGGGAAATTCATTGATGAAAAAGCCCATTACAGAAAAGAGCATTTTCCCATTGCTAAACTTAGTTTCCCACCCTAAGAAGCTGCACCAGAAGAAGAAATTAAATCCAAAGCAAGAAAGGACATGATAATGAGTGGAACAGAAATCAATGGAATGAAAAAGTGGTTCTTTGGAAGGAACAACACAACTGACATAGGTTCAGTTAGATGGGCCAAAAACAGAGAGAGAAGACATTATTAAAATGTGAACGACAAAAGAGGCAACACAGCTTACATTACAGAAAATTGCAGATTTAAAATAGAAGGTATCTGAGCATGCCACACCACTCTTTGGAGTATGGCTTTGTTATCTGGTTCCCCTGTTCTAGTTTTATTTCTGTTGCTGTGCTAGAGTACCCTGACAAAAAGCAACAGAGGGAAGAAAGGGCTTACTTTTTTTTCACTTACAGTTCCAGGTTCCACTCCATCACTGCACGGAAGTCAAGAACAAAGACAGTAATGCTTGGGTCTTTGCTTGCTGGTTCTCCCTGGCTAGCTTTCTCTATGCTCACACCATCCAGAACCAAGCTATGGTGCCAGCCATGGTGCCACTCACATTCAGAGTGGGTCTTACCACCTCAATTAAGAGTCAACATAATTCCCACAGATATTCCCACAGGCCAGCCTGACCTAGACAGTTCAACAACAACCGAGACTCCGTTCTCAAGTGATTCTTGGTTGTGACAAGTTGACTTTTAAAACTAACCATAAGCTGGCACGATGGTGCATAATTTTAGTACCAGCAGTTGGGTAGCAAGGGTGGGTGGACTCTGTGTGTTCAAGGTCAGTGTGGTCTACAGGGCAAGTTCCAGGAAAGTTGGGGCTACACAGAGAAACCTTGTCTCAAAAAAAGAAAACAAAAAAAAAAAAAAAATGAAAGAAAGAAAGAAAGAAAAGAAACGAAACCAAACAAAAATCTAACCATCATACCCCCTGCAAAGGACACACATGGTTACTGATCTTAATGAGAACATGTGGTGAATATGACAACATATGGGGGAGTCTAACAGTCTTTCTCAGACTATTAGTCCCTCAATCATGACACAGAGACTTATCATTAGTTACGAATGCTCAGCCTTGTTGTATGCTTGTCCCACTAGCTCATATAAATTAATTTAACCTGTTTCTCGTTATCTAGGTTTTGCTTCACAGCTTTTTACCTTTCTTTCATCCTGTGTGTCCTACTTTTCCTGCTTCTTCTGTGTCTGTCTTGCTGGTGGCTGCTTGGTTGCCTGGCCCTGAGCCCTCTCTTCCTCCCTCATTGTCTCTTCTCCCCAAGCCTAGATTCCTCCTACTACTTATTCTCTGCACCCACCAGCCCTGCCTATTCCTCTCCTGCCTAGCTACTGGCCATTTAGCTTCTTAGACCAATCAGATCCATTAGGTAGGCAAGGTGAAACAAATGCAGCACATCTTTACACAGGTAAACAAATGCAGCATAAACAAATGTAACACATCTTTCCATAGTTAAAATAATATTCCACAACAGGGAAGGGCACTACAATATCCCTGGGCTGACCTGAGTCATCATCAGCTTAATTAGCTTCTTTGAAATTCTTACTGGCATTCAGGAAGAGGAGAGGAGAGTCCCATGGTTCTAATGGTGCTGCCTACCCAGTTGTGCTTCACTATATACTTTTGTGGGCACCAGCAGATGGTGAATCCAGGAAGAACGCTTTCCAAA
Source organism: Phodopus roborovskii (assembly GCF_943737965.1). Lineage (NCBI taxonomy): Eukaryota > Metazoa > Chordata > Mammalia > Rodentia > Cricetidae > Phodopus > Phodopus roborovskii. The sequence continues at coordinate 1,577 of NW_026125970.1, read as the reverse complement.
ACCTTTCCAGTTCTCCTTCCCTAATTTGGTTCCACATTAATTTTTTAAAAAATGAATTATTTTTAGTAAACTTACAGAATGGTGTCCCCATTGGGACACTCTGGTTTTAGAATATTCCCATCATCGGTCCTGGTGGACAAGTCCATCCAGAGTCTGCCTGAGTCCTAGTCCCACCTCCACCCACGGGAGGGGTTAAGTGTGGGCGTGTTTCCAGCCTGCCTTCCAGGGTTCTGCTTGGAGCCTCCTGAAGCCTGGGGAATGCACACATGGGGAAACCCATCCTGGTGGTCTGCCCTATCCAGAGTCTGCTAGCATCCTGGTCCTGCCTTCACCCAGTAGAGGAGTCCACCTTCCAATGCCCTGCTTGGAGCCTCCTGACGACTGGGGATTGTGTGCGGGGGAGCCTGACCAGAGTCTGCCATCATCCTGGTCCCACCTCTATCCATGGGAGGAGTCCTGCCACCACACACTGGAAGAGAAGAGCCATCAGAGTATTGGACCTGCTTGTACCCACTGGAAGAGAACCTTGGTCCCATACCCACCAGGACAGGAAGAGGCCCCACTGGTACACACTGGAAGAAGGGAGGGTAGATTACAGTATAAGAACACAGTCAACAACAGAAAGATCAATATGATGCCATCAGAGTCTAGGGACTCCACACCAGCAAGACCTGAACATCCAAACACAGATGAAGCAACTGACAATGATAAAGACCCTCAAAGAGGTAATGAGAAAATCCCTTAAGGAAATGGAAAAAAAAACTAAACAAAACAAAATCAAGAAATACAGGTAAAGGCAAACCAAAAATTGTAAGAAAGAAACAATTCAAACAGTTCAAGGCTTGAAAGCTGAAATAGAGACAATTAAAGAAAAAGTCTGAGGGAATGCTGGATATAGAAAAGCTAGGCAAACAATCAGGAACTACAGATACAAGCATAACCAACCGAATACGAGAGATGGAAGAGAGAATCTTAGGCATTGAAAATACACTAGGAGAAATAGATTCATCGACCAAAGAAAATCTTAAGTTCAACAAATCCCGGATACAAAATATCCAGGAAATATGGGATAATGTGAAAAGGCCAAACCTTAGAATAATAGGTATAGAAGGTAAAGAAACCCAACTCAAAGGTACAGAAAATATATTCAACAAAATCATAGAAGAAAACTTGCCCAACATAAAGACATGCCAATGAAAGAACAAGAAGCTTACAGAACACCAAGTAGAGTGAACCACAAAAAAGTCCCCTCACCACATAATAATCAAAACACCAAACATACAGAATAAAGAAAGAATATTAAGAACAGCAAAGGAAAAAGGCCAAGTAACATATAAAGGCAAACCTATCAGAATTACACCTGACTTCTCCATGGAAACTCTAAAGGCCAGAAGGTCCTGGATAGATATTCTAAAAACACTAAGAGACCATGGATGCCAGCCCAGACTACTATAGCCAACAAAGCTTTCAATCACTGTAGATGGAGAAACCCAAGATAGTCCAAGACAAAACCAGATTTAAAAAATACACATCAACCAATCCAGCCTTACAGAAAGCTCTGGAAGGGAAACTCCTAT